>NC_041383.1:397969201-398063912 GCF_002162155.2 Triticum dicoccoides | reverse complement strand
TACCACCGTCGGACGTCTGAGCGACATCACAGACAGGGCTGTAAAAGAAATACCACCGTCGGACGTCTGAGCGACATCACAGACAGGGCTTTAAAAGAAATACCACCGTCGGACGTCTAGGCGACATCACAGACACGGCTACAACAATAGTAAATAACAGGTCCGTCACCGTCGGACGTCTGAGCGACATCGCAGACAGGGCTTATAATACAAGTAAATAACAATTAGTCCATCCACAAGAATAATCTTTTGACCGGATTTATCACACATAAATCCCACCGGAGTTTTGTCACTGAGGCTGATACCTGACAAGATAAGATAGTTATAGTACTCAAACAAAGTACAAGATAATCGAAAGGTTGAGACTCTGCAGAGTTTGGAAGGACTGAACACAGCCAACGGATTTCCGTAGTCACGAAGGACTAGTTCCGTTTATGGTTTTTCGGTAGAAACACATTTAACTAGTCACACCCATTTCACCTCACGTTGCCAGGAATCACCCTGGCCAACATCCAAGAAAAACTTTGAGACGGGGAGGCCACGACCTCGAATAGCATGGGATCAAATTTCTTTACGCGCGCTCTAAGGGGTGCCCCCCTATCGGTCCCAACCGGAAACACCCATGCCCCCTGACCGGATGACGGGCTTTAATCCAGGGCCATGGAACCCTCATCCCGGCCTCTCCATTTGGTGTGTACCAGGAAAATGATTTGCAACTTACTCTACCATATTCCTTGCGGAAAACATGTGACAGTATAGGGTGGAATGAAAGGGAATGCGAATGGTGTCATGACGACACAGAAGCCAAATAATCCGGCATAAGACTGGCATGTTACAACACTGCCATCTTACCCATCCTCATACCAACACATGGCTTTGCAAATATGTATCCAACAACATAATGCTTTCCGACAACATACTCTTTGATTAGGTGCAATGAGATGTATCATGCAAAGTGATGTTCATAACCATGCCATGACTATACTAAAATGCAAACATGCAACAACACTCATCATATCAAGAGTTCAAACATGCTTGCCTGGTTCGGAGTAGTCGGAGTCTAACTGTGCGAAGTTTGCCGCTCCGTCACCTCCTCCGGTATCTACAATATACAGAAAATACGCATGTAACGTAAATACCGTGGGTGTACAGAAAAGTGTTCCAAATTTTTTTCAAATAAATATGATAAAAAAAACTAGACAAAAATCTTAAGAGAACAGAAGAAGAATCACTCAAAAATTCCCTTCTGTTTAAAAGTTATAAGTGTTTTAACCCAAGGACTCATCTGCAATGAAACAGAAAACTCCCAGGGGGCTCTACGGAAAAGTACAGATAACGTTTCGCTTAAGAAAAATAAAAACAACGGCTGTGAGGCTGACAGGCGGGCCCCACCTGTCGGGTTTGAAAGTTCAAACAGAGGAACAGAGCGCGACGGCGCCCGAGAGGTGCGGTGGTCGCCGGCGGCGATCCACGGCGAGGCAAGGTGATCGGAGTGTACCTTCGAGATCAGTGCACCGTTCTGCGTCCGGGGGTGGTGGTGGTGGTCGCCGGCGAGCACTGTGTCGACGGCGGCCCTAGCTCCGGCGGACGGCGGTTCAGGCAATCGTGGGTCTCGTCGGAGGGTGCTGCGGAGATGAAATTGAGGAGGGGGTTAGACTTGCGGTAGCACGAGGGGGTCGTTGACGTGATTAGGGCGCCAGAGATGGCCTCACCGGAGTGAATCGTGGTGGAGGCCGAGGCGGAACGGGGCGGCCGGAGCTTGGGAAGAGGACCTCCTCGGGGTCCCCTTGGTGGCCTGGCAGGGTGCTGGTGAGGTGCAGAGGTGGTGTGTGCTCGAGGGCGAGCTCAGGAGCCGAGAACGGGATTCTCCGGCGAAGCTTACGGCGGCGCAGGGCATTGGTCGGGGTGGTTTAGAGGTTGAGCGCCGTCGTGCAGGTCCACTGACTCCATTTTGGTGCAAAACGCGTCGGGATAAGGAGGTTTAGGGGGAGCTCGACGGAACGGGGCTGCGCGGGCCCGTCGGTGGCAGGGAGCGCGCTCTGCGCGTGCCGCGCCACGGCGACAGCGCTGCATGCGTGCGCTAGCAAGGAGGTGGCCACGCGGAGCCACCAGGTCGCTTGGGTGGCGCCGAACGGCGTTGAGCTGCCGTTCTGCTTCCTGTCGGCCGCTACGGCGCTACGGCCGCCGCAGGACACACCGGCGCAGGCGGGCCAGGGCGCCTCCGACGCCAGGAAGGCGCCAAGTGCGTGTGCGGGGTGTTGTCCAGGGGGAAGGGGCCGTGCGCAATGTGCCAGAGTGCACTGTCGACGCGTGACTGAATCTGACGAAGGAAACAGACACTGAATGTCTGAATTTTACTGAATGTGGCTAGAACAGTGCATGCAAGGTGTTCGACAGAATGTTCCAGGTAGGTAGGGATTTTTCCTTGAGATGGTTTTTGGTGGAGGGGCCTCTCATTGCACCTAGAGGCTGCCTGAATATTTGTGGAATTTTTGGAGAGGTATAGATATGAATTTCACCAAATTTGGCAAGTCTGGTCCAAACTTGCAGTGAGTGTAATTTGAAATATTTGAACAGGAGAAGAGTGGATCAAGATGGTTCTGGGTTGTGGGTTCAAGGGACTATCCAGGGGTGTTGAGTTGAGATCAAAAATCAAGAGCATCAAGGTACTTGCTTTGAAATCCACCTAGGTTCAAAAGAGAAGACAAAATTATTTTGGGAGGAGAATTAATTGGAATAAAATCCTAAAAATGGATTTTATTAGTTTGGATAGAATGATAGGGTTGAACTAAAGTGGGAGGAAAGGTTTTGGGAAAATTTTACCATGGGTGGCATGGCAAAATTTTGGAAGGGATCAAAACCAAATAAAAACCCAAAACAAAAAGGGGCTTTTCATTTCAAATGAAACCAAAATCAGAAAAAGGATTTTTGAGAGGGCAAACTTAGAAGATGGTTTTTAGGAAGGGTTTTAAATGACCTTCTTTCAAATCAAGCAAGGCTCCTCTTGAAAAACAAACCACCAAAATTTTTGGAGTGTCACAGCACCTACCCCCTTAGGAAAAATCTCGTCCCCGAGATTTCAGCTGATCCTTAAACATGTGTGGGTGCTCTGTTCGAAGAAAATCCTCGCTCTCCCAAGTTGCTTCGTTCTCGGTGTGATTGCTCCATTGAACTCTGAGAAACTTAATGGTTTTTTATCGGGTCCTCCTCTCAGATTCTTCCAATATTTTTATCGGGTGCTCCCGGTAAGTGGGGTCTGGTTGCACGTCAATATACTCATGTGAAACTTGCTTCTCTGGGTTGCCTATGTATCTTCTCAACTGCGAGATGTGAAACACGTTGTGGATACCGGATAAGTCTCCGGGCAGGTCCAGCTGGTAGGCTACCTTGCCTTGCCGTGCCACTATATGAAATGGTCCGATGAATCTTGGTGCTAGTTTCCCTTTAATCTTGAAGCGTTGCAGACCCTTCATAGGAGAAACTCTCAGGTATACCAATTCTCCGGGTTCAAAACTGATTTCCCGATGCTTTCGGTCGTAATAACTCTTTTGTCGACTTTGAGTTGTTTTGAGTCGTTCTCTAATCGTCTTAACTTTCTCCTCGGCCTCTCTGAGCATATCTGGGCCAAAAATATGGCTGTCTCCTGTCTTTGACCAATTTAGCGGGGTACGACATCTTCTCCCATATAGAGCTTCAAAGGGTGCCATTTGTAAGCTGGCTTGATAGCTGTTGTTGTATGCGAATTCTGCATATGGCAAACTTTCTTCCCAACTGTTCCCGTAGGTGAGGACACAAGCTCTTAGCATGTCTTCTAAGATTTGGTTTACGCGTTCTGTTTGTCCATCGGTCTGGGGATGGTATGCGGTACTGAAGGCTACTTGGGTTCCCAGTGCCTGTTGTAGGTGATCCCAGAATGCAGAGACGAACTGTGTGCCTCTATCGGAGATAATAGTCTTAGGGACTCCATGAAGGCAGACGATACGGGCAAGATAAAGTCTGGCTAGTTTCTGAGTGGTGTAAGTTGTTTTTTTACCGGAATAAAATGTGCCACCTTGGTTAATCTGTCGGTTATGACCCATATGGCATTGTTTCCGTGTTGTGATCGGGGCAGTCCAACGATAAAGTCCATTCCAATCTCGTCCCATTTCCACTCGGGTATCTTATTTGGCTGTAACAGTCCGGCTGGTTTCTGGTGCTCGGCCTTGATATGCTGACAAGAGTCACAGCATGCAATGAACGTGGCGATATCTCTCTTCATACCGTGCCACCAAAAATTTTCCTGAAGGTCTTTGTACATCTTTGTCCCTCCAGGATGAATTGAATACGGAGCTGTGTGACTTTCAGTTAATATCTGCTGTTTTAGGTCCTTGAAATTTGGTACGCATGGCCTTTCTCCGTACCACAATATTCCCTGTTCATCTATGTTGAATTCTGAGGCTTTTCCCAAACTCACTTTTCTTTTTATGCCCTCAATGCTGGGGTGTCCGTGCTGGGCTACCTTGATACTTTCCATTAGTGTAGGTTGTAGCTCTATATTCGTCACACTGCCCTCGGTAACCATTCTTAGATTGAGTCGGGCAAATTCTTGTTGAAATACTGGCCTCAATCTTGGGATATTGTCCTTGTCTGTGCTGGGATATCGACTAAGTGCATCTGCCACAACATTTGCTTTTCCGGGATGATAGTGGATTCCAACATCATAGTCTTTCACCAATTCTAACCAGCGTCGTTGCCGTAAATTTAACTCTGGCTGTGTGAAAATATACTTAAGACTCTTATGTTCTGTGTATATCTCGCAACGATTCCCAAGTAGGAAGTGTCTCCATTCCTTGAGTGCATGGATGACTGCTGCCAATTCCAAGTCATGAGTGGGGTAATTTTCCTCATGCTTGCGTAGTTGTCTGGAGACATACGCAACTACCTTGCCTTCTTGCATCAATACGCATCCGAGGCCTTTTCGGGATGCGTCACAATATACCTCAAAGTTCTTGTGTATATCTGGCACAATTAGCACTGGTGCCGTTGTTAATTTTCTTTTTAGCTCTTGGAAGCTTTTCTCACATGCTTCTGTCCATTCAAATTTCTTGCCTTTCTTGAGCAATTGTGTCATGGGCTTTGCTATAGTGGAGAGTCCTTCAATAAATCTCTGATAATAGCCTGCCATTCCCAAGAAACTCCGTATGTCCGTTACGTTGGTTGGCAGTTTCCAGCCAAGTACGGCCTTGACTTTTTCCGGATCTACTGCAATACCTTCTTGGGTTAGCACGTGGCCCAGAAAACCCACTTGCCTTAGCCAAAACTCACATTTGCTGAATTTGGCGTACAGTTGATGTTTCCTGAGTCCTCCGAGTACAATCCTGAGATGTTCAGCGTGCTCTTCTGGTGTTTTGGAATATATCAGAATATCATCAATGAACACCACAACAAACTTGTCCATATACTTCATAAATACTTTGTTCATGAGGTGAACAAAATATGCGGGGGTCTTGGTTAGCCCAAAAGGCATTACGGTGAACTCATACAGTCCATATCTGGAGGTAAATGCGGTCTTGGGAATATCTTCCGTCCGTACTTTTAACTGGTGGTATCCCGATCTCAAATCAATTTTCGAGAAGACTTTGGCCTGTGCGAGCTGATGGAATAAATCATTTATTCGGGGCATTGGGTATTTGTTCTTGATTGTGACCATGTTGAGAGCTCGATAATCAATACATAACCTCATAGTTCCATCCTTCTTCTTGGCAAATAAAATTGGAGAACCCCAAGGTGAGGAGCTGGCTCGTATGTATCCTTTCTCCAATAATTCTTTTATTTGCTTCTTCAACTCTACCAATTCGGATGGTGCCATTCTGTATGGTTTCTTGTAAATAGGAGTGGTTCCGGGTGCTAGCTCAATGCTGAATTCTATCTCTCGGTCTGGTGGCATGCCTGGTAGTTCTTCTGGAAATACATCTGGAAATTCACATACCACTGGAACCTTGTTCAGCTCAGAGACGTCCACCTTGTTTAATCTAGGATGCCGAGGTATTTGTCTCTCTTTGGCTGAAACTTTTATTTTCTTCCCTTGATGGTGGGTGAGGATCACGGTATGATTGAAGCAGTCAATAAAACCTTTGTTGGTTGTCAACCAATCCATACCTAGGATGACATCCAGTCCTTTGCTCTCCAGTACAATAAGGTTGGCGAGAAATTTCAATCCTTCAAATTCAATAACCACACCCTGACAGTAATTCTGGGTCACTTGCTTAATTCCAGGGGACTTGACTATCATTGATTTTTCCAAGGGAAGCATCGAAAAATTATTTTGCAAAGCAAAACTTTTCGAAACGAATGAGTGAGAAGCTCCAGAATCAAACAAAACCATAGCAGGTATAGTGTTGACGGGATACGTACCGAGTACGATATCTGGGGCGTTCTGTGCTTCCTCTCGGGTCACGTGGTTCAAGTGACCTTTCCGGTGGTTGTTGTTGGGGTTGAAATTGCTTCGCTTTGGTGCTGAATTATTTCCACCATTATTGAGCTTCGGGTTTGAGTTCCTTGGCTTGGGACACTGCTTGGCGTAGTGCCCTTCTTCTCCACAAGCATAACAGGTAATGCCTGGGCGATAGGTGAATTCCTTGTCTCTTGCATGGAAATTCTTGGTTGGACGCGAATTATTCACCGGGGTTTTGTGGGAATCCCCCTTCTGAAATTCCTTCTTGCTCCTGTGATTGCGAGAAAAATTAGTCTGGTCCATTTTCCGTTTGCGGATATCTTCCAGGCTATGTCGCTCATTTTCCAGGGTAATGGCCTTATCCACCAGTGTTTTAAAATCTGGAAAGGTGTGCACAATTAGCTGGCACTTAAGGGCGGGTGCCAGGCCTTCCAAGAATTTTTCCATCTTCTTGCTCTTGGTCATGCGTTCTTCATTTGCGTAGCGAGACAACAGTGTAAATTGGCTGTTGTATTCCGACACTGTCATGGCTCTTTGCTTGAGTTCATCAAATTCCTTCTTCTTGATTTTCATGAAACTTTTAGGAATATGAGCCCCACGAAAACCTTCCTTGAAATTTTCCTAGGTGATTTCATTTTCGTTGGGGTGCATGTGCAGAAAGTTTTCCCACCATGATGCAGCTGCACCTGTGAGATAATGTGGTGCATACAGTACTTTTTCACGGTCGGAACACTGTGCGATAATTAATTTTCTCTCCATGTCTCGAAGCCAGTCTTCGGCCTCAAGAGGCTTGTCAGTATGAGAAAATATCGGAGGACGCGTCTTTTGTAACTCAGATAATTTGGATTGCGGTTGATACTGACCATGGTTACTTCCCATATTGATGAATTGGTTCATCATTTCCTGGTGTTGCTGCTGACTCTGTTCATACAAACGACAAACTTGTGTAAAAGCTGTTTCACTATCCTGTTGACTTGTCTGACCCTGAGTGAAATTCTGGTTCTGCGGTGTGCCATAATTTTCTTCTGGTTGGGTTGGCATGGAGCGCGTCCAAGGATGAGACATCTTTCACTCTGGGGATATATTTTGTGAACTCGTAAGACAAGAAGAAGAGTCGCGAAAGTCAATAAAATCACACACAAAGCACATTTTTAAATTCCAGGGTAGTTTTGGAAACACATGATTGCGCGCGGAGAAGGACTAGTGCATATCTTACACGTGGGCATAATTATACATTACATCACTCAGGATATGCGTACATAATCCTGACATGTTATTTAAACTAGTGCACTCCTCTAGATCCTACATGATGCACAAACAGGCTACTTCTCACAACCTAAGTACATAAAACATATTACACAAGTTGATGCATCGCATGGCGTCTATGCGCACTTAGTCGGAAATGGTGAGGATCTCCCTTGGCCTGCCGAGGGTGAGACGTAGAGACGCTGGGGAATCAACCTCCTCCTTGCTAATAGGTTCCAGACGAGAAATGTTGTGCTGAGCTGATGGAGCAGGTGCCTTAGGCGGAATAATACAAATACGAGTGGGTGGAATAGGTGGGGTAGCACGTATGGGAGTGGGCGTAACAAGTGGTGCAGAGCGGATGGGAGGGGGTGCAATAGCCTGGTTAAATTCCTCTGTGGTAGGCAGACGACGAGCAGTGGCGAGTATGGTAGGTGAGTGAGATGCTGTGGATGACACAAAAGTCAGTGGTGGAGCGGTGTGCAGGAGTTCCCTCCTGTTAGCAGCACAGCCATGAACTGAGTCCATGCGTGCAGCTACGAGGTCATCCACCATACAGTCGAATGCTGCCTCCAGGGCTCGGAGGTACTCGACAAGCATCTCAAAGGCTTCGTCTCGCTCTCCTCTGGGGCAAGAGAAAGAGTAGTGACAGGTGTAAGGCACATGGCATGGAAGGTAGCGGTAGCGACGGGTCTTCATTGCCGGAAGGACATCCCGAAGATGGGCTATCGTCTCGCGGGCAGCCATCTGCATAGCATGCCTTTCTGTAGGCATGGCTCTCCCCACGAAACGGAGACGGCGTACTTCAGCATGGCCTCCCCTGAATTGCACCGCGGCCTGGTGCATAGTCAGACTGTCGTTGATCTTGTGTGGATAAAGCGTGAAGACTGGGCGCGCAGATGGCCCCATCGCGACCCGAACGATGAAGGAGAGGAGTTTGACGAACCCCTCAGGCACGTTGGCGAACATCTGAGACTCGCAGTCGTTGTTGGCCATCTACAAAAGTAGGCAAAAATTCTGAGTGGTTAGATCATAAATTTTATGCTGACTGTCAGAAAAAAAGACTACATTTGTAAAAACATGAATAACTCTACTCTGCTAAAAACCAATTAGCGATCGCACCTAGTGGCTTCCTACAGTCAGCCTGGCTCTGATACCAAGTCTGTCACGACCGGTTTTTCAATAAAAATATTTATTGAGAAAACCAATCTTTAAATCCCAGTATAGGAAAAGTCATCCTTTCTGGTAGACAAAAGCTTGATAAACAGAGAACCAGTAGCATCAAATATATTACAGGGTTGAGCTGAGGTTGCTCAACAATTTATTACAGACTCGCCAATATTGTACATATGGGCGGATGTGACACAGGGGTGGGGTGGCGTGCTACTAGCTCGAGGGAAAAGTAGTGGTGGATAACTTGACTTCTACTGGCAGTACATCGAGCGTCGAGGTGAGGCTCGATGGATTTATTCGGGGTCGCGGAAGCGGATAATACAATGATCAAGACAGGATCGCACGAGACTGACTGGGACTCCACTAGGCGTCGGACTCGCTATCAAACTTGTCATCCAAGAGGTCGCCTTCATCAGCATCTGGCCAAATCAACAAGCCAGGTGAGTACTTGAAAGTACTCGCAAGACAGTTCGGACAAAAGATATAATCAATGAATGCATGCATGCATCATGGATAAAGGATGATGCTCATAACAATGATAAGAATTTCAGGACTTGATAATAAAATTAAAAAAACAAAACTGAAAAGCCGATCGGGTGTCTGGAGCGATGCCTCGAAAGGTAAATAAATAAAAAGCATGCCGCAGTCGGGCGTCTAAGCGACACCACATAAAGGGCTTAAAATAAATGCCACAGTCGGACGTCTGGGCGACATCACATAAAGGGCTTTAAAAGAAATGCCACAGTCGGACGTCTGTGCGACATCACATAAAGGGCTTTAAAAGAAATACCATAGTCGAACGTCTGGGCGACATCACAGACAGGGCTGTAAAAGAAATACCACCGTCGGACGTCTGAGCGACATCACAGACAGGGCTGTAAAAGAAATACCAACGTCGGACGTCTGAGCGACATCATAGACAGGGCTTTAAAAGAAATACCACCGTCGGACGTCTGGGCGACATCACAGACAGGGCTATAACAATAGTAAATAGCAGGTCCGCCACCGTCGGACGTCTGAGCGACATCGCAGACAGGCCTTATAATACAAGTGAATAACAATTAGTCCATCCACAAGAATAATCTTTTGACCGGATTTATCACACATAAATCCCATCGGAGTTTTGTCACTGAGGCTGATACCTGACAAGATAAGATAGTTATAGTACTCGAACAAAGTACAAGATAATCGAAAGGTTGAGACTCTGCAAAGTTTGGAAGGACTGAACACAACCAACGGATTTCCGTAGTCACGAAGGACTAGTTCCGTTTATGGTTTTTCGGTAGAAACACATTTAACTAGTACACACCCATTTCACCTCACGTTGCCAGGAATCACCCTGGCCAACGTCCAAGAAAAACTTTGAGACGGGGAGGCCACAACCTCGAATAGCATGGGATCAAATTTCTTTACGCGCGCTCTAAGGGGTGCCCCCCTCTCGGTCCCAACCGGAAACACCCATGCCCCCTGACCGGATGACGGGCTTTAATCCAGGGCCATGGAACCCTCATCCCGGCCTCTCCATTTGGTGTGTACCAGGAAAACAATTTGCAACTTACTCTACCATATTCCTTGCGGAAAACATGTGACAGTATAGGGTGGAATGAAAGGGAATGCGAATGGTGTCATGACGACACGGAAGCTAAATAATCCGGCATAAGACTGGCATGTCACAACACTGCCATCTTACCCATCCTCATACCAACACATGGCTTTGCAAATATGTATCCAACAACATAATGCTTTCCGACAACATACTCTCCGATTAGTTGCAATGAGATGTATCATGCAAAGTGATGTTCATAACCATGCCATGACTATACTAAAATGCAAACATGCAACAACACTCATCATATCAAGAGTTCAAACATGCTTGCCTGGTTCGGAGTAGTCGGAGTCTAACTGTGCGAAGTTTGCCGCTCCGTCACCTCCTCCGGTATCTACGGTATAATGAAAATACGCATGTAACGTAAATACCGTGGGTGTACAGAAAAGTGTTCCAAATATTTTTCAAATAAATATGATAAAAAAACTAGACAAAAATCTAAAGAGAACAGAAGAAGAATCACTAAAAAATTCCCTTCTATTTAAAAGTTATAAGTGTTTTAACCCAAGGACTCATCTGTAATGAAACAGAAAACTCCTAGGGGGCTCTACAGAAAAGTACAGATAACGTTTCGTTTAAGAAAAATAAAAACAACGGCTGTGAGGCTGACAAGCAGGCCCCACCTGTCGGGTTTGAAAGTTCAAACAGAGGAACAGAGCGCGACGGCGCCCGAGAGGTGCGGTGGTCGGCGACGGCGATCCACGGCGAGGGAAGGTGATCGGAGTGTACCTTCGACATCAGTGCACCGTTCCGCGTCCGGGGGTGGTGGTGGTGGTCGCCGGCGAGCACTGTGTCGACGGCGGCCCTAGCTCCGGCGGACGGCGGTTCGGGCAGTCGTGGGTCTCGTCGGAGGGTGCTGCGGAGATGAAATTGAGGAGGGGGTTAGACTTGCGGTAGCACGAGGGGGTCGTTGACGTGATTAGGGCGCCGGAGATGGCCTCACCGCAGTGAATCATGGTGGAGGACGAGGCGGAACGGGGCGGCCGGAGCTAGGGAAGAGGACCTCCTCGGGGTCCCCTTGGTGGCCTGGCAGGGTGCTGGTGAGGTGCAAAGGTGGTGTGTGCTCGAGGGCGAGCTCGGGAGCCCTTTATATAAGCGGTCCGAGGCGGTGGCCGAGAACGGGATTCTCCGGCGAAGCTTACGGCGGCGCAGGGCATTGGTCGGGGTGGTTTAGAGGTTGAGCGCCGTCGTGCGGGTCCACTGACTCCATTTTGGTGCAAAACGCGTCGGGATACGGAGGTTTAGGGGGAGCTCGACGGAACGGGGCTGCGCGGGCCCGTCGGCGGCAGGGAGCGCGCTCTGCGCGTGCCGCGCCACGGCGACGGCGCTGCATGCGTGCGCTGGCAAGGAGGTGGCCACGTGGAGCCACCAGGTCGCTTGGGTGGCGCCGACGGCGTTGAGCCGCCGTCCTGCTTCCTGTCGGCCGCCGCAGGACACGTGGCGCAGGCGGGCCAGGGCGCCTCCGACGCCAGGAAGGCGCCAAGTGCGCGTGGGGGGTGCTGTCCAGGGGGAAGGGGCCGTGCGCAACGTGCCAGAGTGCACTGTCGACGTGTGACTGAATCTGACGAAGGAAACAGACACTGAATGTCTGAATTTTACTGAATGTGGCTAGAACAGTGCATGCAAGGTGTTCGACAGAATGTTCCAGGTAGGTAGGGATTTTTCCTTGAGCTGGTTTTTGGTGGAGGGGCCTCTCATTGCACCTAGAGGCTGCCTGAATATTTGTGGAATTTTTGGAGAGGTATAGATATGAATTTCACCAAATTTGGCAAATCTGGTCCAAACTTGCAGTGAGTGTAATTTGAAATATTTGAACAGGAGAAGAGTGGATCAAGATGGTTCTGGGTTGTGGGTTCAAGGGACTATCTAGGGGTGTTGAGTTGAGATCAAAAATCAAGAGCATCAGGGTACTTGCTTTGAAATACACCTAGGTTCAAAAGAGAAGACAGAATTATTTTGGGAGGAGAATTAATTGGAATAAAATCCTAAAAATGGATTTTATTAGTTTGGACAGAATGATAGGGTTGAACTAAAGTGGGAGGAAAGGTTTTGGGAAAATTTTACCATGGGTGGCATGGCAAAATTTTGGAAGGGATCAAAACCAAATAAAAACCCAAAACAAAAAGGGGCTTTTCATTTCAAATGAAACCAAAACCAGAAAAATGATTTTTGAGAGGGCAAACTTAGAAGATGGTTTTTAGGAAGGGTTTTAAATGACCTTCTTTCAAATCAAGCAAGGCTCCTCTTGAAAAACAAACCACCAAAATTTTTGGAGTGTCACAGCTATCCTTTGGACAGGAGTGGATAGCGAAGGCAAAGCTTATCAGGTGTCCAGCCCCCCTGCCCGATACCGTGCCGGATCCCGTGTTAACCAGGATGCTGGAGATTATGCTTTCGACAGAGGGCGAAGAGGGGAACCAAGGAGCTACCGCCTCCACGAAGGAGGCTGTCAGGAAGGAAGGAATCGAGAATTCTCCCAACCTGGGAAAGAAAAGGACTACCTCTGAAGACCCGGAGGGGATGACCTCAAAACGGGGGAAGAAATCTTTGTCAGAGGATCCGGCGCCGGAGAATGGCCCGGCCGCATTGCGCCCTCAAGGGGATCAGCTTTCCTCCGAGCCGTAAGTAAAGAGAGGGGTTCAAAAATGAGTGGCATCCCTGTTTTATTTCTGAGGAAGATAACCCAAATATTACCTTGCAGTTCGGATCTCAACCCTTCTCAGCAGAGCTCGTCTTCAGGGGATCTTCGTCCGGAGATGATATAGAGCGAAACGCCTCCCTTAGCCGCACCGTCTTACGAGGCAGGCAACCCCAAGGTGTCGTCCCGGCGGGTTTCTCCAAGTCCGGATTCTGAAAAAGGTCGTCGGGCTAGTCCGGCACCCTCTGGTGCGTGGTCGGAGAGGCTGAGGGATCTGCTCGGGCGAGCGTCCGTCTCAGAAGAACACCATGTGTTAATGAACAAGGTGATAGGAAGGATTTCATCCGCAGAAAGCGGATTGTACGAGGCCGCCAGGAGTTTACTGACAGGCTTTGAGGTACGTGAAAAGGTGTACCTTTTGGTAGAGCCACATATATGAAATGTGCCCTGTATAAATAGTAGCCCCTGAGACTCTGTGTGTCGTCAAGAGTGATGGCGCACAGAGGATCATAACCCCAGGTGTAAAATGTCACCTTTTTATGAAGGTGGCGAGGCGTTCGGTGGCTAGCCGGACTGATGAATCTGCCAAGCTAAAGCGGCAACTTGACGTGGCGGATGCCGACATCGTGCTTGTAAATAAGCGGCTAGACGAGGCACAAGGTATGCTCCACAGACATCTGATAAGAGGAGTTCGATGCTCGTGCCTTATAATATATATGCTTAATGCAGATGGTGCTGCTGCCGTGGAGAACATTCAGGCGGAACTTGCCCGAGCCAAGGAGCAAGCAAGGAAAAGTGATGCGGCTGCCATTAGGGCGGCTGAAGAGCTAAAAGCCGAAAGGGCTGCTCACTGCTAGAGCAAGAAAGAAGTAGCCGAGATGGCTATAAAATTGAAGGATGCTGCCGACTGCTGTAAATTTCTCGAACAAGAAGGAAGGGCGGCTCAAAAGGACCTTGAGAAGATCACTGCCGAGGCCAAGGATACTCGCTCTGAAATGAGAGCTATGAAAGAGGAGCTGCGTCAGGCCGGAGATATCATGGCTGGAAAGTCCTATATGATGTGGATGAAGTTCGGGGATCCTAAGTATGCTCCGTTAGACCGTCAGTGGAGTGCGGAAAACACTTATCTGGATTTGGCAGCGAGTGCGGCAGACGCAACCGAACACTTCCGAGGTCGAGGTGACCATAAATTGGAAGAACTTTTTTGGTCGCAGTTCCACAATCCAGAATGCCCACTTTTGGTATCCGCCCGTTTGGCCACCTGGGCGGAACAGGTTATCCGGACTCGCCATGAAGTATGTTGTGAGTCGTTTGTGGCCGGGAGAGCCAGAGCCGAAGAGTTATTTTAGCTTGGTGCAGCAGTTCCTTGGTTCGGTGCCACATGTTGATGCGATGAAGAGGTCGGCGTGCATAGAGGGTGCACAAATGGCTCTTGCCCGTGTCAAGACATACTGGGCGGATATGAAGGCCAGCGGTGTTGCATCCCGGGATTCGGACGAAGGTCGAGTACCTGCCAGGCACTACTTTGAGGAAGTTCTTCCGGGCGCTCGTTTAATAGAAGCGCAGTGCTCGAAGGATGTTGTGTTCGAATAGCATGTGCGATTGTAAAAGGAATATTTTGATAGAATATAAAAGCTTTTTATGCTTGTGCTTGCAAGAATTATAATACCTCCTGTGCGGCCGTTAATGTATATGTGTATATAACCTGAAAGATGGCAGTCGTTGGCTTCAGCCCCCACGCATATAATGCGGGGTTGTTCGCAAAAAGGCACCTTTTCACACTTAATCCAACGTCTTGGTCCTACAAAGGAGGTGATAGCGCGGTGAACTAGGCAACCGGACTATAATGCTTTATCACTTTCACTTAGCCATAGGAGTTTGACAGTGGGGCTACTCAATAGCCCCTAGAGGCACCACGCTCGCCTGAATTTGGGGCGCGTGTGTGCCTGACTGGGAAGCGGCCCTTCGTTAATGCGGAGGAATCCTAAAGATTCCGAGAGTCATCGAGTGGTTGACCAGTCTCTCACTATATCATGACAGTCAGTTTTCGGCTTTCTCTACTGAGGTGCTCGAATGGCCGAACCGGGGCACAATCGTAGTAGTTCTCTTGGTGCCGCGTTAGCCGATATAACAGAACGTAAGGCAGCAAAACACAGGAGCCGGGCAAACCCAACATTTGACCAAAGACATGATTCAGAGCTGATGCATATAAGGCCAAACTCGCGACGCCGAACACTCCCTAAGGTATTCCGTCTTTATGAAGACGGGCCGAACCAAAGCCCTTGGTGAAAAAGCCCCTGGTGTCCAGGTACGCGCAAAATTCTGGTGTGGCCACATGCCAAGACGCCAGCCTCCTCCTCGGTTATAGCGAAAACCGGGGGATGTTGTCAACAAGAGACAGTAAAAAAGGTTTACGCAGGGTCTTAATCTGAAAAAAATCCTTGAAACGGGTCCCTACTGCACGTCTGCGCATATGTCTCCGTTGTGCCGTATCCTGGACGGGCGTAGCACGGTGTTCATCTGCGAAAGAGAGGAACTTAGTAAAAAATAAGCGTGCGAGAAATCTATATTAAAATAAACAAAATATAGTCAGAGCAAAATTGAGCTGTATTGTCTCCTGGCGTAAACACGCGGAGCCCCTTGTACAGAGTTATGCGGCTATTAAGCCTTTGTATGTTGACGCCGGACTCGTCGAGCCGTGTCCGGGATAGTAGGGCTGGATTAGTGTGCGGCTGTCCAGGCGGCCGCACCATTACCCGTACTTTGGGGATCAATTGATATTTCCCTTTAATGAGATGATGCCTCGTGGACCGGGCATTTTAAGAGTAAGGGATGCATAATGCGGTATTGCGTTAAAGCGGGCGAAAGCTTCACGTCCCAGTAGCGCTTGATAGCGACTTATGAATGGGGCGATGTGGAAGGTTAGCTTTTCGCTTCGGAAGTTGTCGGGTGAGCCGAACGTGACTTCTAACGAAAGGGAACCCATACTCTGGGTATCTGGACCCGGCATGACTCCTTGAAAGGAAGTGTTTCCATGGCGAATTATAGCTGGGTTTACCCCCAGTTTGCGGATTGTGTCCTGATATAGCAGGTTTAGGTCACTGCCGCCGTCCATAAGGACTTGTGTAAATTTGAATCCGTCAATAATCGGATCCAGGACCAAGGCAGTCCAGCCTGCGTTCTGGGCCGCTCTGGAGTAATCCTGATGATCGAAGGTGATTGGTTGTAACAACCAGTGGTGGTGCTCCTCTGGGGCGGGCCGTGTGGCGCGCATCGCTGTTCTGTTTTTCCCTTTTGTCATCTGAAGTGAATTTACTGTTTTGACTTCTTGTGGGAACTTCTTTTGTTCTCCGGTGTTCTGCTTGTGGGGTGCGTCATCATCCTCGCTTGGTGTGTCAAGCCCCTTGTGTTCGGCGTTGAGTTTGCCGGACTGCTTGAAGACCCAACAATCTCTGTGGGTGTGGTTTGCAGGTCTCCCGGGAGTACTGTGGATTTGACATATTTTGTCCAAGATTTTGTTGAGGTTAGATAGCTCGTCCCTGTCATCTTTGGGGGGGCGGCTTTTTCTGATTTTGCCGAGAGCTTTTGAATCCGGCGTTGACTGTCGTGCTCATCGGGCTGTTATCCTTGATTCGGCGTTGTTCTTTGTTACGGCACGGTTTCCCGTTTCCATCTCTGAGTTCGGATGTACTCGGGTCACTGGTGCTGCTTCTTGCCAACCAGCTATCTTCTCCTGCGCAAAAGCGGGTCATGAGGCTTGTTAATGTGGCTATTGTTCTTGGCTTTTCTTGGCCGAGGTGTCTGGTGAGCCATTCGTCTCGGATGCTATGTTTGAAAGCTACTAGGGCCTCGGCATCCGGACAGTCGACTATCTGATTCTTTTTAGTAAGAAATCTGTTCCAGAGTTTCCGGGCTGACTCTCCGGGCTGTTGAGTTATATGACTCAGATCATCTGCATCCGGAGGTCGGACATAGGTCCCTTGAAAATTTGCCCGGAAAGCATCCTCGAGCGCTTCCCAACTTCCCATGGTGTTTCCGAGAAGGCTTTTAAGCCAATGCCGGGCTGGCCCTTTGAGCTTAAGGGGTAAGTATTTTATGGCGTGAAGGTCATCTCCTCTGGCCATGTGTATGTGGAGGATATAATCCTCGATCCAGACTCCAGGGTATGTTGTTCCGTCGTATGCTTCTATGTTTACGGGCTTGAATCCCACTGGAAATTCATGATCCAGTACCTCATCGGTAAAACATAGGGGATGTGCGGCGCCCCTGTATGTAGGTGTGCCGCGATGTTCAGATATTTTTTGCATTGCATTGCTCAATGGAGCTTGCTTTCTTGGCCCATAGATGGATCTGGTTGGACCGGTTGTTTGATGCGAGTCTTTGGGCGGATCGCGTGCCGTATTGAGTGCGGCGCCCTTTGTCGCTTGAGATCGATCGTGAGGTCGTCTATCCAACCTGGTGGCTTCCTTGTTTTTTGACTGTGGGGGCTCTACGGCCTCTTCGTCAAATTTTGGTAGTAATTTCCGCTTCGGATAGCTCTTTGTGTGATGACTGTTGTCGTACTTGTGTGTGGTGTTGAGTACTTTGCCCCATCTGATTCTGGGTGCATCTTCCGCTGTTTTGAGCTTCCGCTTCTGCTTTTTCAAGCTACGTGTAGTGGCAACGAGCCTTTGGTGGAGGTTCTGGTGTTCCAGTAACTTGTCCGGCGTGAGGTCATCCGGACTATTATCTTTCCCAAGGACGGCTTGTTCGGTTTGTCCGCCCTGTTTGGACAGTTGCTCGATGGCATGTTCGTCTTTCGTTGATTTTCCCTGCTCTATGGCTGGGTCTCTGTCAAGGTGGGGCTTGGTGCGGCGATTATGTCGCCGCTTTGATTGTTTTTCGAGGGAACGATCCCTGGTTGCGCCCTTTTGATCCTCGTCGTTGCATCTTTTAGGTGTGTCCTCCATGTATACATCATGTGATGCGTTGATTGTCCGGTGCTCTATAGGCGCTGGTTCTTGGTCATATCCTTCATCGGCGTCCATACCGTCGATGTCTTCGGAGTCGAAGTCGAGCATGTCGGTTAGATCGTCGACAGTGGCTACAAAGTGGGTGGTGGGTGGGTTTCGAATTTCTTCGTTGTCCACATCCCAACCATGCTGAACGTACTCCGGCCAGGGCTCTCCTAACAAAGAGAGAGACTTTAGTGAATTCAGGATATCGCCAAAGGGAGAGCTCTGAAAGACGTCCGCGGCGGTGAACTCCGTGATCGGAGCCCAGTCGGGTTCGATCGGAAGGGGTGCGGAAGATTCGGAGTCCGGAACGGAGTCCGGCACCTTGGAGTCACGGGCCTTGCAAAGGACTAGGCTGGTATTCGGCTCTATCACCATAGAGATTGTGGCTCCTGGAGCGGCGTCCAACCGACCATCCCCGACCGGCGCAGTCGGCTCCGAGCTAATGGTCAGAGCGAACACGGGACGAAGTCTTCAATCTTGTATCTTCATAGTCCGGGAGTCCGGCCAAAGGTCATAGTCCGGCCATCCGGACACCCCCTAATACATGACTCCCTCACCGCCCCAACTGGGGATGCCGGAGGGTCCAAGAAGGGGAGAACCCTCCTGCCAGACTACACCTCCGATGCCGAAGACAGCGGGGAGGAATGGCCATCCAGGGTCAAGCCCCTGGCAAAATCATAAGCATCCGAATATCCGAATAGCTTATGGCGCTCCTCCATTATTTGGTATTTTCTGACGCCGAATTTGATCATGCAGTCCGCCCAAGGCTCAGCTCGACGATTCGACGAGCGGCTCCTTGGATTCGTCGGATGTGAATAGTGCTTCACTTCCGACGGCCTCCTCCCCTCTCCCTATGGACGACTCCGAGGTGGAGTCCCGAAAGGGACTAAACCAGGAGGAGGTGGTCCTGGAGGCGCTGCAAGGCGACCTCCCGGACTCCAGGCCCAAAGGGGGTAAAGCCCCGGAGGGATCCAAGTCTGGCTCTGGGCCGGACACTGCTCCGGAACCATCAACGGTTCCAGAGACCGGTAGGCAGCGCCTTCACAAGAAGGGCACGCCTACTACGTCGGTGGCCTCCGTCCAACCGGAGGCACCGGACGATTTGCTGGAGGCGCTTAACGGCGCCTCCATCACCGAGGAGCACCGCACTGTTATGAGTGCGGTGGTTCAAAAGGTTCAGTCCGCCAAGAGTGGGCTGACCGAAGCTTGTACGAGCCTTCTAACAGGCTTTGAGGTAAGTATTCAAAACATATAAAAATGTTACCGCATAGACAGTAGCCCCTGATGCTCAGTTTGGTGTTCGAAAAGAAAAGCCGAGCTGAGGATCTAAAAGATATACGCAGGAGTCTAACATAAATATGTCAATATGGGAATGCAGGCTGCGCTGCTGACCTCTGCCGCACTGACTGCGGAGGTCAATGCATTGAAGGAGAGCCTCGAGCGGTCTGAGAACGAGCTCGGTCGTGCCAAGAAGCAGCTCGAGGACAAGGAGGGTATGTAATATCGCATGTAAATGTATATAGAAATACTTGGTTGCAAATAATGACAGGACCAGCGTAAATGTTGCAGGGGCCACGGCCGAGGTGGCGACCTTGAAGGAAGCGGTGTCCAAGGCCGAAAACAGTGCGGCCTTGGAGCGCACCGAGCGAGAGAAGCAGGAGGCGCGGGTGGCGGAGGTGTGGCAAGAGCTCCAGGTTCTCATGGAGAAACACGAGAGTTTGGAGCGTGACTCAAAGACTCGAGAGCCCGAGCTCGCCTTGGCTCTTGAGAGTGCCAAGACCGCTAAGGCCGAAGCCCAGAAGGCCCTCCAGGAGATCGAGGCGATGAAGAAGATAGCGGCGGGTAAGGCATTCTTTATGCAAAGCAAGAATATAAAAGTAAATTATCTGTTACTTACCCGAATCTGGAGCTCTCCAGGAGCGTTCGCCAATCTGCCCCGTAGTGTGTCTGATGCTGCCGCATTCTACCGAGCCGAGGAGGGGAGCTCGACGGAAAAGGTGTTCTGGTCTCAATATGCTGAGGCCGGACATCCGGTGCCCCTGAGCGACCAGCTGAAGCAGCTGGTCGAACTCCACAAGGTGGCCGAACAGGCCATAAAGGGCCTCATAGTTCGGCTGTGGCCTAGAGAAGCCATGCCTAGGAGTTACTTCGGTCTGGTGCGGTGGCTGGTGGACGCTTGTCCGTGGATTGAGGTCATCAAGCACTCCGTCTGTATCGAAGGTGCCTGTCGGGCCCTTGCCCGTGCTAAAGTGCACTGGGGCATGCTAGACGCTGAGAAGCTTTTGACGGACGCGCCACCGCCGGGCAAGGAGTATCGCACGCCCGAGATGTATTATAAGGGCATCCTGAAGGGTGCCCACCTTATAGCGGGCGAATGCTCCAAAGATGTAATTTTTTAGTAGACTCGCATCTGTTATCCTGTACGCTGAAAACTTTGTTCATATGCGTTAAGCAACGCTTGTTAATTTAAAATATTACCTTCTGTGCGGCCATTTATCAAATCTGAGAGATGCAAGTCGTCGGCTTCTACCCCCATGCCACGAGTGCTGGGGTGTTCAGGATAAACCTAAGCGCTCTTGTTCCCATTCTTGGGTCCATCTAGGGAGGCGCTCAGCACAACGAACCAGGCCATCGGGCTTATAATGCTTTATCACTCTCACTTAGCCATAGAATTCTATAATTTTAAATTTCGGCGAAGCTCCTAGTATTCGGAAGACCGAGTTCGGGGCGCTATCCACGCCTAGGCCGGATAAGTCCGGCTCCTCGCTCTAAGAGGCATAAGTCTTTAAGGACTCGAAAAACCTCGCGAACAGCGACCGGTCTCTCGCACTATCATGACGGTCAGTTTTAGCTTTCTCTACTGAGGTGTTAACCCAGCTCAACTGGGCACAATTGCAGTAGTTCTCCCAGTGCTACCTTAGCCAACATTGCGGAACGTAAGGTACCAAAACATGGGAGCCGGGCAAACCCAACTATTGACCCAAGACATGATTCGGAGCCGATGCATATAGTGCTATAAGTTCGGGGTGCCGCACTCATGAGAGTGTTCGGTCTTCTCACACCATGTTATGGGGTGCTTAAGCCCCTCGTGTATTGGCCGTACCAAAGTGTACGGTTGCATAATGTCATGACTGAACATAGAAAATAGATGAATACAATAATAGATAAGAGCTATGTATTGTTTATTAAAAAGGGCTGCTATGAAAGCAGAACGATACAAATAGTGCGATAAACAAGAGATGGGATTATTTGACATATCCCCCTCCAGGGGTAAGCTACGGGACTTTAAGTAAAACAGGTATTTAGCTCGTTATAGAGACCACCTGGACATTTGACGTGGCTTGTTCTCTCCCTGGCTGTTGCATCGTGTGTTCGGCGAGTGTATTGCCGGACAGGCCTTCCGAATAGCTGGGTCCTGAAAGTATATAAAAAGAGAAACAGCGGAATAGGGAGCCCCTAAGTGCGGTTTAGCCGCATTCTGGGCGTGCCGTAGTTGTGCCCCTCCCCTTATGCCCATGGTATTTCCAAAGCGTAATTATGTACGCGTGGTACCGATATCACCATCTGGCGAGGGTTGGGGTTGGGGCTGCACTGCTATGCTTGCTCGGAAGGTGCCAGCCGGCTTTGTTGTAGGTTACTTCGGGCTCGCTTGACATTGTCCAGACGTTTAACACCTGGATTGGAGAATTGCCTTGAGAGGCTACTCTGTACTTCCGCCGCCAGGGCCGCCGTGGGCTCCTCCGTTCGGAGAGAGCGTTCGGTGTTTCCATTTGCCGTGATGACTCCGCGAGGGCCTGGCATCTTGAGCTTGAGATATGCATAGTGCGGCACCGCATTGAATTTTGCAAATGCGGTTCGTCCAAGCAGGGTGTGATAGCCACTGCGGAATGGGACTATGTCGAAGATTAACTCTTCGCTTCGGAAATTATCCGGGGATCCGAAGACCACTTCGAGTGTAACCGAGCCTGTACAGCTGGCTTCTACACCTGGTATGACGCCTTTAAAGGTTGTCTTTGTGGGTTTAATCCTTGAGGGATCTATACCCATTTTTTGCACTGTATCCTGATAAAGCAGGTTCAGGCTGCTGCCGTCGTCCATTAGGACTCTAGTGAGGTGAAATCCGTCGATGATTGGGTCTAGGACCAATGCGGCGAATCCACCGTGTCGAATGCTAGTGGGGTGGTCCCTTCGATCAAAAGTGATCGGGCAGGAGGACCATGGGTTGAACTTTGGGGCGACTGGCTCCAACGCATAGACGTCCTTTAGAGCACGCTTCCGCTCCCTTTTGGGGATATGGGTTGTGTATATCATGTTCACCGTCCGCACTTGCGGGGGGAAGCCCTTCTGTCCTCTGTTGTTCGGCGGCCGGGGCTCCTCCTCGTCATCGCTATGCAGCCCCTTGTCTCTGGTTTCGGCACTTAACTTGCATGCCTGCTTGAACACCCAACAATCCCTGTTGGTGTGGTTGGATGGTTGTACGGGGGTGCCGTGTATCTGACACGAGCGATCGAGTATCCGGTCTAAACTGGATGGGCCCGGAGGGTTTCTTTTGAATGGCTTCTTCCGCTGACCGGGTTTAGAGCCTCTGAATCCGGCATTGACTGCCGTATCCTCAGTATTGTCGCCGTTAATGCGGTGCTTGTGCTTGTTGCGACGTGACCTGCCATTATTGTCCTTGGTATCCGAATTGCCAGGGCTCTTGGTTATGTTATTGCTACGAGCTAGCCAGCTGTCTTCCCCCGCACAAAAGCGGGTCATGAGTGTCGTGAGGGCTGCCATAGATTTCGGCTTTTCATGTCCTAGGTGCTGGGCAAGCCATTCGTCTCGGATGTTATGCCTGAAGGCTGCAAGGGCCTCAGCGTCCGGACAGTCGACTATTTGATTTTTCTTGGTTAGGAACCGTGTCCAGAATTGTCTGGCCGATTCCTCTGGCTGCTGGATTATGTGGCTTAGGTCATCGGCGTCTGGTGGTTGCACATAAGTGCCCTGGAAGTTATCAAGGAATGCGGATTCCTGGTCCTCCCAGCAACTAATTGACTCTGCTGGCAGGCTGTTAAGCCAATGCCGAGCTGGTCCTTTAAGCTTGAGCAGGAGGTATTTGATGGCGTGTAGATCATCACCACGGGCCATGTGGATATGAAGGAGATAATCCTCGATCCATACCGCGGGATCAGTTGTGCCATCGTATGATTCGATGTTTACGGGTTTAAAACCCTCAGGGATTTGATGATCCATTACTTCGTCTGTGAAGCATAGTGGGTGTGCGGCGCCCCTGTACTGGGCTATATCGCGACGTAGCTCGGATGAGCTTTGTCTATTGTATTCGGCCTAGCCGTATTTATCATATCCGGCATGACGGTTATTGTCACGTGATGTGGGGTGCTCACGCAATCAGTAGATCGATCTTGTTTGCCTTGCCTTATCCTCCAATATGTCTTGCAATTCCGTTGCGTTTCCCCGTGCTCTGGTATTCTTAGAGCGGCGCCGGGGTGCGGCTTGGATTGAGGGCCGAAGGGCCTCTCTATCGCGGCCGCGGGGTGGCCGATCGGGCGCATCGTACGCTAGTGATGTAGGTTTAGTTGCTTCCTCCTCTAGTTGGGGTAGCAGCCTGCGCTTTGGGTAACTCTTGGAGGGGCGTTCGAGTTTATATTCCTCGGCTACGAGGACTTCAGTCCATCTGTCGGCTAGCAAGTCTTGGTCAGCTCTAAGCTGCTGCTGTTTTTTCTTGAGGCTGCTCGCCGTGGCCATAAGCCTGCGTTTGAAACGCTCTTGTTCGACAGGATCCTCTGTCACGACGAATTCGTCGTCGTCGAGGCTTGCCTCGTCTTCGGAGGGAGGCATATAATTGTCGTCCTCGACCTCTCTGTCTGCCGCTCTCTCATGAGGGCTGGATCCTTCGTCCTCCTGCGCTGAATCCTGCTGGAGGGGGTTGTCTTCGGCACTGTCCGGGGTATTGTTGTCTCCGGTGCCGGATTCGCCATTCTTGCTTTGGCGGGATTTAGAGCGGCGCCGCTGACGTCGGCGCTTGGGTTGCTTCTTGGAGGGGTCGTCCTCCGCTTTTTCATCGCCATCCCCTGCTTTGGGGGTGTCCACCATGTATATGTCATATGACGAGGTGGCCTTCCAGTGCCCTATAGGTGCTGGTTCTTGGTCGTCTCCTTCATCGGCGTCCATACCGTCGATGTCTTCGGAGTCGAAGTCGAGCATGTCGGTTAGATCGTCGACAGTGGCTACAAAGTGGGTGGTGGGTGGGTTTCGAATTTCTTCGTCGTCCGCATCCCAACCCTGCTGACCATAGTCCGGCCAGGGCTCTCCTGACAAAGAGAGAGACTTTAGTGAATTCAGGATATCGCCAAAGGGCGAGTGCTGAAAGACGTCTGCGGCGGTGAACTCCATGATCGGAGCCCAATCGGGTTCGATCGGAAGGGGTGCGGAAGATTCGGAGTCCGGAACGGAGCCCGACACCTTGGAGTCACGGGCCTTGCAAAGGACTAGGCTGGTATTCAGCTCTATCGCCGTAGAGATTGTGGCTCCTGGGGCGGCGTCCAACCGACCGTCCCCGACTGGCATAGTCGGCTCCGAGCTAATGGTCGGAGCGGACACCTGAGCGGCGCTCGAGGCGCTGTCCGACGGCATAGCTAGATCATGCCCATCGTGACAGTGCGGCGCACTCGGCTGTGGCTCGAACCCGTCGAAGACCAAGTCCCCGCGGATGTCGGTCGTGTAGTTTAGGCTTCCAAATCTGACCTGATGGCCAGGGGCGTACCTTTCGATCTGCTCCAGATGGCCAAGCGAATTGGCCCGCAGTGCGAAGCCGCCGAATACGAAGATCTGTTCGTGGAGAAAAGTCTCACCCTGGACCGCGTCGTGGTTGACGATCGAAGAAGCCATCAGGCCTAAGGGTGACGACATAGAGGAACTCTCAATGAAAGCACCAATGTCGGTGTCAAAGCCGGCGGATCTCGAGTAGGGGGTCCCGAACTGTGCGTCTAGGCGGATGGTAACAGGAGACAAGGGACACGATGTTTTTACCCAGGTTCGGGCCCTCTCGATGGAGGTAAAACCCTACTCCTGCTTGATTAATATTGATGATATGGGTAGTACAAGAGTTGATCTACCTCGAGATCAGAGAGGCTAAACCCTAGAAGCTAGCCTATAGTATGATTGTTGTTCGTCCTACGGACTAAAACTCTTCGATTTATATAGACACCGGAGAGGGCTAGGGTTACACAGAGTCGGTTACAATGGGAGGAGATATTCATATCATATCGCCAAGCTTGCCTTCCACGCCAAGGAAAGTCCTATCCAGACACGGGACGAAGTCTTCAATCTTGTATCTTCATAGTCCGGGAGTCCGGCCAAAGGTCATAGTCCGGCCATCTGGACACCCCCTAATCCAGGACTCCCTCAGACACCAAAAGTGGCAGAAAGGTAACTACATGTTGACAATAGCCACAGTACTATCATACCTAACCCTGACGGTATAGGACAAATGCATTTAATGCACTATTAGGTGTCTTGCTCTACTGGATGCCGGGAAGGGGTCCTGCTCTACCTGTACCGTCAGCCCAGGTACCTTTTATTTCCATGACACGCATATGGATGGGTGACAATAAAGGCAATATTGATGCGGTGATTAACCACGCGACCCGACAGCCTCTACCCAACCACCTGCGTGCCTGCCACTTGTTGGCAGATCTCCGTGTGCTCACCACCTGTTAGCAGATTGCTGGCGGATAGGTGTGAGTGGAGCGGCAGGGAGCTTGGGGCTTGCCGGCAATGTGGAGAGTCCGTTCCCGGGAAGGTCTGCTTCCCAGAAATCCTGGTCTTGCTCAAGCCTTGAGCCTGGGATGATCTTTAGTACTTCTCGATGACCTGCCTGAAGGTCTTTTTCAAAGTATTTATTCACTGTGTCTTGAGTGTCTTGGGGTGGATCCATCTTGTGCCATATCCTTCCCGACACAGAGGCTGCAACTTGCCGGTCCGTGGTCAGGGGTATGAACGCCCACTGTTCACTACACGGACACATGATGGATCCCGACCCTTGTCGGCTGGAGGGCTTTGTTTTATATGTCTTTTGAGTTTTCTTAGGATTTGTGTCCTACTGATGAAGATGTGACAATGAAGGTTCCCTGAAGATGGAAAGGTTCTCCCCGCCTGGACACCGTCCCAGTGGTGCGGCTAGCATCGTCGGAGGGCGCGTGGAAGGCATGTCTCTGGCGGATCTCGCAGGATTTGATAGGTGGTTGTCTTTGGTGGATCTGTTTGGATCCAGTCTTTGCCCGTCGACATTCGCGTGTCTTATGGTTGGATCTTTCTGACATACACTTCTCTTCATCGGCAATATTTATTGTTCAGCTGCGCTGGTATGGGGCCTTAGCATGACGACTTGTTGACTGTCTACTACAAGTCTTACCAAGTTTATACAAGGAAGGGTGATGACAACGCCTTATCTTCGGCTCGCATCAATCCTTGTAATCATTGCTAAGTGGTATACAGATCTTGGTTCGTTGTACTACTATGACCGAAGATGAATAAATCAGAAGTTTTCTGAATTTTTTGATAAAGTTCAAAAAAAAATTGAAAAAAGAAAGAAAAGAAAGATGCACTCCAGACTTTCCCATCAATAAATTGACCATCTCCGACTCTATACAGAAGAACAGCTTGAGGCAGTGAGAAAGGACAACAGAGCCGAAGCACTTGTCGCATTCCTCGTCTTGTTCCGTCCCCAGCAAAAACTCCTCCGATATGCCGCCGGCGACGGCGCTGATGGACGATGTGGTCGCGGAGATCCTGCTCCGCCTCCCGCCCGACGAGCCCGGGTGCCTTGTCCGCGCCTGCCTCGTCTCCAAGCCCTGGCGCCGCCTCCTCACGGGTAACGCCTTCCTCCGCAGCTACCGCAAGTTCCACGGGGCACCGCCCATGCTGGGATTCCTCCACCGCCTCTACGACGAGGATCCCTGCGTCGCTCGATTCGTCCCCACCGCGAAGGCCTTCCGCCCGCCACGCACCGACCGCCGCTGCTGGTACGCACTCGATGCCCGCCACGGCCGAGCCCTCTTCTACGATTCAGAATCAGATCAGAAGCCCGCTGAGTTCGTCGTCTGGGACCCCGTCACGGACGGGCACCGGAGGATTCCCCTTCCCGAGACCCCCAAGTCCTGGAACGCGGCGGTGCTCTGCGTCGTGGATGGCTGCGACCACCTCGACTGCCATGGCGACGACCCCTTCCTCGTGGCATTCGTGGGCACCGACAAGGAGGAGGGGATCTGGATCACGTCCGCGTGCTTCTACTCGTCAGAGGCGAGTTCATGGAGCAACACGAGCTTTGTTGAGCATCCGGATGCTTCCATCGAGATGCAGCCAAGCGTCCTCTCTGGAAATGCAGTCTACTTCCTGTGCGATCCGAGCACTCGAATTCTGCAGTGCGACTTTGTTGGCGAGAGGAAGCTATCGGTGATTGACCGGCCGGACGTGCATGAGAATAACATCGTCCTCATAACAGCGGAGGACGGCACACTGGGATTTGCAGGCGTGCAGGAATCCAGCATTTACCTCTGGTCCATGGAAGTCGATCCCGATGGAGCTGCAGCGTGGGTACAACATCGAGTCGTCGACCTCGGGAAGCTGCTCCCCTCTCGCGCCCTCATGATCATGCCCGATGTGAGTGGATTCGCCCAAGGCGCCGGTGTCATTTTCGTGAGGACTATTGTTGGCCTGTTCACCATCGAGCTCAAGTCCGGCCGAGTAAGAAAGGTGTCCAGCAGGGGAAGGGTCTGCACTGCCATTCCCTACACTAGCTTCTACACTCCAGGTATTAGCATCGTGCTTGGATATTTTCTTTAATTGGGAATTGGAAATTTTTGGTCAGAATCTCAGAGACCATAGAACTGAATACTCGGGAGTAGTATTTTTTTTGTTGGCAACATAAAAATATGGATGAAGGTATCTGTGCTGGAACATGAACTAGATAAGTATAACCGGGAACTTGTATATGTTGTCTCCTTTGTAGTTTATACTCAACCTGAAGCACACCATCCAAACTCAATCATTTGTACTGTATGTCCCAATTTTCATTCTTCAGGCATGAAGTTTTAGCAATGGCATGCTTATGCTTTTTTTTTCTTTATGAAATGCAGCAGCGCTGCTTCCATTCAATTAGCTGACATGCTTATGATTTCTGTGATCTTTTCAGATCGTGCTATCCGTCAATTGAACGGCCAGTGATGATGCATTGATACATCTATCGACATGAACCTGCTGGTGCTGGCTTCTTGCTTAGCTCGTGCTTCAATAAGTGGTTTATCTTCAGTTGTGTAGTTTAAGTAAGAGAAGAGCAAGTCCGCTTTATCAATCTATATGTATTGTTTCCGGTTGGCGTTTTAACTAGAAAAGTGGAAGTCACTGTAATCAACCAACTAGATTTGTTTCTAGTTGGGAGGTTGAAGTTAGAAAAGAGAAACGCATGGTCAATTAGTATGTCTTCTCATTCAGCTGTTTGTAATCGTGGGTGAGTTCAACATGTCAGGTTTACGTTTATGGCTGCTGGAGTAAATGCCATTTCAACGTGTCCTGTGCTGTAGAGGTACCGTTTTCTCTGAATATATTGATGCCAAAATCATCAGAAAGCTGCATGTTACTTACTCGAGACCACTATGGTGAGACTTGCATCAAGATGAGGAAGGTACGGTCCGCAATGTAAATGCGGTTTGAGAAGCCTAATCAACTGTAATACATCTTACATTTGGTATGCCAACCTAAATTTCCAATTAAGTACCTATATTATGTTGTGTATGCACAAATTCAAGTGTCTGTGTGAAGATTCCATTTGTTGTTTAGGCTATGTTTGATACTAAAGTATTGTAAAACCAAAGTATTTAAAAACTACAGTATTTTTTTCTATAGGCGCATGATACCACAGTAATAATATATTGTAGTATTTTGGAGTATTTGGAATACTGTAGACCTGTTTGGCTAGAACTTATATGTAATGTAAATTCGCAGTTAGCTGTTTGTTAACAAGTCGCAAACACGCGCGTACGCAACTCGCTGACCGTTGCATACAGCATACTGAGCAACCAGCTGCATCCACAAACTTGAACGGCCATGGACTAAACATTTATCCACAAAGCTAGCTTACAACTTAGCATAAGAGGAGGCAGCTGAACTAGTCCGAAGTGCCACTGCATGCGGCCTGCAACGCTGGGCGGTCTTCCGCGTCGTTAGTGGTGCTGTCCTGGGCACCACTAGGGGGAAATGTCGGCCTTTGAGAGGTGCCAGGAGATGCACATCGAGAGACAAGGCACAGGATTGCGCATGGAGTTGTTTTTCTAGCGTGCTCAGTTTTTTTAGAAGAGGTTTGGGGTTCTTTTTTTAAAACAGAGAAAAAACTACGTTTTTGCAAATACTACATATTGAAATCACAGTTTTTAGAGGTGGCCAAACAGCTCGCTGTAATTAATACTGTGGTAATCTAAAAAACTGTAGTATTCACAAAATACATAGAAAATACTTTGTTATCAAACAAACCGAATCATTTGTGCAATGCTGTGGGTGGACCATACTTTTCTTTCTGTTGTGATGGCCGGTTCGTTGCAGAGTAGATCTGCTCTTAGCAGTAGAAATGGAACTGCTGCTCCAGATCAATCAAGGATTATAAATGAAGAGACTTGTTAAATCAACAGAGACTGGCTAGAAACATTGCCTTGTTCCAATCTTCCAGATTATGACAGATTTTCAATCTTGATTATGGCGTCAGATTTAGCGGAGCAGGTGTGAGGCTCAACGGTGATCTTAAAACAGGGTTTATTCACTCTTCAGTAGAGGAAGTGGATGCAAACTGCAGGAAGGATTGCAAGGGGAGTAAAATAACATGAAGATAGTTTATCATTGTCATGCCACCCATCCGCCCCTCTCTGGGTTGGGTTTTACTAACATGAACACAACCCAGAGCCATGACAAATTACACTACTTCCGACTAAAAGCGCATCTAATAAGCGCTGAAATTGGGTTTAATAACACTACAAAAGCAAGATTACACGACGACGACTGTAGTAAGGGACCAATCCCATGTGTTGTTGCTACTTGCTTGCTAGTCCACTAGCGGGCCTTCTTCATGAAGTAGCAAGGGATCGGGAGCTCGCTCGGATCAGGGGGCACGACGCTCATGAACGTCGGACCAGCGAACAGTTGCTCTGCCTCCGGAGCAGCTTCCTTGTCGACCGGAGCCTTGGGCTTCTTGTCACACCGATCAGTGGAAGGGGCGCGGCTCGCAGGCCTCTTGACAGCGCTCCAGCTGGTTCGGGACTCCTCGCGACCGGCACGGTCACCGCCGCCCATGCCCAATGCCACGCGTCCGGCGCGATCACCACCACCCGTGTCCGATGGCCCGCGTACGGCACGGTCGCCGCTGCCCATGTCCGATGCCACGCGTTTGACTCGCTCGCCTCCGCTCATCTCCAACAGCACGCGTCCGACGCGCTCACCGCCGGTCATGTCCGACGCGGTGGCCAGAATCATAAATCTGTTATCTATCCATCTCCGGCTCGCCGACGCACGGCCAGGCTTCCCGTCCGTCCGCGATGTCTTGAGCAACGTAGAGATTGGGGCCGACGGTGGGGTTGGCAGCAGCGCAGGAAGAACCGCGGCCATCTTGATCTTGCCCTGTCAAGAACAGAGACCAAAGACCAAGGAAGCAGAAAAGGAGACGAAAAGCACGAACCCTAATTCGATCGGATCGACGGAGGAAGAAGAAGGCGACTTACACGATTTGATCTTCGTGTTCCGCCCAACGGAGCGGAAGGCGAGAGCTTCGAAACGAAAGGGAAAGCCGGGGTACGTATGTGGTTCCCGTATCTACGTATTTCTAGATCCGGATCTAGGTATTTGTAATTGTCTAGGTCGGTCGTGTCTGTACGTCGTATTTCTAGATCGGACCTGCGTACATATCCTAGTACAATGATTTTTTTTAGGGTTATATCCTAGTACAATGATAGGTAGCCGGCTCGGACCGGGACTCCTATTTCCCACCCCGTGCGGTGGAAAGCGAGGCCGCGCCCCTCGCGCAAACTTGGGCCGGCCCAGGTACGGGGCGCGCCTTCCCTAAACTTTTTTCGTTTCTTTTTGTTTGATATTTTTCTTTTCTGTTTTTTTAGATTCCTTAAAAATACTCGAGATTTCAAATAAATTATGTAATTGAAAAATATTCGCGAATTTAAAAAAATCGAAATTTTAAAAGGTTCTTGAATTCAGAAAATGTTGGTGACTTCAAAATTTTGTTCTCGAATTAAAAAGAATTTTGAATTTGAAAATTTTCACGAAATTTAAAAATGTACATGCATTCAAGAAATGTTTGCAAATTTACAAAAAAATCATGAATTTAAAAAAATATTTGTGACGTTTGAAAAATCTCCATGAATTATAAAAGACTTTTACAAATTTAAAAAATGTTCACAAATTTTGAAATCATTCACATATTTCGAAAATATGTCCGTGAATTCAACAATTGCTCATGAATTGGAAATTTTGTTCCAGAATACAAAAAATGTTCCATGGGTTTGAAAACTTTTCATGAATTTCAAAAAAATGTGCACGCTTAAGAAGAAGAAGATGGGAAAATAAAAAAAGAAAGAAGAAGAAGGTAAAAATACAAAAAAGATATAAAATGGAGAAAAAACCATGCGATAAAAACAAAAGGAAAAGAAAAACCGGCTCAGGGAAGCTTCCCAAAAGCGGTGTGGAAAAGCCCTAGAATGGGCCGCGCATACAGAGGATGCGACACATAGGAGGGTATGTGGTAGGTCGCTATCCAGCGACCTAGGCGCGTAATAGAAACTGGTAGTCGGACATGTTCTTTTATTTTTGAGAGAAGATATGTCGTGTGGAACGTTTCGTGGGCCGCAAGCCGACCGAACTTTTATTCCATCTGTTTTGGCTTTCTACACGATCCCGCTCTCCCTCTCCCCCCCCCCCCTCTCTCTCTCTTGTGTGTGTTTCTTTTTGTGAAAATTTGTTTTTTGTCACTCTAGCTTTTGCCAGTTTTTCTTATGCCACTCTAAAATTTGACATTTCACTTTTGCCATTCTCAGCTTTTGATAATGTATCACAATTGCCATTCCGTGGCAAAAGGAAAATAATTTATTTAACTTTTGCCACTTGTAGCTTTTGACTATGTATCACACTTTCGACTCTGAAATTTTTGCTTTTACCATTGAATGACAATTGTGATGATTGTCAAAAGATAAGAGTTGTAAAAATGAAATGTCAAAAGCTAGAGTGGCATAACAAAAATTGGCAAAAGCAAAAATGTTTGTTTCTTTTTCTCCTGTCTCCTAAGAAAAATAGTAGCAACCATCTAAAGAACGGTGCCGCCGCGCCGCCGCCGGACTCCTTCTCTGTTGCCAGTGTCGGACACCTCTATTTTTATGGCCTCCCACGACATGGCCTCGACCCCTTGGGTGCTGACCTTCCCTGCACCGTCACCGATATGCTCACCTACTGGCGACCCCAACATACGACACATCTTCCTTGTCTACGGCCTCGCTCGTCACCTTCGCCCAAACTATAGGAGGAATTATGATGGGGGGAACTTGTCAGCATAATAAAAATAGGGGTACCCCGAGTCCACTAACAAATGGAGCAACCCAAAAGGAAGGACAAATCGATGAAAGACCTAAAAGCCATTTTACCATAATACTAGGAGGGGGAAAAACCATGTAGTGTAGTGCTGATCTTTATGAAAACTTACCATCTGGTAAATCCTCACTTAATCCAGGCGAGGGCTCTAAATTGTCAGCCATGATGTCACAAGGGCGGTGCTCGGAGCCTCGAGCACCGAAGACTGGTGTCCTGCAAGACATGCAGGGTATTGTAGAAACTTCGTGTAAGTATCCCAATAGTAATCGTCCCAACGAAGAGTGGAGGAGATTATTTATGAATGGCATTTTGGTCGCACAATAGTTGTCACGGGTCTCGCGTAAAGTAACTGTTTGAAAATCTCCAGAAGCTATTAGTGTTCTTTGGAGCAAATAAACCAGAGTTATAACATGATTGATTGTAGCAACGAGCGTAATAACAATTTGAAAGTAAAGAACATAAATTAAAAGAATGTAAATAAAGTTGGCTTGATCGGAACGAAGGATGAACACGAAAACTTCGAAGTGAAAGCCAAACCCGAGGTATGTATCTTGTGCCCGTATGTATGTATTTGTACGTGTTCAGGTAGGACGTATGTTCTTCTTTTAGCAGTAGGTCAGATCGTATGTGTATGTATTTGTGTAGATCAAATCTGGGTATGTACGATGATAGGATACTGGGTCGGGCATGTTCTTTTCGTTGAGATTTAATTAGCACATGTAATTAAGGAAATCCACACTAGTAACCAATGTGTTTTTTTGCGGGAAACTATGAGCTTTATTCAACAACAATGGCACCAACACGATCAGCCATCACGCTGGTCATGAGGAAGCCAGGCGGGGAGTCCATCCAACAGTCGGTTACCCCAAGTGTGCTTGCATGTTTCACACACAAGTGGGCCGGCAAGTTGGCATTTCTTATTACATGTTGAATATCAAAGGAAAGAAAGAATAAAGCTAGCTCATCAATTTATAAAAGTAGCGGCGCTACAATAGAGCGCGAAAAGCGTCGCGAGTGCCATAGTTGTACCATCTCCAAACAATCTGTTTCCATGGCCACTCGCGAGAACCCCCGGAGCTTTGCAAATATTACCCCATCTCGCAACGCCAATGCTTCTGCAATAAGAGGATCTGTAACATCGGGGTAAGGCTTACTCCAGGCAGCAACAAATGAAGAAGGAGATCTAGCTAAACCTCCTATTCCACTCTTGTGCTCAATCACTGAAACACTAGCACCCGTATAGATTTTTACCCAGTCAACTTCAGGCGGTCTCCATCCATACCCAGGCAGTATCTTAGTCTGCTCCAATGGTAGTTCCAGTAGAGCCAGTGTTTCTCTTATACGCTTCATGGATTGGACTGGGTCCATACTCACTTTATCATGTGTTATGCTGTTACGTGATGTCCAGATCGCCCACATGACAGTAACTATTTTAGCCCTGTCCGCCTCAGTAAAACGTGGATCACAGAGGATATCCTTGCACCACGTACAAGGGTGTAGCTCCGGCAACTTGAGGTGCAGCCAGCTTCTCGCTTCTGCCCAAAAGCTTTGTGCATGAGAGCACTTAATCAATACATGAAGCATATCTTCATCCATACCTTTGCAGACCTTGCATCGCGCTAAGGTTGCTATATGCCTGTGTTGTAGTGTTGTCTCCACCGGTAGTATGCCCCGAAGGACTCGCCACCAGAATACACGGACCTTGGGCAGCACTTTTAGTTTCCATAGTCGTGTCCACAACTGCTTATTGTTCTCTGAAGATTCTGTAATCGTCCCTTCCTCTAGAGCTAATTGCTCGTTACGAGTCATTAGAGCACGATACGCGGATTTTACAGTGTAGGAACCCGACCTCTCATGAGCCCAAGCCCAAAAATCATCACCACCACCTTGTCTGAGCGGAATATTGAGAATTGCATCAGCGTCTGGGGGTATGAAGTTATTCCTGACTAGATCAGCTTTCCAGGACCAGCTCTCATTGTCAATCAAATCTGCCACTGTGTAGAGTGTAGCAGAACCAATATGCTCCGTTGGTCGAAGTGATAATCTCCCTGGCAACCATCTATCTTCCCAGATTCTTACGGAGGAACCGTCACTGATCCTCCTCAACAACCCAGTCTCCAATGCTCCTCTCCCAGCAACTATCGCCCGCCAGGTAGCCGAAGAGTTGCGCGGAATAGTAGCATGCATAAAATCAGTCATCGGGAAATATCGTCCTTTTAGCACTCTGGAACATAGACCATGAGGGTTTGTAATCAGCCGCCATCCCTGTTTTCCCAACAACGCAACATTGAAGCATTCCAAATCTCGAAACCCCATTCCTCCTCTTATTTTTGGAAGCGACAAAGTCTTCCAGTCTATCCAGTGCATGGAATTTCGATCAATCGAGCTACTCCACCAAAACTTTGCCATCGGTGAGGAGATGTTCTTATACACTTTTTTTGTGAGCTTGAAGCAACCCATAGTGTATGTAGGGACTGCCTGAGCTTTTGACTTGATTAATATCTCCCTCGCCGCACAAGACACCAAACATTCTGTACCACCATTCAATTGTGACCTCACTCTTTCACCAATGAAGTCAAAGGTGCCAGATGTAACTCGCCCAACTGCAGTGGGAAGACCTAAATATCTTTCATTGAATGCCTCTACCCCAATGCCTATGGCACCTTTCAGCATAACTCTCACCGGATGTGGTGTATTTGGACTGAAAAAATAGAGCTCTTGTCTCTGTTCACGCATTGGCCCGAACACTCGCCATATATCCTCAAGATGTTATTCAACCTCGTCGCACTCTCCAGTTTTGCTTGCATAAAGATCAGGTTGCATTGTATTATTTGGTCTACGTACCGGAACTGATAACATTCGAGATTATGCAGGATTATACACGAAAGATCCTTTTTTGGCTCTCTCTTTAGCCCTATGTCTCTTATCCCTTACCGAAGGGAAGGAAGAAAAACCAAGTGAAAGAAAGAGATCGCAATGGTCTAAGATATAGTCAGTGAACAATAACTCAGATCTGATGTCGGATCGAAACAAAAATGCAAAAAGACCCTCTCTTTCCGTTTCTGTTAATTCACCAACGTTACCGACCACAATGAAATTTCTAGTAAGAGGAAAATCCGTCGAACGACCGAACCCTTGGGACCTTCTTCAACCCCAGGATGTGATGAGTCGACATCGAGGTGCCACACGACTCCGTCGATAAGAGCTCTTGGGAGTCATCAGCCTGTTATCCCCGGCGTACCTTTGATCCGTTGAGCGAGAGCCCTTCCACACAGGACTCCTGGATCACTATGGCCGACTTTCGTCTCTGTTCGACCAGTCGGTCTCACAGTCAGGCAGGCCTATACCATTACGCTCACGAGCAGAATCAACGCTTGAGCCTACCTTCGCACACCTCCATTACTCTTTAGGAGGCATCCGTGCCGATCCCTTTTTTTAGAATAAAAGGGGGTTTGAGGGTGTCCCAGGCGGTTCCCATGGCCACAAAAAGCTAGCGGTTCGACTCTTGCTTGAGTTTGATAGGTGAGATATTTATTTAAGGAGGTACGTTCTATTTCTTTTCCTTTGTTTTATTCTGGCTGGCTGGTGTACTAGCTTGGTTTGGCTGGCACTATTGGGTATCGTGGGCGTCTCATTCTTGTTGACGGCGCGGAGCACCTCGAAAAGGACTCAGTGGTCTGGTAGGCCTTCCCAAGTTGGGCCCTGAAGGCCAGTATGACCGAAGACTTTCTATCTGCATTCAGAATAACCACACAATCAGGTTGATTTGCTCTTTTTTCCAGCTTTTTGGAGTGAAAATAAGGAGGGACTTGTGATTGGTTTTCTACAGGGAAGAGAGATACCAAGCCGGGCAACTTCCCCTACTGCTACTTTGGGAAGACAGTCCTCTCCCTCGCCTCCACGCTCTTCAGCACGAGATTTTGAGTCTCGCGTGTGGGCACAGCTATGATCATGGTAGCTGCGGTGAAGTAGGCACGCGTATCAACGTCTAAGCCCACAGTAAACATATGATGAGCCCAAACTAGAAATCCAAGAACACCTATACTTATCATGGCATAAACCATGCCTAGATACCCGAAGACCGGTTTTCCTCCGAATACAGGCCGTCATCCTTAGTACAGACAGACTGATTGGGTGCTAAGATCCAAAGTCGAGAGGGTGTCGTCCGCAAACAGTAGATGGTTAATCCATGGTGACTGGGTGCATACTCGGATTCCTTTGTCTGCATGGACTCCACCAAAGTTGTTCAACAGGGTTGTGAAGCCTTCCGCGCATAGAAGGAAAAGGTACGGTGAAACGGGATCTCCTTGCCTAAAACCTCTAGATGGGGTAAAAAAAGGCAGTAACTCACCATTCACACGTACTGCAAACCGAACCGACGAAACACATTTCATAATCAGTCGGATAAATATTGAGCTGAATCCCAATTTAGTCATGATAGCTCCGAGATAATACCATTCAACACGGTCATATGCTTTCATCATGTCTAATTTGACTGCACAAACCCAATTCTTTCCTTTCTTTCTTTTATTCATTACGTGAACACTTTCATGTGCAATAAGAACATTATCCGTGATGAGGCGCCCGAGCACAAACGCACTTTGCTCCTCACCTATTATTTCATGGAGAAAATCCCTCATCCTGTTGACAATGCATTTGGAAGCGATTTTGTACAGAATCAGACAAAGGGAAATTGGTCTATACTGACTTATCTTCTGCGGGTGGCGTACCTTAGGGATTAATGTTATTGTCGTATCATTCATGCCTGCAGGTAGATCACCCCCATTCAGAAAATCCAACACCGCCGGGACTATATCATCTTTCAATAATGACCAGTGTCTCTAAAAAAATCCCGCGGTAAAACCATCCACACCCGGCGCCTTGGAAGGAGCCATCTGAAACAAAGCAGTTCGCACCTCCTTCTCCGTGAACGGCATATCAAGATGTTCGTTCATTGGAACGGTCACTCGAGTTGGAACCCAATTCATCAGTTCGTCAAGCGGTTTAAACCCTTGGGATGCGTACACAGTTTGAAATAACTGCTGTACTTCAACATGATCATCCTCCCGTGTTTGACAAGCTGACCCATTTGCACGCTCAAGCCTTTCAATCTTATTTATTCTCCTTCGTTGTGCTGCTTGTGCATGAAATTTTTTTGTATTTCGACCACCCTCGCGTAGGTACGACACTCTAGACCATTGCCGCATCCATATTTCCTCCTGATGAATTGCTTCTCTAAGCTTTTTGACTGTAGCCTTTTCTTCATCAGTGGGGCCTCTCCCAGCCGCTCTGCTCCTCAGACGGTTCAATTTATCCTGGAGCTTCCTGACTGCAGCTGTCAAACTGCCAAACTCCCATGCGCCCCATGCAGATAATGAGCTTTGCATGTCATTGAGTGCACCAAGTATTCCTGCCAGCCCTTGCTGACCCGCCCCCTTTTGCCAATTAGTCATGACAATACTATCATAATCTGCATGTGTCTGCCACACATCCTCGTAGCGAAATTGTTTTGCTCCTTGTCTTCCCCCCGTGACAACATGTTCCCGCAGCTGTACCAGCACAAAGCAGTGGTCAGACTCCGTAGTACTAATGTGTCGAACTCTGGTATGGCCAAAACGGTTGATGAACTCCAGATTTCCAAATGCTCTATCCAGCCGAGCTTTGACATTGTCATCTCCTGCTTGGCCATTGTTGTAGGACCTTGAGAAGAGGTGTCTAGAGGGGGGGTGATTAGACACTAAGTACCAAAGTTACAGTTTTTAGGATTCTTTAAAGTTTGAGTGGAGTTTAGGCACAAGTTTAACATACACAACACATATCAAGCAAGCATGCAAAGAGTATATGAGCAGCGGAAAGAAAAGCATGCAACTTGCAAAAATGTAAAGGGAAGGGGTTTGGAGGATTCAAACGCAATTGGAGACACGGATGTTTTTGGCATGGTTCCGATAGGTGGTGCTATTGTACATCCACGTTGATGGAGACTTCAACCCACGAAGGGTAACGGTTGCGCGAGTCCACGAAGGGCTCCACCCATGAAGGGTCCACGAAGTAGCAACCTTGTCTATCCCACCATGGCCGTCGCCCACGAAGGACTTGCCTCACTAGCGGTAGATCTTCACGAAGTAGGCGATCTCCTTGCCCTTACAAACTCCTTGGTTCAACTCCACAATCTTGTCGGAAGCTCCCAAGTGACACCTAGCCAATCTAGGAGACACTACTCTCCAAGAAGTAACAAATGGTGCATTGATGATGAACTCCTTGCTCTTGTGCTTCAAATGATAGTCTCCCCAACACCCAACTCTCTCTCATAGGATTTGGATCTGGTGGAAAGAGGGTTTGAGTGGAAAGCAACTTGGGGAAGGCTAGAGATCAAGATTCATATGGTAGGAATGGAATATCTTGGCCTCAACACATGAGTAGGTAGTTCTCTCTCAGAAATAGGATGTTGGAAGTGTAGGTTCAGTCTGATGGCTCTCTCCACGAATGAAGAGGAGGTGGAGGGGTATATATAGCCTCCACACAAAATCTAACCGTTACACACAATCTACCAAACTCGGTGGGACCGAATCGTTAAACTCGGTCGGACCAATTTAGCAAATAATGTGACCGTTAGGGTTTTCGGTGGGACCGGAATGCAACTCGGTAGGACCGACTCGGTTAGGATTAGGGCATAACGTAATATCGGTGAGACCGATTACACAAACTCGGTGAGACCGATTTTGGTAATTAGCTAACCAGAGAGTTGGTCAGGCAACCTCGGTTGGACCGATTATCAAACTCGGTAGGACCGATTTTGATAATGAGTCAACCAGGAAGTTTGCATTGTAATCTCGGTAGTACCGATTGCTCAAACTCGGTGAGACCGATTTTGATAATGGACATACACAGAGAGATTACAATCCCATCTTGGTGAGACCGAGATCCCTATCGGTGAGACCAATTTGCCTAGGGTTTGTGGTAGTGGCTAAGATATCAAAACTCGGTGGCGCCGGATAGAAAGAATCAGTGGAGCCGAGTTTGACTTTAGGTTTAGGACATATGTGTGGAAGTGGGAAAGTAGTTGAGGGTATTTGGAGCATATCACTAAGCACTTGAAGCAAGAGGCTCATTAAGCAACACCTCATCCCTCCTTGATAGTATTGGCTTTTCCTATAGACTCAATGTGATCTTGGATCACTAAAATGTAAAATGAAGAGTCTTGAGCTTTTGAGTTTGAGCCAATCCTTTGTCCTTAGCATCTTGAAGGAGTTCCCACATCCTTTAGTCCATGCCACTCCATTGTTGAACTTGTCTGAAAAATACTAGATAAGAGTGTTAGTCCAACAAGAGATATGTTGATATTAATTACCAAAACCACCTAGGGAGCACTTGTGCTTTCAATCTCCCCCTTTTTGGTAATTGATGACAACATACATCAAAGCTTTAGATAAAGATATAAAGAATTGCAAGTAAAGCTTTGGAAAGACATATAACAAGCATAGGCTCCCCCTACATGTATGCAATCATGTGAATATGAAATATATAAGCATGTGAGAGCATAACCATGATAGAGCAGGCAATGTGTTACATGTATCTTGGCCATATGCATTAGAGCAAAAAAAAAATTAAAGGAAATACCTTCATGCCCATGAGTGCTTCTTGCAAACAGTATGTACATCAGCAAGAATTCCTCATACACATGATTGTGATGCATATACTTACCTTGTGGTCTTGAGTTGGCTTAGGATGGAATGAACCTATGAAAACAAGGTTAGATAACACAGATGCATCTACTAGCCAGAGCAAACAGAAGAAACCACAAGAATACCAAGACTGGGATGACATGTAGAGAGTGAGTACTGAGTACCACATTGGATTAGACATGTCCCCAAGAGTAAATATATGCAATGAAATTAAATGATCTCTTTCCCTTAGATGTCTTGCTCCCCCTGAATCTAACATGGGATACTGGGAGAAGATAGGGAACAGAAAATCAGAGCTGAAGGATATAAAGAACAGAGCCAATGCAAGCTAATGCAAATAAGCACATATGAACATGCCTTTCCCCTCAAGAAGACATGTGGCATCTCTCCTCTTGAACACCAAGCATCTGGGATCCTTGAGAAATGCTTTCTACTTAAGTATCCTCTCCCCCTGGAGATCTCTCTCTCCCCTGAAGGATCTCTCTCCCCCTCTGAGATGTGATCTCTCTCTCTAAATGATAAGCTTTGATGTGATCTCTCTCTCTCCCCCTTTGAGATCAATTTCCAAGAAGGGCTTGATAAAGATGTAATCTCTCTCTCCCTCTCTGGAATTTGACGTGAATGGGTTTGATCCTTGAGTCACAACATAAAGCAATGATAAAAATGTGATGCTTGTAGAGGACAAGATTCATTGAGTGGAGCTGGATCAGAAGAAACACAGAAGGAGCAGCTTGATATCGTGCACACATGCACACACTTAGCATAATATCGGGACATGAAGCACATAGATATAACAATGAACCAATCATAGAGCGATAAACCTTTTGATCAACCGGTTCATCATCTTTGGTCAAATCAAGATGTCCACTAGTAGGCATGGGTGTAGAAATACCTTTGCATTCTTGCATATTGAACTTCTTGAATAAGTCCTTGGTGTACTTTGTTTGCGAGACAAAAGTACCTTCCTTAGTTTGCTTGATTTGCAGACCAAGAAAGAATTTGAGTTCACTCATCATAGACATCTCAAACTTCTCTGACATTAGCTTCCCAAACTTTTCACTAAAATGAGGGTTAGTTGAACCAAATATAATATCATCAACATAAATTTGGCACACAAAAAGTTCACCATTAACCCTTTTAGTAAAAAGAGTAGAATCAGTTTTCCCAATTTCAAAGCCTTTTTCAATAAGGAACTTGGTCAAGCATTTATACCATGCTCTAGGAGCTTGTTTAAGTCCATAAAGAGCTTTGTGAAGTTTGTAAACATGATTGGGTTTCTTAGGATTGACAAAGCCGGGAGGTTGTTTAACATAAACTTCCTCCTCTATTTCACCATTTAGAAAAGCACTTTTAATGTCCATTTGGTACAAGGTGATATCATGGTGATTAGCATAGGCAAGTAGGATGCGTATGGACTCAAGTCTAGCAACGGGGGCGTAAGTCTCACCATAGTCCATACCTTCGACTTGTGTGTAGCCTTGGGCAACGAGACATGCTTTGTTGTGAACTACTTGTCCATCTTCATCTTGCTTGTTGCGAAACACCCATTTGGTACCGATGATGTTGTGGTTGTTGTCGGGCTTCTCAACCAATGTCCAAACTTGGTTCCTCTCAAAGTTGTGTAGCTCTTCATGCATAGCATTTATCCAATCCAGATCTTCCAATGCTTCATCGACCTTCATAGGTTCAATGCTAGAGATGAAAGAATAGTTTTCACAAAAGTTAGCTAAATGAGTTTTAGAGCGAGTGATTCTCCCGGTTTGAATATCATTGTAGATTTGCTCGACGGGATGGTCTTTAGCAATTCTTGCTCGAACTCGTGAAAGCTTTTGCTTGGATCTTCGTTGAACATCTTCTTCATCTTGTTCTTCTTCTTGGCCTTCTTCATTGTTGGCGTTGTCGTTCTCTTGTCGTGGTGGAGAAGGAGGTTGTTGACGTTCATCTTGATGCACTTCCTCGTTTCCTTCATCTTGGTGTGTCCCACTTGTGGATGCTTCCGTATCACCTCTTGGTTCACCTTGTTGTGAAGTAGAAGCTTACACTTGGACAGACGAGGTACTCTCCTTCACCTCCGTTGGACGGACCTTGCCTATAGACAAGTCTTGGATTGCTTCCGAAGGATCTTTGTCTCCTACATCAATTGGCAATTGCTCTACTTGCGAGCTGTTAGATTCATCAAACTTCACATCTACCGTCTCTTCAACCTTTCGGGTGAAATTGTTGTAGACACGGTAAGTGTGAGAGTTTGAGCCATAACCTAGTAGGAAACCTTCATGAGACTTAGGAGAAAATTTAGAACGATGATGCTTATCAAGAATGTAGCACTTTGAGCCGAATACTCGAAAGTATCCAACTTGGGGTTTGTTACCGGTGAGTAGCTCGTATGCCGTCTTGCCAAGTAGCTTGAGAAGATACAAGCGATTTGTTGCATGACAAGCTGTCTCAACCGCTTCTGCCCGAAAGTGCTTCGGCGTCTTGTACTCATCAAGCATCGTTCTCGCCATTTCGATGAGCGTCCGGTTCTTCCTCTCAACCACTCCATTTTGTTGAGGTGTCTACGTAGCCGAGAACTCGTGTGAAATCCCTTCTTCGTCAAGAAAGGTGTCCACATTTGCGTTCTTGAACTCCGTTTCGTTGTCGCTGCGAACCTTCTTGATCTTCACTTCAAATTGATTTTGGGCCTTCCTAGCGAAGTTTTTGAAGATCTTTTGGACCTGCGATTTATCATCAAGAAAGAACACCCACGTAAATCTGGAAAAATCATCAACTATAACTAGACCAAAAGAATTTCCACCGAGACTCTTGTAAGAGTTGGGACCAAAGAGATCCATGTGAAGTAGCTCAACTGGCCGCTTTGTGGTCATGATGTTCTTCATGGGATGCCTTCCTCCAACCTGTTTACCTGCTTGACAAGCATTGCAAAGTCTATCCTTATCAAAAATGACATCATTAACTCCAAGGATATGATTCCCTTTAATAAGCTTGTCAAGGTTTCTCATGCCAACGTGACCTAGTCGTCTATGCCATAACCAACCTTTTGAGGATTTAGCAATGAAGCAAGTTTTAGGTTGAGCCTTTTTAGTGAAATCAACAATGTATAGATCACCTCTACGTATGCCAGTAAAGACCATTTTATGATTATCTCGACGAAACACTTGGCAATCTACTTTAGTAAATAAGACATTGAAACCAAAGCCAGCGAGTCTAGATACTGAAAGTAAGTTGTATCCAAGAGATTCAACGAGCATGACATTTTGTATGGAGCTATCATGTGAGATGGCCACCTTACCGAGGCCAACCACCTTACCCTTTGAGTTGTCACCGAAAGTGACATACTTTCGAGGTCTATCATTATCAGCAAGCTCACGAAACATGTCTTTATCTCCGCTCATATGATCGGTACATCCACTATCAAGAACCCATTCCTTTCCTCCTGACATATATCCCCGAAGATTTGCCATAAGACCAAAATGTCTCATTGCATCATCAAGATCAAAGTCACTATCATCATCCTCATCATAGTATCCATGTTCAACATCGTCATGTGGTGGATCAAATCCTAGAGAGGGTGATTCATTAGAGTGAGTTTGACAATGATCTTGTCTATGAATTCTTATAGCTTCAGAAATAATATCACTAATAATACCAACATTTCCTTTGGCACGCATAAGGTTTGTAAGCTCAAATAGACGATCACCAAACATAGGATCACTAGAATTCATCTTACTCAAAGCAATAGACTTATGGATAATTTCATCAAGATTTTTCAAAGAATAATCAGGAAATCATTCCTCAAGAAATTTCCATATAGTGTAGGCACACTCAAGAGTAGGCAGTTTTATAATCAAGTTTCTAGGCAAGCCTCTAGTGATAAGATTAACAGTTCTAACATACCTATTCATGTCAATAGACTCATCAAGGGTAGGATGCATAGGATCAACACAAGGTGCACAAAGACTAGCAATGTACTTGTTCAAATGATATTGATTGAAAATTACAAGCATCTCATTTTTCCACTCATGAAAATACTCTCCATCAAGAATAGGCGCTCTATGTCTAAGACTCCCCAAAGTAGACTCATCCATCTTCCTCCAATGGTGATTAAACCAAAGCAATGGAGACCAATGCTCTGATACCACTTGTAGGACCTTGAGAAGAGGTGTCTAGAGGGGGGGTGATTAGACACTAAGTACCAAAGTTACAGTTTTTAGGATTCTTTAAAGTTTGAGTGGAGTTTAGGCACAAGTTTAACATACACAACACATATCAAGCAAGCATGCAAAGAGTATATGAGCAGCGGAAAGTAAAGCATGCAACTTGCAAGAATGTAAAGGGAAGGGTTTGGAGGATTCAAACGCAATTGGAGACACGGATGTTTTTGGCGTGGTTCCGATAGGTGGTGCTATCGTACATCCACGTTGATGGAGACTTCAACCCACGAAGGGTAACGGTTGCGTGAGTCCACGGAGGGCTCCACCCACGAAGGGTCCACGAAGTAGCAACCTTGTCTATCCCACCATGGCCGTCGCCCACGAAGGACTTGCCTCACTAGCGGTAGATCTTCACAAAGTAGGCGATCTCCTTGCCCTTACAAACTCCTTGGTTCAACTCCACAATCTTGTCGGAGGCTCCCAAGTGACACCTAGCCAATCTAGGAGACACCACTCTCCAAGAAGTAACAAATGGTGCGTTGATGATGAACTCCTTGCTCTTGTGCTTCAAATGATAGTCTCCCCAACACTCAACTCTCTCTCATAGGATTTGGATCTGGTGGAAAGAGGGTTTGAGTGGAAAGCAACTTGGGGAAGGCTAGAGATCAAGATTCATATGGTAGGAATGGAATATCTTGGCCTCAACACATGAGTAGGTAGTTCTCTCTCAGAAATAGGATGCTGGAAGTGTAGGTTCAGTATGATGGCTCTCTCCACGAATGAAGAGGAGGTGGAGGGGTATATATAGCCTCCACACAAAATCTAACCGTTACACACAATCTACCAAACTCGGTCGGACCGATTTAGCAAATAATGTGACCGTTAGGGTTTTGGTGGGACCGGAATGCAACTCGGTAGGACCGATTCGGTTAGGGTTAGGGCATAGCGTAATCTCGGTGAGACCGATTACACAAACTCGGTGAGACCGATTTTGGTAATTAGCTAACCAGAGAGTTGGTCAGGCAAACTCAGTTGGACCGATTATCAAACTTGGTAGGACCGATTTTGATAATGAGTCAACCAGGAAGTTTGCATTGTAATCTCGGTAGTACCGATTGCTCAAACTCAGTGAGACCGATTTTGATAATGGACATACACAGAGAGATTACAATCCCATCTCGGTGAGACCGAGATCCTTATCGGTGAGACCGATTTGCCTAGGGTTTGTGGCAGTGGCTAAGATATCAAAACTCGGTGGCGCCGGATAGAAAGAATCAGTGGAGCCGAGTTTGACTTTAGGTTTAGGACATATGTGTGGAAGTGGGAAAGTAGTTGAGGGTATTTGGAGCATATCACTAAGCACTTGAAGCAAGAGGCTCATTAAGCAACACCTCATCCCTCCTTGATAGTATTGGCTTTTCCTATAGACTTAATGTGATCTTGGATCACTAAAATGTAAAATGAAGAGTCTTGAGCTTTTGAGCTTGAGCCAATCCTTTGTCCTTAGCATCTTGAAGGAGTTCCCACATCCTTTAGTCCATGCCACTCCATTATTTAACTTGTCTGAAAAATACTAGATAAAAGTGTTAGTCCAACAAGAGATATGTTGACATTAATTACCAAAACCACCTAGGGAGCACTTGTGCTTTCAATTGTCCCATGTACACTCCATTCCAGTCCACCCTAGGTCCTGAAACAAGCACTCATCAATTACGTCTCGGAACGCCCTCATCTGCCACTCCGGACGGGCAGCTCGTGAAAAATGCTCCGATGCAAATAAAGTTTCATTAAAGTCACCAATACATAACTGTCGGTGTCAAAACCGGCGGATCTCGGGTAGGGGGTCCCGAATTGTGCGTCTAGGCGGATGGTAACAGGAGACAAGGGACACAATGTTTTACCCAGGTTCGGGCCCTCTTGATGGAGGTAAAACCCTACGTCCTGCTTGATTGATATTGATATTTTGGATGTTTACAAGAGTGGATCTACCACAAGATCAAGGAGGCTAAACCCTAGAAGCTAGCCTATGGTATGATTGTAATGGTTGTTGTTGTGTCCTACGGACTAGAGCCATCCGGTTTATATAGACACCGGAGAGGGCTAGGGTTACATAGAGTCGGTTACAATGGTAGGAGATCTATGTATCCGTATCGCCAAGCTTGCCTTCCACGCCAAGGAAAGTCCCATCCGGATACGGGACGAAGTCTTCAATCTTGTATCTTCATAGTCTTGGAGTCCGGTCGATGATGATAGTCCGGCCGATGATAGTTCGGCCGATGATGGTAGTCCGGCTATCCGTACACCCCCTAATCCGGGACTCCCTCAGTAGCCCCCGAACCAGGCTTTAATGACGATAAGTCCAGCATGTGTGTAGTCTTCGGCGTTGCAAGGTGGGTTCTCCTTCAAGTTCTACGTACCTGCCGAACAGTGTCTGGCTTCCTCATCAATGTTGCGCGTCTTGGCTTCCACGCCCAATAATGGCCTTCTTCCATGCGTCGTGCGAATGTGAGAAGCCAGGGTGTCTTTTATGTTTTACCCCCTAGTTGTGCGAATAATCTGCCTATAAGGGAGGCAAGAATCCAGACCCAAATCACCATCTTCCTCCCGCAAATACTCATCGGAGCGCTTTCGACCAAGAATCCATTCCATCATGGACCGTCAACGCGGCTCCTCTTCTCGCGCTCCCAGCCCTTTGCCAGGAGATTGGAGGAGATGCTCTGTTCTGCACAACGAGCTGGTGAAGCTCCAAGCGGGGGGATATCTCCCTCCGGCCTTTACGGTTCCGGTTCGAGCCGGGCTGGCCACCTACAAAGGTGGGAAGCAAGCAGAGGTTACCCCAAGTCCCAACAAAGGGGAGCGGGTATGCTTCATCCCCTATATGATAAGGGGGCTCAGATTTCCTGTACATCCATTCCTCCACGGGCTCTTGGAGTTCTACGGACTCCAGCTTCATCACCTCACGCCCGCCTCAATCCTGCATATTGCAGGTTACGTAGCTCTTTGCGAGCTATTCCTGGGCGTCGAGCCCCATTTCGCTCTATGGAAGAGGTTGTTCTGCCTTGTACCCCGCTCTCACGAGGGGTCCATATATCAAGTGGGCGGCGCCGAAATATGGCGCATTGCCGGGACCGGATATCCATCCGGAACCCCTAAGAAGGCGTCCGAAGACTGGCCTTCGGGATGGTTTTATATAGAAGACGCTCCGCTGCCGGACCCTGTTCGGATCGGCCTCCTGGAGTTCAGCAATGCTCCTCTGAAGAAACGCCTTAGTTGGCGTCCACGGAGCCCCCAACTGGAGGAAGACAAGAGCGTCCATTATTTGATGGACCGAATAAGGTTACTGGCCCATTCCGGGTTGACCATGATTGGAGTCATGGCAACATGCATTATGCGGGGGGTGCAGCCACTACAATACAGGGGCCGCCCCATGTGGGATTTCAACGAGGAGGACGATGCCACCCGTCATGGCCGCAAAGGGCCGGATTCGGTCGAAGACCTGGTGACGATCCTGTCCGGCCTGTATAAGGGGGAGAAGGAGGATTTCCTTCGGACGAACCCGTTAAATGGGTTCTCCATGAATAATCCCCGGCCTTGGGTAAGCGAACACTCTGCATGCCCGACCCATGCTTTTTGAAACTTAAGTTTCTTATATTGTGTTCTTCTTTTGATGCAGGAACTGCGCTGGATCGTGGAGGACATGCTAAGTCCAGCTCCACAACCCGAGGATCCAGAGAGATCCTGGGATCCGGCCTCCGAAGAGGATCCGGACATAAAGGTGGAGCTAATCGACGGGGTGTTCCACCAGCTCAGCATGGACAATGCTTTAGTCGCCATCACGGCCGACTATCCCGGACTATATCCGGCTTCCCAGGTGATTGCGACCGAAGTCCTGACACCGTCATTCCTTCCTTGCTTATTTCTGACCACTGTATATGATGGCGCTGTGCAGGAGGCGCCCCTAGGGCGAGAAGCCGAGCCCGCGGTGGCTGACCAACAAAGGCCAGTCCGGACCAGTAGGCGGAAGAGGAGCGCGGCGCGGACTGAAACATCGCCGCAAAGGTGTAGCTCACAATTCATTATTTAGAGCAACGTTCCTAGGAAGCGTTTGAGTGCTCATGACTTTTGTAGGGAAAAAGCGCCCGCCGGACTGCGGGCGTGGAGGTTGCCAATCCAACCTTTACCAGCCAGGCTCCAGCACCTGGTCTGGAGGGGGAGGCGAGCGCAAGGCGCGAGCCGGATGTTCCTCCGACGGAGGATGCCGACAGACTGTCCGCCACCAAGTCTGAGGTGGAGAGTGCCATGAATCACAGGCGCCGCCGGACAGTATTTTGTGACGCGTGCTTCTCCCCCGAGGCATTGAATGCCTTTAACGCGGGGGACGCGCACCTTCATGCTGCTCAAGATGGTTTTACCAGAGCCACGGAGTAGTATGTAAAAGACATACGGGTAAGAGAATTTAATAGTTGTATATGCCAGTAGCCCCCGAGACTTAAAGTAGTTATATTAACTGATTTAAGGATCATATGAAACGTAGGATCTTACCGAGAAGAATACCCAACTGTCTCAGGAGCTGCAAGAGTGCAAGGCCCAACTTGAGGCCGCACTCTCTGGCGCAGGAGGAAACACAGGGACCTCTCCTGGTAACGCATTATTTTAGAAAGATAAGTAGCGTTTGGCCTTTGCGCAAGTCTAAAAAATGACGTTGCAGGTGCTGCCGGACAAGATCCGGACAGGCAAGAACTTCTGCGCCAACTAAAGGCCGGCGAGAGGGTGCTGCATAAGGTGCAGCATGAAAGGAACAAGCTCCAGGATGCCCATGCCCAGCTTGGAGAAGAGCTGAAAGGCGTTCGGGCCGAGCTGTCGGGCTCCGTTAAGGAGAATCAGCGGCTTCGTCGCGGCATCTATAGTAAGTGCTTGAGTGAACTCCTTTGAAAAGAAGAGTTCGGCGAGGAAGTCAATTTGACAGAATATGTCTGCAGGTATGCTCACAGGTCGCCCTGCGGAGGAGATGCCCGTATCAACGGGTGATCAACTTCCCAAATTGTTGCAACTGATCGAACGAGTTCGGCAGGCAATGAGCGGCATCATCCAGGCTTTATGGCCAGCCTTCTCCTTACCCGAGGGTCTTGGGGAGCTTGCGGAGAAGCTTCAGGGAGTGCGGCAGCGCTTCCATTTATGGAAGATTTTGGCCTGCCGCCAAGGTGCCAGGGAGGCCTGGGCCATGGTAAAGACGCGGTACAAGAAGGCGGATCCCAACCACATGGCCGAAGTCGGACATGTGGGGCCCGATGGGAAGGAGATCCTTGTGAGTTTAGTATACGGCCAAGTAGAGTTGGCCGCTAAATTTTCCCAACAGGACTGTAAATTAGACAACCTGTTAGACGGGATTGAGGAAGAATATAATCAGTCGATTTGACAATGTATTATAAAATGACATATAAAATGCCTTCTAGCCGGATTGTAGATCGTTTGTCTTTGCCGACCTTTTCGCTTCGACCTCGGGACCCTAGAGTCCGGAGTGTGTCCGAATACCTTCTCGGTTATGAAACAACCGGGGTATGCATGGAGACCAGGCGTAGGGGTCATTAGTGCTTTATCAGACAAGTGCCCAACTAGTTATGTTATATTACATGGGTAGTAAGAAACATCTTCCAGGGAGAATAGTTTCGTTAAGGGTTCCTTTCCTCTGGGGGTGGCATGCCCTAAAGTGCATGTCCGGACTGCGAAAAAAGCAGAAAAACATCTGGGGGCAGATAAATAAGTGGATAAAAAATCATCTTTTAAGTCACCGACCGAATATTCCCTTAAGAACGCTAGCTTTCGGCTTCACCCAGTCTGAGGTACACATCCGGCTGACCCGGCAGTAACAATCGCAGAGGTGCTCCCTTTACCTCCTAGCCGAACAATCGGGAACGTAGGGGTAAGCACAGGAGCCAGACAACCCAGCTTGGCCAAAACTTAAGTCATATCAATGCATATAATGGTGAATAAAAGGTACATGTGGAGGCTTGACACATGTGCTGGGCATGAAGCCCTTATAATTAAGCTTCTGGTAAAGAAGCCCCCAGGTATAATGAGTGCGGATAGCACATCAATTGCGCGCGAACGATGCGCAAGTAGGCCTTTTAAGGCTTTGATGAAGAGGGTTGAGAAGAAAAAGATAAACAAAAGGCAGCTGAAGTAAAAAAAAATTGGACGGGAGGAAAGGGACGAACTCTTAGTCCGGCGCTAGGCATAGAATCTTCGGAGGCGGGCTGCGTTCCATGGGTTCGGCTCGAGTCAGTTATCCGACGTATTTCGTAGACGGTACGCTCCGCCGGTCAAGACTTTATCGATGATGAAGGGGCCTTCCCATTTGGGCTTGAGCTTGTCCTTTTTCTTGTCCGGCAGGCATAGAACCAGTTCGCCAATGCTGTATGTCTTGGCCCGTACTTCTCTGCTTTGGTATCTTCGAGCCTGCTGCTGATAGAATGCGGAACGAGCCTTGGCGACATCGCGTTCTTCCTCCAATGCGTCCAAGCTGTCCTGCCGATCCAACTCGGCTTCTCTTTCTTCGTACATGCGCACTTGAGGTGAGTCATGAATTATGTCGCAGGGCAAAACTGCTTCTGCGCCGTATACCATAAAAAATGGTGTGAATCCGGTAGTACGGTTAGGTGTTGTCCGCAGCCCCCAGAGTACGGAGTCGAGCTCCTCTACCCAGTGCGTGTCAGATTTCGTAAGGGACCACACTAGTCTGGGTTTGATGCCGCTCATTATTAGACCATTTGCTCGTTCCACTTGACCGTTGGTTTGAGGATGATAGACTGAAGCATAATCGAGCTTGATGCCCATATTTTTGCACCATGATTTAACCTCATCGGCCGTGAAGTTCGTGCCGTTATCGGTGATGATGCTGTGGGGGACACTATAACGGTGTACTACCCCGGATATAAAGTCTATCACTGGTCCGGACTCTGCCGTTTTAACTGGCTTGGCCTCTATCCATTTGGTGAATTTATCCACCATGACCAATAGGTACCTTTGCTTGTGGATTCCCCCTTTAAGTGGTCCAACCATGTCAAGCCCCCAGACCGCGAACGGCTAGGTAATGGGTATAGTTTTGAGGGCGGTGGGTGGCATGTGGCTCTGATTAGCAAAGAGCTGACAACCGACGCATCTTTGGACTAAGTCCTGAGCATCTGCCCGGGCCGTCGGCCAATAAAATCCTGTACGGAATGCCTTTCCTACAAGGGCCCGGGCTGCGGCGTGGTGTCCGCCTAGTCCGGCGTGAATTTCAGCCAGAAGGTCTCGCCCTTCCTCTTCAGAGATACACCTGTGAAGGACTCCGGTTGTGCTTTTCTTATAGAGTTCTCCCTCATGGACCTTGTAGGCTTTAGATCGCCGGACTACGCAGCGGGCCTCATTATGGTCTTCGGGGAGTTCCTGCCTAAGCAAGTAGGCTAGGAACGGCTCTGTCCATGGGGCGATTACTGCCATTATGTCGTGAGCTGAGGGTGTTGTTTCGTCGGCTGGATCGCCGGTTATGTCAGATTGCTCTGCGGCTGCCTCCGGTTTGTTATTTCCGGACTCCTCTTCCCATAGTACGGATGGCTTGAACAGCCGTTCCAGGAAGATATTTGGAGGGACAGCGTCACGTTTTGCGCCGATGCGTGCCAATACGTCGGCCGCTTGGTTATTATCTCTGGCTACGTGGTGGAATTCAAGTCCTTCGAACCGAGCTGACATTTTAAGGACGGTGTTGCGATAGGCTGCCATTTTTGGATCCTTGGCGTCAAAGTCTCCATTTACTTGGGATATTGCGAGGTTTGAGTCCCCGCGCACCTCTAGGCGTTGGATGCCCATGGAGATTGCCATCCGGAGGCCATGTAAGAGGGCCTCGTATTCGGCTGCGTTGTTGGAGTCCGTGTACATTATCTGAAGTACGTATTGGACTCTGTCCCCGGTTGGGGACGTTAGTACGATGCCAGCCCCCAATCTGGCCAACATTTTGGAGCCGTCGAAATGCATAATCCAATTGGAGTATGCGCCGTACTCTTTAGGGAGTTCAGCTTCAGTCCACTCAGCAACAAAGTCAGCCAAAACTTGCGACTTTATAGCTCGCCGGGGTTTGTAAGTTATGTCGAATGGTAAGAGCTCAATGGCCCATTTTGCAATCCTGCCCGTTGCGTCGCGGTTATTTATAATGTCATTTAGGGGTACTTCGGAGGCCACCGTTATCGAACACTCTTGAAAGTAGTGTCGGAGCTTCTGGGATGCCATGAACACCGCATACGCTATCTTTTGATAGTGCGGGTAACAGGACTTGCAGGGGGTTAAAACAGTGGATACGTAGTACACTGGTTTTTGAAGAGGGAATTTATGCCCTTCTGTCTCTCGTTCTACAACGAGCACCGCGCTTACTACTTGATGTGTTGCCGCGATGTATAACAACATAGGTTCGCCCAGGTTAGGCGCAGCCAGGACCGGATTCGTTGCCAATATGGCCTTTATTTCTTCGAGTCTGGCAGTGGCAGCATCCGTCCACTCGAAGTGTTCGGTGTGCCTGAGGAGGCGATAGAGGGGCAATGCCTTTTCTCCTAGGCAGGAGATAAAGCGGCTGAGAGCCGCCACGCATCCAGTCAATTTCTGGATCTGTTTGAGGTTTTTTGGAATATCCAACTGTGATAGGGCTAGCTGTTGCTACTTTGAAGCTGTTGCTGCTTTTTCTTTAGGCTGTTTGCCGTGGCCATTAGCCTGCATCTGTAACGCTCTTGTTCGAAGGGATCCTCAGGCACGACGAATTCGTCGTCGTCGAGGCTTGCCTCGTCTCCGGAGGGAGGTAAGTAATTATCGTCCTTGACCTCTTCGTCTGCCGCCTCTCGTGAGGGCTTGCTTCTGCCTCCTCCTGCGCTGGATCGTGCTGAAGGAGGTTGTCTTCGGCACTTTCTGGGGTGTTATTATCTCCTGTGCCGGAATCTCTATTCTTGCTGTGGCGGGATTTAGAGCGGCGCCGCTGACGTTGGCGCTTGGGCTGTTTCTTTAAGGAATCGGCCTCCGTTGCTTCTTCACCGTCCCCATCTTTTGGGGTGTCCACCATGTATATGTCGTATGACGAGGTGGTCTTCCAGTGTCCTGTAGGCACTGGTTCTTGAAAGTCTCCGGCATCGTCGTCCATACCGTCGATGTCTTCGGAGTCGTAGTCGAGTACGTCGGTTAGATCGTCGACGGTGGCTACGAAGTGGGTGGTGGGTGGGCTCTGAATTTCTTCGTCGTCCGCGTCCCAACCCTCCTGGCCGTAGTTCGGCCAGGGCTCTCCGGATAGCGAGAGATGCTTCAGCGAATTTAAGATATCGCTGAAGGGTGAGTGCTGAAAGATGTCCGCAGCGGTGAATTCCATGATCGGCGCCCAATCGGATTCGACTGGAAGGGGCGCAGGAGGTTCGGAGTCCGGCAGAGAGTCCGGCACCTCGGAGTCATGAGCTTTATGCGGGACAAGGTAAGTGTTCGGCTCCATCGCCGTAGAAGTTGCAGCTCCCGAGGCGGTGTCCAGCCATCCGTCCTCGATCTGAGCGATCAGCTCTGGACTATGGGTCGGAGCGGATTCGTGTGCGGCCTCCAAGGTGCTGTCCGGCGGCAGAGTTAGGTCGTGCCCATCGTGATAGCGCGGCACACTCGGCTGTGGCTCAGATCCATCGAAGATCAAGTCCCCGCGGATATCGGCCGTGAAGTTTAGGCTTCCAAACCTGACCTGACGGCCAGGGGCGTAGCTTTCGATCTGCTCCAGATGGCCAAGTGAGTTGGCCCGCAGTGCGAAGCCGCCGAATACGAAGATCTGTCCGGGGAGAAAAGTCTCACCCAGGTCTGCGTCGTTGTCGATTGAAGAGGCCATCAAGCCAATCGGTGACGACACAGAGGAACTCTCAATGAAAGCACCAATGTCGGTGTCAAAACCGGCGGATCTCGGGTAGGGGGTCCCGAACTGTGCGTCTAGGCGGATGGTAACAGGAGACAAGGGACACGATGTTTTACCCAGGTTCGGGCCCTCTTGATGGAGGTAAAACCCTACGTCCTGCTTGATTGATATTGATATTGTGGATGTTTACAAGAGTGGATCTACCATGAGATCAAGGAGGCTAAACCCTAGAAGCTAGCCTATGGTATGATTGTAATGGTTGTTGTTGTGTCCTACGGACTAGAGCCATCCGGTTTATATAGACACCGGAGAGGGCTAGGGTTACATAGAGTCGGTTACAATGGTAGGAGATCTACGTATCCGTATCGCCAAGCTTGCCTTCCACGCCAAGGAAAGTCCCATCCGGACACGAGACGAAGTCTTCAATCTTGTATCTTCATAGTCTTGGAGTCTGGTCGATGATGATAGTCCGGCCGATGATAGTTCGGCCGATGATGGTAGTCCGGCTATCCGAACACCCCCTAATCCGGGACTCCCTCAATAACCATGCTGGGTGTTGGATGGAAAATAAGGTTCGAAGAAATCTCCAGCTATGGTGTCTATCTGATGCTCGTGGGGCTCCATAGAATCCCGTGAGTCTCCATTTTTCAGAGATGTGATCACTTTTCTGCACCAATACATCTATATGGCCAGAACTATAGTTTTGAAGTTCAACCTGCACTTCGGCTGACCAAAACAAACCAATACCTCCACTTAGACCATGACTGTCTATTGCGAAACAACCTACAAAACCAAGTTGATTCTTTAGGTTTTCCACTCTATTAGCTGCAATCTTTGTCTTCATTACAAATAGAAGACAAGGCCCTTCTTGCTTCACTACACTACGAAGCTCACGAACTGCCACTGGGTTCCCAAGCCCACGACAGTTCCAGCTAAGGCAATTCATGGCAACTGGCAGGGCTGCACTTCAGCCTCTACCGATGTCCCGGAGTTAACCGGAGTAGGTTTCTTTTTCTTTGGAGACCTCTCGCCATCCTCACCTTTCTCAGAGGAGTCGGTCGGGTCCTCAGCAGTCCCCAGTTTACCTCCCCCTTGGTTATGTGGCTCGTTCATCAGCAAGGGCATAACCCTCATGTACTCCTTTTTATTCCTCGGCGGCCCCCCTTTCCTTTTGTTTTGATTCATATTCTTTGCTGGGGAAGTAACCTCGGTTCCTTTCTCAACTGCAGTACCTGAACCCTTTGTACCAGCTGTATCTCTCTGGTTGCTTGATTGCTCTTTTGGCGCGTACTCACTAGCATCAGGTATTTTGCGATCATCTGGTGCCCGCAGCCCTTTCCCAAAGGGAAGATCGCCATTAGCATCCCTTGTTCCAGGGGTCGGACAGTGCAAATCAGAGTGGCCCAAGCGTTCACATGAAAAGCAGAAGTGTGGAACATTTTCATAGAGATCATAAAGATCCGTGCTCTTCCTCCACGCCGACTCAATCAGAATCCACCGCCTCAGAGGTTTTTCCACATCAACTAAAACTCTGGCTCTCAGATAGCCATTAGCATGATCAAACTGCACACGAGTTGCCTCCTTATCAATCTGCTTTGCAATAGCACCACACCATTTGTCATTACGCAGGCTGAAGGGAAGATTTACTACCCTCGCCCACATATGGATCTTGTCAAAACTTAGTTCAGATGGGCGCATGCATTCATCAAACTCCGCCAAGACGACATCATTCTTACTAACATGCCACGACGCCCCTTCCCAAACGCGATCCCTGTCTCTTTGGCTAGCAAATTCCGCCACAAACATATTATCTCCAACCGATCTAAAGACCAAACCTTTAGGGTTTCCCCAAGCTGGACGGAGAGCGCTGATAATTGTTTGGATGTGAAGAACTCTCCTATGTAGCACTTTTCCAGCCAACATCCACCTCTCTTGAATCCCTTCATATCTATCATCCAGAACAAGCGGCGTGGCCTCCTCCTCGGTGATGTCCAGTTTGCCTAGGGCCTCTGCTAACCTCGCCCTTGCCGCACGAGGAGACAAGGGCTCCTTCCTGCTGCTATGGCTCGATGATGTTGCCATCCTCCAGCCGCAGATCCTGTGTGCCGTGCCAGAGATCAGCACACGCCGCCAAGATCCACCCGCAAACCCTAATCGCCTCTTGAGGGCGCTCCGGGTATTACGGGGGAAAAACTGCTCAGTAGTAACCAATGTGTTGTTCCGGCACACGTCCCATCCCGTTCTACAGGCAACTGACACTCTTATTCGAGGCGTCTCTCCAAAACGTCACTTATGTGACGCGTGTCTCTTCAAGGGATATATATACATGTAATCGATCAATAAAGCAATCAGTTTACTATTCATTACATTGATTCATCACACGTTATCGGCCCCTCATCTCTACCAAGAGCGACTTCACGACTCTTTGCAGAGAGCGAACAGGCCAGGAAAAAGAAGAAAAGAAGAAATACACTGTCCCCAACAAGGATCGAGGTAGCAACTCCGGCAATCTCAACTCTACCAAGAACTTGATGAGGTGTGCATCCTCCCAAGTTGCTTCTTCAGGAGACGTGTTTAGCCACTGAATGAGCCACTGGGTGACCAGTCGATTTTGTATGGGAACAGCTCGAGTATCCAGTACGATAATAGGGGCCACTTTGATTTTTCCCATAAGTGTCAACTAGTGGAAGGCCCAGAGCTAGGACAACATTTGGACTGGGATGTCTTTTCAGCTGGCTGATTGAAAGACACTATGTACCTGTGCATATGATGACAATTGTATTTTGTAGGATGAATTGCCAATTTTTTGTAATACTCTCTAAGGGCCATAGAACTTTGTTATAAGTTTCAAGCCAAGTTTACTGACATAACACATGCATGAACCCTCCCCGTAGCCCCCCCCCCCCCGAGCGGGGAGACCGGGCGGCCCTCCGTCCCCTCGCCGCCTAGCCCCCACCTCCCACCCTTCCTCCCGCCGGTGCCGCCGGCTGGCGTGGCCGGGCGTTGCTCGTGCGGCGCCATGGCGAGGCCAGCGGTCGCGGCCCTCTTTCTCTCCCCCTCGCGGTTCCCCGGCTCGGGCGGTGGTTTCCGGCGCCGGTGCACCTCGGCTGGTGGTGCTCTGGTGTAGATCGGGCGCAGATACGGCGGCAGCGCGGCCCTTTGGCGGCGGTGGCGGCTGGCGGCAGGGGTTGGCCGACGGAGCCCTGCAGGCCCAGATCTAGGCCCTTTTGGGCCCCATCTGGGTCAGGGCGGGTTGGTCTGGCCTCCAGCGGGTCTGCTCCGGCTGAGCCGGCAGGATTCGGTCGTTGGGATTGGCGGTTCTGCGCTACGTCGGCTGCAGCGCTGCAGCAGGAGCTTAACAGGCCCGATCTGGGCCCAGATGGCAGGGGGTCCGGCGTGCTCTCGTGCCTGCGTTCGGTCTACTACAGCTTGTGCCAGTGGAGGTTGCCCCCTCCCACGTGGCTGTGGTGCTCCCGGTCCCTATCGGCAGTGGTCTCGTTTGGTTCGGCCGGCCTCACAGCGTCTGCGGTGGAGAGACGACGGTGGTGTCCTCGTGACTGTGGTGGCGCAGGTTGGTGGGCGGTTGGCGTGGTGGAGCCGCCGATCGGTCCTGGGTTGTGGGTATGAGGGATAGGGCGAAATCCCTCTCGGTCCGCCCGACACCGACGGGGTGACGCCTGCGGGCGCCATCAACCTTCTTGAAAGGGCATCGGGAGTACCTCTCGCCCGCTTCCCTCTGTGTACCGGGAGAAATCCTAAGATTCATTCGGGCAGCAGCTTCGTCATCGTCGCAGTCCTTCTTGAAGGTGTTGGTTGGTTCGCGGTGACTCGATGGCATTGGAGCGTGGTGGATGTTTCCGGTGGGCACAGCGGTTGCGGGATGCTTCAGGTTTCGTTCATCCGGTGCTGCCGTGAAAGGATCGAGAAGAGGTGTCTAGAGGGGGGGGGGTGATTAGACCCTCAACAAGTAAAGATAGCATTTTTTAAGTTTCTCAAGTCGAGGTTGGAAATTAGCACAATTTCAAGCATTCATAATACAATTCAAGTAAGCATGCAAAGAGTATATGAGCAGCGGAAAGTAAAGCATGCAACATGGAAGAAAGTAAAGGGATGAGATTGGAGTGTTGCTACCTCTTGAGCACTGCGTTGGATTTCCCCGAAGAGGAGAGGATGATGCAGTAAAGTAGCGTAAGTATTTCCCTCAGTTTTTGAGAACCAAGGTATCAATCCAGTAGGAGACCACGCACAAGTCCCTCGTACCTACACAAAACGATAGCTACTCGCAACCAACGCGATTAGGGGTTGTCAATCCCTTCACGGTCACTTACGAGGGTGAGATCTGATAGAGATGATAAATAATATTTTTGGTATTTTTGATAGATAGATGCAAAGTGAAAAGTAAAAGGCAAAGTAAAAACAAAGCAAGTAATAAAGCGATAGAGATTGATATGATGAGAATAGACCCGGGGGGCATAGGTTTCACTAGTGGCTTCTCTCAAGAGCATAAGTATTCTACGGTGGGTGAACAAATTACTGTTGAGCAATTGACAGAATTGAGCATAGTTATGAACATATCTAGGCAATGATCATGTATATAGGCATCACGTCCAAGACAAGTAGATCGAAATGATTCTGCATCTACTACTATTACTCCACTCATCGACCGCTATCCAGCATGCATCTAGAGTATTAAGTTAAAAATAGAGTAACGCCTTAAGCAAGATGACATGATGTAGAGGGATAAATTCATGCAATATGATAAAAACCCTATCTTGTTATCCTCCATGGCAACAATACAATGTGTGCCTTGCAACCCTTTCTGTCACTGGGTAAGGACACTGCAAGATCGAACCCAAACCTAAGCACTTCTCCCATTGCAAGAACTACCAATCTAGTTGGCCAAACCAAATGGATAATTCGAAGAGACTTGCAAAGATAACTCAATCATACATAAAAGAATTCAGAGAAGAATCAAATATTTTCCATAGATAATCTGAATCATAAACCCACAATTCATCGGTCTCAACAAACACACCGCAAAAAGAAGATTACATCGAATAGTTCTCCACAAGAGAGGGGGAGAACATTGTATTGAGATCCAAAAAGAGAGAAGAAGCCATCTAGCTACTAGCTATGGACCCGAAGGTCTGAAGTAAACTACTCACACTTCATCGGAGGGGCTATGGTGTTGATGTAGAAGCCCTCCGTGGTAGATGCCCCCTCCGACGGAGCTCCGGAACAGGCCCCAAGATGGGATCTCGTGGATACAGAAAGTTGCGGTGGTGGAATCAGGTTTTTTCTGATCTGTAGGGGATACGTAGGCATATATAGGAGGAAGGAGTATGTCGGTGGAGCAGTAGGGGGCCCACGAGGTAGGGGGCGCCCTCCACCCTCGCGACCACCTCTTTTGTTCCTTGGAGCGGGGTCCAAGTCTCCTGGATCACGTTCGGTGAGAAAATCACGTTCCCGAAGGTTTCATTCTGTTTGGACTCTGTTTGATATTCCGTTTCTTCGAAATACTGAAATAGGCAAAAAACAGCAATTCTGGGTTGGGCCTCCGGTTAATAGGTTAGTCCCAAAAATAATATAAAAGTGGAAAATAAAGCCCAACATAGTCCAAAACAGTAGATAAAGTAGCATGGAGCAATCAAAAATTATAGATACGTTGGAGACGTATCAAGCATCCCCAAGCTTAATTCCTGCTCGTCCTCGAGTAGGTAAATGATAAAAAGAGAATTTTTGATGCGGAGTGATACTTTGGCATAATTTCAATGTAAATCTTCTTAATTGTGATATGAATATTCAGATCCGAAAGATTCAAGACAAAAGTTCATATTGACACAAAAATAATAATACTTCAAGCATACTAATCAAAGCAATCATGTCGTCTCAAAATAACATGGCGAAAGAAAGTTCATCCCTACAAAATCATATAGTTAGGCTATGCTTCATTTTCGTCACACAAAGATGTTCCCAACTTCTATACCCCCGATGACAAGCCAAGCAATTGTTTCATACTTAAATAATCTCAACCTTTTTCAACTTTCACGCAATACATGAGCGTGAGCCATGGATATAGCACTATGGGTGGAATAGAACATGATGATGAGGATTGTGTGGAGAAGACAAAAAAGGAGAAAGTCTCATATTGACGAGGATAATCAACGGGCTATGGAGATGCCCATCAATTGATGTCAACATGAGGAGTAGGGATTGCCATGCAACGGATGCACTAGAGCTATAAATGAATGCTCAACAAAAGAAAACTAGTGGGTGTGCATCCAACTTGCTTGCTCACGAAGACCTAGGGCATTTGAGGAAGCCCATCGTAGGAATATACAAGCCAAGTTCTTATAATGAAAAATTCCCACTAGTATAAAAAGACAACTTATGAGACTCACTACATGAAGAACAAGGTGCTACTTTGAAGCACAATATATGAGACTCACTACATGAAGAACAAGGTGCTACTTTGAAGCACAAGTGTGGAAAAAAGATAGTAGCATTGCCCTTTTTCTTTTCCCCTTTTTTATTTTTTTTCTTCTTTTTTTGGGCCTTTTTTTGGCCTTTCTTCTTTTTTTTCTTTTTTTTCTTTGGGCAATTCTCTAATAATGATGATCATCACACTTCTATTGATTACAACGTAAAGATTACAACTCGAAACTTAGAACAAGATATGACTCTATATGAATGCCTCCGGTGGTGTACCGGGATGGTGCAATGAATCAAGAGTGACATGTATGAAAAATAATGCAAGGTGGCTTTGCCACAAATACGATGTCAACTACATGATCATGCAATGGCAATATGACAAAAGTAATGTATGTCATGATGATGATGGTGGAAGTTGCATGGCAATATATATTGAAATGGCTATGGGAATGCCATAATAGGTAGGTATGGTGGCTGTTTTGAGGAAGATATAAGGAGGTTTATGTGTGATAGAGCGTATCGTATCACGGGGTTTGGATGCACCGGTGAAGTTTGCACCAACTCTCAAGGTGAGAAAGGACAATGCACGATACCGAAGAGGCTAGCAAAGGCAGAAAGGTAAAAGTGCGTATAATCCATGGACTCAACATTAATCAAAAGAACTCATATACTTATTGCAAAAATTTAGAAGTCATCAAAAATCAAGTACTACGCGCATGCTCCTAGGGGGATAGATTGGTAGGAAAAGACCATCGCTCGTCCCTGACCGCCACTCATAAGGATGCACAAGCCAGGTACACTTCATGTTTCAAATTTGTTACACAACTTTAACCATACGTGCATGCTACGGGACTTGCAAACTTCAACACAAGCATTTCTCAAATTCATAATTACTCAACTAGCACGTCTTTGATATTATCACCTCCATATCTCAAAATAATTATCAAGCATCAAACTTATCTTAGTATTCAACGCACTCAAAAGAAAGTTTCACATATCTTGAATACCAAGTATATTAACATTAAGAAAATTACCATGCTATTAACGACTCTCAAAATAATCTAAGTGAAGCATGAGAGATCAATAGTTTCTTTAAAACAAATCCACCACCGTGCTCTAAAAGATATAAGTGAAGCACTAGAGCAAAAATTATCACGCTCAAAAGATATAAGTGAAGCACTATGAGCAAAACTATCAAGCTCAAAAGATATAAGTGAAGCACATAGAGTATTCTAACAAATTCCAAATCATGTATGGCTCTCTCAAAAGGTGTGTACAACAAGGATGATTGTGGTAAACTAACAAGCAAAGACACAAATAATACAAGACGCTCCAAGCAAAACACATAACATGTGGTGAATAAAAATATAGATCCAAGTAAATTACCGATGGAAGTGGACGAAAGAGGGGATGCCTTCCGGGGCATCCCCAAGCTTAGGCTCTTGCCACTCCTTGTTCCATAATCCATCAAAAGAATTCACCCAAAACTTGAAAACTTCACAACATAAAACTCAACAGAAATCTCGTGAGCTCCGTTAGAGAAAGAAAACAAAAGACTACTTCAAGGTACTGTAATGAACTCATTCTTTATTTATATTGGTGTTAAACCTACTGTATTCCAACTTCTCTATGGATTATAAACTATTTTACTAGCCATAGATTCATCAAAATAAGCAAACAACACACGTAAAACAGAATCTGTCAAAAACAGAACAGTCTGTAGCAATCTGTAACTAACGCAAACTTTTGGACCTCTAAAAATTCTACCAAAATAGGAAGTCCTGGACAATTCGTTTATTTAACATAAGAAAAAAGAATCAATGCAAAAGCATGTTCCTATGATTTAACAAAATTATATTCGTGCGTGCAAAGTTTCTGTTTTTCAGCAGAATCAAATCAACTATTATCGTAGGTTATCCTATAGGTTCTACTTGGCACAAACACTAATTAAAAGACAAAACCACATATAAACAGAGGCTAGATGGATTATTTATTCCTAAACATAAGCAAAAACAAAAAACACAAAATAAAATTGGGTTGCCTCCCAACAAGCGCTATCGTTTAACGCCCCTAGCTAGGCATAAAAGCCAGGATAGATCTAGGTATTGCCATCTTTGGTAGGGAATCCATAAGTGGCTCTCATGATAGATTCATATGGTAATTTTATTTTCTTTCTAGGGAAGTGTTCCATGACCTTCTTTAAGGGAAATTGGAATCTAATATTCCCTTCTGTCATATCAATAATTGCACCAATCGTTCTAAGGAAAGGTCTACCAAGAATAATAGGACATGAAGGATTGCAATCTATATCAAGAACAATAAAATCTACATGCACATAATTCCTATTTGCAACAATAAGAACATCATTAATTCTTCCCATAGGCTTTTTAATAGTGGAATCCGCAAGGTGCAAGTTTAGAGAGCAATCATCAAAGTCACGGAAATCTAGCAAATCACACAAAGCTTTGGGAATAGTAGAGACACTAGCACCCAAATCACACAAGGCATGAAACTCATAACCTTTGATTTTAATTTTAATAGTAGGTTCCCACTCATCATAGAGTTTTCTAGGGATAGAAACTTTCAACTCAAGTTTTTCTTCATAAGATTGCATCAAGGCATCAACAATGTGTTCGGTAAAGGCCTTATTTTGACTATAAGCATGTGGAAAATCTAGCACGGATTGCAACAAGGAAATACAACTAATCAAAGAGCAATTTTCATAATTAAATTCCTTGAGATCCAAAATAGTGGGTTTAGCAACATCTAGGTTTTTATTTCTTTCAATCCCACTCTCATAAATTCCATCATCAAGATCTAGAAACTCCGAATTCTTAGAACGCCTTCTAGGTAAAGGAAGATCATATTCAGTTTCATCAAGATACATATTGCAAAACAAAGATTTAATGGGGGACACATCAATAACTTTTAGATCTTCATCTTGATTTTCATAGGAATTGGAAGAACACGCTTTAATAAAGGCATCTTTGGAAGCATGCATCCTAGCAGTTCTTTCTTTGCACTCATCAATGGAAATTCTCATGGCTTTGAGAGACTCATTGATATCATGCTTAGGAGGAATAGATCTAAGCTTTAAAAAAATCAATCTCGAGAGAGATTCTATCAACGTTCCTAGCCAAATCATCAACTTTAAGCAATTTCTCTTCAAGCAAAGTATTAAAATTCTTTTGTGATTTCATAAACTCTTTAACACTACTCTCAAATTTAGAGGGCATCTTATTAAAATTTCCATAAGAGTTGTTGTAGTAATTTCCATAATTATTAGAAGCATTACTAGGATAAGGCCTAGGATTAAAATTCCCTCTATACGCGTTGTTTCCAAAACTATTCCTACCAACAAAATTCACATCCATAGATTCATTATTATTCTCAAGTAAGGTAGACAAAGGCATATCATTGAGATGAAGAGGAGTATTTTTAGGAGAAAACATCTTCATAAATTCATCCATCTTTTCACTCAAAACATTAATTTCTTCTATAGCATGCACTTTTTTACTAGAAGATCTTTCGGTGTGCCATTGAGAATAATTGGCCATAATATTATCAAGCAATTTTGTAGCATCTCCTAACGTAATTTCCATAAACGTGCCTCCCGCGGCCGAATCTAAAAGATTTCTAGAAGCAAAATTCAATCCGGCATAAAAAATTTGTATGATCATCCATAAATTCAAACCATGAGTAGGGCAATTGCGAAGCATTAATTTCATTCTTTCCCAAGATTGGGCAACATGCTCATGATCAAGTTGTTTAAAATTCATGATATCATTCCTAAGAGTGATAATCTTAGCGGGAGGAAAATACTTAGAGATAAAAGCATCTTTGTACTTGTTCCAAGAATCAATACTATTTTTAGGCAAAGATGAAAACCAAACTTTAGCACGTTCTCTAAGTGAAAATGGAAATAACTTCAATTTGACAATATTGTTATCTGCATCTTTCTTCTTTTGCATATCACACAAATCAACAAAATTATTTAGATGAGTAGCGGCATCTTCACTAGGAAGGCCGACGAATTGATCTTTCATAACAAGATTCAGCAAAGCGGTATTGATTTCACAAGACTCATTATTATTAAGAGGAGCAATCGGAGTACTAAGGAAATCATTATTATTGGTATTCGAGAAGTCACACAATTTGGTATTATCTTGTGCCATGGCAACAAGTAATCCAACACACAAGCAAGCAAACTAGCGCACGAGCAAACAGAAAGGCAAGGGGGAAAAGGCAAACGGGAAAGAGAGGAGGAGATTGGGAAAGAGAGGCGAATAAAATGACAAGGGTTAAGTGGGGGAGAGGAAAATGAGAGGCAAATAATGTAATGCGAGAGATAGGGATTGTGATGGGTACTTGGTATTGTTGACTTGCTTGCGTAAGCCTCCCCGGCAACGGCGCCAAAAATTCTTCTTGCTACCTCTTGAGCACTGTGTTGGATTTCCCCGAAGAGGAGAGGATGATGCAGTAAAGTAGCGTAAGTATTTCCCTCAGTTTTTGAGAGCCAAGGTATCAATCCAGTAGGAGACCACGCACAAGTCCCTCGTACCTACACAAAACGATAGCTACTCGCAACCAACACGATTAGGGGTTGTCAATCCCTTCACGGTCACTTACGAGGGTGAGATCTGATAGAGATGATAAATAATATTTTTGGTATTTTTGATAGATAGATGCAAAGTGAAAAGTAAAAGGCAAAGTAAAAACAAAGCAAGTAATAAAGCGATAGAGATTGATATGATGAAAATAGACCCGGGGGGCATAGGTTTCACTAGTGGCTTCTCTCAAGAGCATAAGTATTCTACGGTGGGTGAACAAATTACTGTTGAGCAATTGACAGAATTGAGCATAGTTATGAACATATCTAGGCAATGATCATGTATATAGGCATCACGTCCAAGACAAGTAGATCGAAACGATTCTGCATCTACTACTATTACTCCACTCATCGACCGCTATCCAGCATGCATCTAGAGTATTAAGTTAAAAACAGAGTAACGCCTTAAGAAAGACGACATGATGTAGAGGGATAAATTCAAGCAATATGATAAAAAAAACCATCTTGTTATCCTCGATGGCAACAATACAATATGTGCCTTGCAACCCTTTCTGTCACTGGGTAAGGACACCACAAGATCGAACCCAAAGCTAAGCACTTCTCCCATTGCAAGAACTACCAATCTAGTTGGCCAAACCAAACGGATAATTCAAAGAGACTTGCAAAGATAACTCAATCATACATAAAAGAATTCAGAGAAGAATCAAATATTTTCCATAGATAATCTGAATCATAAACCCACAATTCATCGGTCTCAACAAACACACCGCAAAAAGAAGATTACATCGAATAGTTCTCCACAAGAGAGGGGGAGAACATTTTATTGAGATATAAAAAGAGAGAAGAAGCCATCTAGCTACTAGCTATGGACCCGAAGGTCTGAAGTAAACTACTCACACTTCATCGGAGGGGCTATGGTGTTGATGTAGAAGCCCTCCATGGTAGATGCCCCCTCCGGCGGAGCTTCGGAACAGGCCCCAAGATGGGATCTCGTGGATACAGAAAGTTGCGACGGTGGAATTAGGTTTTTGGCTCCCCTTCTGATCTGTCGAGGATACGTAGGCATATATAGGAGGAAGGAGTATGTCGGTGGAGCAGCAGGGGGGCCACGAGGTAGGGGGCGCGCCCAGGGGGGCGCCCTCCACCCTCGTGACCGCCTCTTTTGTTCCTTGGAGCGGGGTCCAACTCTCCTGGATCACGTTCAGTGAGAAAATCACGTTCCCGAAGGTTTCATTCCGTTTGGACTCCGTTTGATATTCCGTTTCTTCGAAATACTGAAATAGGCAAAAAACAGCAATTCTGGGTTGGGCCTCCGGTTAATAGGTTAGTCCCAAAAATAATATAAAAGTGGAAAATAAAGCCCAATATAGTCCAAAACAGTAGATAAAGTAGCATGGAGCAATCAAAATTTATAGATACGTTGGAGACGTATCAAGTGTGCAAACGCAATTGGAGACACGGAGATTTTTGGCGTGGTTCTGATAGGTGGTGCTATCGTACATCCACATTGGTGGAGAGTTCAACCCACGAAGGGAAACGGTTGCGCGAGTCCACGGAGGGCTCCACCCACGAAGGGTCCATGAAGAAGCAACCTTGTCTATCCCACCATGGCCATGGCCCATGAAGGACTTGCCTCACTTGGATAGATCTTCACGAAGTAGGCGATCTCCTTGCCCTTACAAACTCCTTGGTTCAACTCCACATTCTTGATGGAGGCTCCCAAGTGACACCTAATCATTATAGGAGACACCACTCTCCAAAAGGTAATAAATGGTGTGTTAATGATGAACTCCTTGCTGTTGTGCTTCAAATGATAGTCTCCCCAACATTCAACTCTCCCTTACGGATTTGGCTATGGTGGAAAGATGATTTGAGTGGAAAGCAACTTGGGGAAGGCTAGAGATCAAGATTCTTGTGGTTGGATTGGAATGTCTTGGTATCGACACATGAGTAGGTGGTTCTCTCTCAGAAAATCAATGTTGGAAGTGTAGGCACGTTCTGATGGATTTCTCCATGAATGAAGAGTGGATGGAGGGGTATATTGTCGGGGACGTAGCATGCAATTTCAAAAAAATTCCTACGATCACGCAAGATCTATCTAGGAGATGCATAGCAACGAGAGGGGGAGAGTGTGTCCACCTACCCTCGTAGACCGAAAGCGGAAGCGTTAGCTAACACGGTTGATGTAGTCGAACGTCTTCACAATCCAACCGATCCAAGTACCGAACATACGGCACCTCCATGTTCAGCACACGTTCAGCTCGATGACGTCCCTCAAACTCTTGATCCAGTAGAGGGTGTGGGAGTCCTGGACTAGGGGGTCCTTGGGCGTCCGGTCTATTAATGTGGGCCGGACTGATGGGCCGTCAAGACACAAGGCAGAAGATTATCTCTCATGTCCGGTGGGGACTCCCGTATGCGTGGATGGCAAGTATAGGTGTCCGAATATGTTATTCCTTTATGTAAAACCGACTTTGTACAACCCTAAGCCCTCCGGTGTCTATATAAACCAGAGGGTAGATTGGAGGCAGGATCACAACATTGCTAGGCTAGCTAATCTAGGGTTAGCCAAATCGATCTCGAGGTAGATCAACTCTTGCAACCTCTATACCCTTGAATATAATCAAGCAGGAGTAGGGTTTTACCTCTGTCAAGAGGGCCCGAACCTGGGTAAACATTGTGTCCTTTGTCCATAGTTACCATTGGTCCTCAGACGTACAACTTGGGCCCCCCTACCCGAGATCTGCCGGTTTTGCCACCGACATTGGTGCTTTCATTGAGAGCCCTGTTGTATCCTCGACAGAAGGATCGATAGCTCACCTCTTCATCAAGAATGATGCTACGTCCAAGGAGATCTTTCTCCCTGGGCAGGTCTTTGTGTTCGGTGGCTTTGTGCTTTGCGCCAACTCGATCGGCCGCCTCAAGCAGGTCGATAGTTATGCCCCCGACCACCAGATCAGGTCCGGAAACCTAAACTACGTTGCCGACATCCAAGGAGACCTAGTCTTTGACGGGTCCGCGGTCTCTGTCGCCACTCCATGTCCCCGCCAAGAAGACTCTTCAGATCCCCTGTTAGATCCCGACAAGGTGTCAACACCCATACCACCTCGGCCTTAGATCCGGGGCAGGTCTCATTGTCCGAAGACGGGAGCGTGAGCCCCGCCGGACTTCTTCTCCTTGTGGAACTCCTGACCGAAGACCCAGATGCAATCTTAGACTTGGCTCTGGGCAACCATCCCGAACTACCGAGGTCTGCACTCAGAGGGTCCAATCAGGCGTCCCATGCCGAACTTAGACCAGCAGATCCACAGTTTCAGGTCCCACTTCCGCTCTTAGACAAAGCATTGGGATTGATGCAGTCTCTCGCCATCACAGAGGCCTTGCCTTCAAACTGTACCCAGCCTGGACTAGGGGCTGAGAGCGGGGAATTTTATGCCCCACCCACCACCCACTTAATAGCCACTGTCGAGGACTTAACCGACATGTTGGACTATGCATCCGAAGACATCGACGGCATGGACGACGATGCCGACGCCGAACCAAGCCAAGTCCCACCCGTCACGGGAAGTTGGACGGCCACTTTAACCTACGATGTGTACATGGTGGAAACTCCGAAGAATGACGAGGATAACCTGAGCCCAGATGAGGACAAACCTGTCGATAAACCACCAAAGCACCAACATCAGCGGCGCCGCTCATGATCGCATTGGGCGAAGGATAGTAATACCGGCACCGGAGACAACGAGACTCCAGATGGTGCCGAAGATCCCGAATACCCTATCGAGCCCACATCCGAATAGGACAAGTGGGAAGAGGGTGAATATAGTCCCGAACACGTTGACAACAAAGATGCGCAGGACAGCAACTACATGCTAGAATTCGAAGAGGAGGTTAGCCTCGATGACAAAGACTTCATTGTCCCAGAGGAACCCCTCGACCAAGAACGCTTTAAGCGGTAGCTCATTGCCACAACTCGGAGCCTGAAGAAGAAGCAGCAATAGCTCAGAGCTAAGCAAGATACGCTGAATGAAAGGTGGACTAAGGTCCTGGCCGCCGAGGAATACGGCCAAGAGCGACCTATCAAAAGTTACCCTAGGCGCAAGCTGCTGCCTCAATTCAATGACGAAGTCCTCGAGCCAATACCGTCGAAATACAATCAGGTAGATCAACCAGACCAACCACCGCGTGGGCGGGATAAAACGGCATATCAAGCCGAACACCAGCGCGCACCCCTCGCCGAAGAGGCAGGAAGACGACAATCACCGAATACACGTACGACTTGCAACGGGGCCTAGCCAATAAAGCTGGTCAGACCAGATCAATCTACAGATCAAGGGGCCATGCCTCAGTGCGAGAAAATGGCTATGAAGCCCGACATGACGACAGTTACTATGTTCGGGATCATAACCGAACTCAGATGTCAGCCGATCTCCGCCGCGACATTGCGCGATATAGAGGGGCCGCACACCCCCTATGCTTCACCGATGAGGTCATGGAACATCAATTTCTAAAAGGGTTTAAAGCCGCAAAAATCGAACAGTACGATGGAACGACGGAACCAGCCGTCTGGATTGAAGATTTTCTTCTCCACATTCATATGGCTTGAGGAGATGATCTCCATGCCATTAAATAACTTCCTCTAATGCTGAAAGGACCGGCACGACACTGGCTAAACAGCCTCCCAGAAAACTCCATTGGAACCTGGGAAGACTTGGAAGGCACTTTTAGGGCTAACTTTCAGGGCACTTATGTCCGGCCACCGGATGCTAACGACTTGAGTCACATAATTCAGCAGCCAGGCGAATCAGCTCACAAGCTTTGGAATCGGTTCTTAACTAAAAGGAACCAGATCGTAGACTGTACGGATGCCGAAGTCTTAGCAGCCTTTAAACACAGCGTCCATGACAAATGGCTCGCCCGACACCTTGGGCAGGAGAAGCCGAAGACCATGGCAGCCTTAACGGCACTTATGACCCGCTTCTGTGCGAGCAAAGACAGCTGGTTGGCTCGTCGAAGCAACAACTCAGGTGACCTCGGCACCTCCAAGGTGCAGGACGGCAATGGTAAACCTCGCCGTAATAAAAACAAACGTCGGAACAACAACAACGATGACGCAGATGATACAACAGTCAATGCCGGATTTAGCGGTCCTAAGTCCGGTCAGCGGAAGAAACCTTTCAAAGGCAATAAAGACGCACCATCCAGCTTAGATAAAATCCTTGAGAGGCCCTATCATATTCATGGCACACCCGATAAGCATGTGAACCACACCAACAGGAATTGTTGGGTTTTCAAACAGGCCGGTAAGATAAATACCGAACGTAAGGGAAAAGGACCTCCAAGCAAAGACGACGACGAGCCCTGTTAGCCGAACACCGGGGGTCAAAAGCAGTTTCCTCCCGAGGTAAAGACAGTGAACATGATCTATGTCACTCACATTCCCAAAAGGGAGCGCAAGCGCGCACTTCGGGATGTCTACGCTGTAGAACCTGTCGCCCCCAAGTTTAACCCATGGTCAGCTTGTCCGATCACCTTTGATCGTAGGGACCACCCAACCAGTATCTGTCACGGGGGTTCGGCCGCCCTGGTTCTTGATCCTATTATTGACGGATACCACCTCACTAGAGTCCTTATGGATGGAGGAAGCAGTCTCAACTTGATTTATCAATATACTGTCCATAAAATGGGGATCGACCCATCATGAATCAAGCCTAGTAACACTATCTTTAAAGGTGTGATACCAGGACTGGAGGCCCATTGTACGGGCTCAATTACACTGGAGGTGGTATTCGGCTCCCCGGATAACTTTCACAGCGAAGAGTTAATCTTTGACATCGTCCCTTTTCGCAATGGCTACCATGCACTGTTCCGACGAACTGCTTTCGCTCGCTTCAATGTAGTCCCGCACTATGCTTACTTGAAGCTCAAAATGCTGGGACCTCGTGGTGTTATTATAGTCAATGGCAATATGGAGCGCTCACTCCATACTGAAGAGCATACTGCGGCCCTTGCAGCCGAAGTACATAACGGCCTTATCAAGCCGAACAAGTCGCCGGCTAATGAAGCCAGTGACGTATCCAAACGAGTTTGGTCCGCGTATAATAGCGATAAATCAACGGATCCGGACCTTGATTAGTAGTTCGGCCTCCACCAACCGCCCCACCAGGTTACGGCTTATGTACCGCACGTACACAATTACGCACTAAAAAACCTTGGGCGGCACCGGAGGCACATGGTGAAAGAGGTACATTGCACGGTTTGGCCATAATTGGACCGCATATATCTTTTTCCTTTTAACGCAGGTTCATCAAGAGCTCTACTTATGAGATGGTCATCGTGGGAGATCCTTTACAGGCTGGCGCGTACCAACCATCCAATATTCCTCTCAAAGGACCTACTGCTAAGGAGAAAAGGTGCAGACGTGCGGCAGGGCATCATTGAAGTTTCTTTTCCGAACTATGATTTTTAGGCCCTATGTTAGACTTTCCCTTATGTAAAATCTTTTCTTTTTCTTGTTGGGCATGTAATACGACCTTAATATTGAACGTCATTGCCTGTCATCGACGTATCAATAAAGATATAAAGAGCGTAGATGATTATCACCTTCTTGGTTGAGTTTTGGTTTTTCCCTTTCATCTGCGCTCCCCCTTACGTTCGACTGACATACGTGGTTCGACATGGTTTTCATACCATCCGCTGTATTCGGCCCCACAAAATTCTTAAGTCCGAACACCTATAGGGAACTCTTCGACGTCCCGGATATGGCATTATATGCATCAGCTCCAAATAATGTCTTTGGTCTATAGTTGGGTTGCTCGACTCCTGTGTTTGCCACCTTACGTTCTGCAAGTTTGGCTAAGGTGGTAAAGGGAGAACTACTGTGATTGTATTTCTGGTTCGTCCGGTTAAGTACCTCAGTAGAGAAATCCGAAAAGTGACTGTCATGATAGTAGAGAGCAGGTCAGCGATCCGGTGACTTAGTGTTATACTACGAATCATTCACGATTTAGGCCATGTTATACGAGGGGCTGGGTTTTTGACCAGCCGCATTGCAAAGGCGCCGCACTCTAATACGTCTCCAACGTATCTATAATTTTTGATGTATTCATGCCATGTTTATAATATTTCTACATGATTTTGGTATGATTTGATTAGAACTAACCCGGACTGACGATGTTTTCAGCAGAACTACTGTGGTGTTGTTTTTGTGCAGAAATAAAAGTTCTTGGAATGCGCTGAAAATCAACGGAGATTTTTTCTGGAAAATATAAAAAATACTGGAACGAAGAGTTACCAGAGGGGAGTCCCGTAGGGCCCACGAGGGTGGAGGGCGCCCCCACCCCTAGGGCGCGTCCCCGTGCCTCGTGGACTCCCTGTGGGGCCCCCTGACTTGTTCTTGGCGCCAACCTCTCCTATAAATCCCCAAGCCTCCAGAACATAACCTAGATCGGGAGTTCCGCTGCCGCAAGCCTCTGTAGCCACCAAAAACCAATCGGGACCCTGTTCTGGCACCCTGCCGGAGGGGGGTCCATCACCGGTGGCCATCTTCATCATCCCGACGCTCTCCATGACGAGGAGGGAGTAGTTCACCCTCGGGGCTAAGGATATGTACCAGTAGATATGTGTTTGATCTCTCTCTCTCTCTCTCTCTCTCTCTCTCTCTCTCTCTCTCGTGTTCTTGATACGGCACGATCTTGATGTATTGCGAGCTTTGCTATTATAGTTGGATCTTATGATGTTTCTCCTCCTCTGGTCTCTTGTAATGGGTTGAGTTTTCACTTTGAAGTTATCTTATTGGATTAAGTCTTTAAGGATTTGAGAACATTTGATGTATGTCTTGCGTGGGATACCCGTGGTGACAATGGGGTATTCTATTGATTCACTTGATGTATGTTTTGGTGATCAACTTGCGGGTTCTTTGACCTTGGGAATCTATGCATAGGGGTTGGCACACGTTTTCATCTTGACTCTCTGGTAGAAACTTTGGGGCACTCTTTGAAGTTCTTTATGTTGGTTTGAATAGATGAATCTAAGATTGTGTGATGCATATTGTATAATCAAACCCGCGGATACTTGTGGTGACATTGGAGTATCTAGGTGACATTAGGTTTTTGTTTGATTTGTGTCCTAAGGTGTTATTTTACTACGAACTCTAGGGTTGTTTGTGACACTTATAGGAATAGCCCAATGGATTGATCGGAAAGAATAACTTTGAAGTTGTTTTGTACCCTACAATAACTCTTCATTTGTTCCGCTATTAGTGACTTTGGAGTGACTCTTTGTTGCATGTTGAGGGATTGTTATATGATCCAATTATGTTATTATTGTTTAGAGAACTTGCACTAGTGAAAGTATGAACCCTAGGCCTTGTTTTGAAGCATTGTAATACCGTTTTTGCTTACTTTTATTACTTGTTGCATTGCTGTTTTTATAGTTCCAGATTACAAAAACCTATATCTACCATCCATATTGCACTTGTATCACCATCTCTTCACCGGACTAGTGCACCTATACAATTTACCATTGTATTGGGTTTGTTGGAGACACAAGAGACTCTTTGTTATTTGGTTGCAGGGTTGCTTGAGAGAGACCATCTTCATCCCATGCCTCCCACGGATTGATAAACCTTAGGTCATCCACTTGAGGGAACTTTGCTACTGTCCTACAAACCTCTGCACTTGGAGGCCCAACAACATCTACAAGAAGAAGGTTGTGTAGTAGACATCAAGCTCTTTTCTGGCGTCGCTCGGGGAGGTTAGTGCTTGAAGGTATATCTTTAGATCTTGCAACTGAATCTTTTAGTTTCTTGTTTCATCACTAGTTTAGTTTATAAAAGAAAATTACAAAAAAAATGGAATTGAGGGTGCCTCATATGCTTCATCTTTTTAATGTCTTTCGTGAAAATAAAGATTCCGAAAATTGTGCCCAAGTGTTAGAAGAAGAATGCATTAAAATGTTTGGCACTAAATCTTTGAATGATGATCATGATTGCAATGTTGTTAGTATGAATTCCTTGAATATCCATGATTCTAATGATATGCAAAGCCACAAGCTTGGGGATGCTATGTTTGATGAAGATGATATTTTTAGTCCCCCAAGTTTTGATGAGCAAATTTATTATGATGAAAGCATGCCTCCTATTTATGATGATTATATTGATGAAAGTGGGTTTGGAAGAGTGTCAACTTTAGGAATTAATGATCCCACTATTTCAGACGGTGTTGAATTTTATTGGGATAATTATGAAAGTGGATTGAGGTCATGACTTTATTTAGTGATGAATCCACTATTTCGGAAGAGGTTCCAATTGATTATGAGAACAAAGTTGCTATCTATGATGATTATTGTGATGACATGTATGCTATAAAGAATAATGATAACCATGAAACTTGTCATCCTAATTTTAATTTTCAATTGGATTATGCCTCACATGATAGTTATTTTTTTGAATTTGCTCCCACTATTCCGAATGAGAATAAATTTGCTTATGTGGAGAGTAATAAATTTTTTATGCTTGTGTATCATGAAAATAATGCTTTATGTGATAGTTATATTGTTGAATTCATTCATGATGCTACTGAAAATTATTATGAGGGATGAATATATGCTCGTCGGAATTGCAATAATATCAAGTTTCCTCTCTATGTGTTGAAAATCTTGAAGCTATGCTTGTTTTGCCTTCCTATGCTAGTTGATTCTTGTTCCCATAAGTTGTTTGCTCACAAAATCCTGAGGCATAGGAAGTGGGTTAGACTTAAATGTGTTAGTCATATTCTTCATGATGCTCCCATTATGTTTCAATTCTTATCTTTTATGTGAGCATCATTGAAATCATCATGCCTAGCTAAAAAGGCATTAAAGAAAAGCGCTTGTTGGGAGCCAACCCAATATTTACCCATACTGTTTTTGTGTGTTCAAATGATTATGCTACTTTAGTAATCATGTTTTATAGATTTTTGTTTCAATAAAGTGCCAAGTAAGACCTTTGGGATAGCTTGCGGTGATAGTTGTGTTGATCCTGCTGAAAATCAGAAACTTTTGCGCCCAGTAAATTAGTTTTGATACTTCACAGAAACATGCTTTTGATATGATTATTTTTTATCTGGATTGGTACACAAATTTCTCAGGTTTTCCTAATTTTGATGGATTTTTAGAGTTACATAAGTATTCGAGAGTTACAGATTACTACAGACTGTTCTGTTTTTGACAGATTCTGTTTTCTGTGTGTTGTTTGCTTATTTTGATGAATTTATGAGTAGTATCAGGGGGTATGAACCATAGAGAAGTTGGAATACAGTAGATATAACACCAATATGAATTTATAATGTGTTCACAACATTACCTAAGTGGTGATTTATTTTCTTATACTAACGGAGCTTACGAGTTTTCTGTTGAGTTTTGTGTTGTGAAGTTTTCAAGTTTTGGGTGAAGTTTCGATGGACTACGGAATAAGGAGTGGCAAGAGCCTAATCTTGGGAATGACCAAGGCACCCCAAGGTAATATTCAAGTACAACCAAGAGCCTAAGCTTGGGGATGCCCCGGAAGGCATCCCCTCTTTCGTCTTCGTTCATCAGTAACTTTACATGGAGCTATATTTTTATTCACCACATGATATGTGTTTTGCTTGGAGCGTCATTTTGTTTTATTTTGTTTTGCTTGCTGTTTGAATAAAATCCCAAGATCTGAAATTCTTAAATGTTAGAGAGTCTTCACATAGTTACATAATAATTCGACTACTCATTGAGCTTCACTTATATCTTTTTAGAGCACCCTGGTAATTTTATTTTGAAGAAATTGATGAACTCTCATGCTTCACTTATATTATTTTGAGAGTCTTAAACAGCATGGTAATTTGCTTTGGTTATGAATTTAGTCCTAGTATGATGGGCATCCAAGAGGATATAATAAAAGCTTTCATATAAAGTGCATTGAATACTATGAGAAGTTTGATTTGTTATGATTGTTTTGAGATATGAAGATGGTGATATTAGAGTCATGATAGTGAGTAATTGTGGATTGTATAAATACTTGTGTTAAGGTTTGTGATTCCCGTAGCATGCACGTATGGTGAACCGTTATGTGATGAGCATGATTTATTTTTTGATTGTCTTCCTTATGAGTGGCGGTTGGGGACGAGTGATGGTATTTTCCTACCAATCTATCCCCCTAGAAGCATGCGCGTAGTACTTCATTTCGATAACTAATATATTTTTGCAATAAGTATGTGAATTCTTTATGACCAATGTTGAGTCCATGGATTATACGCACTCTCACCCTTCCACCGTTGCTAGCCTCTCTTGTGTCGCGCAACTTTCGCCGATACCATACACCCACCATATACCTTCCTCAAAACAGCCAGCATACCTACCTATTATGGCATTTCTATAGCCATTCCGAGATATATTGCCATGCAACTTTCCACCGTTTCGTTTATTATGACACGCTTCATCATTGTCATATTGCTTTGCATGATCATGTAGTTGACATCGTATTTGTGGCAAAGCCACCTTTCATAATTCTTTCATACACTTCACCCTTGATCCATTGCACATCCCGGTACACCGCCAGAGGCATCCATATAGAGTCATATTTTGTTCTAAGTATCGAGTTGTAATTCTTGAGTTGTAAAGTAAATAAAAGTGTGATGATCTTCATTATTAGAGCATTGTCCTAGTGAGGAAAGGATGATGGAGACTATGATTCCCCCACAAGTCGGGATGAGACTCCGGATGAAACAAAAAGAAAAGAGAAAAGAAAGGAGGCCATAAAAAAGAGAAGGCCCAAAAAAAAGAGAGAAAAAGAGAGAAGGGGCAATGCTACTATCCTTTTACCACACTTGTGCTTCAAAGTAGCACCATGATCTTCATGATAGAGAGTCTCCTATGTTGTCACTTTCATATACTAGTGGGAATATTTCATTATAGAACTTGGCTTGTATATTCCAATGATCGGCTTCCTCAAATTGCCCTAGGTCTCCGTGAGCAAGTTGGATGCACACCCACTTAGTTTCTTTTTGCTTTCATACACTTATATCTCTAGTGCATCCGTTGCATGGCTATCCCTACTCACTCACATTGATATCTATTGATGGGAATCTCCATAGCCCGTTGATACGCCTAGTTGATGTGAGACATAGTGTTCGGAAGAGGTGGCATATTACTCTATTGTACAACAGGCTTCCTTGCTGGCGGCGAGCGCCCAGGCCGACAAAGTCTCTGAACTCACTCGAAAGCTATGGCTGGCAGATGAAGAAGTTGTCTGCATCAACAAGCAGTTTGAGGAGACACAAGGTATGCGTGCATTGAGGAGTTTGATCATATATCTCCAAGGGTATATCCAAAAATTGTATATGTGTTAGTCGTTTTAAACTAACCAAAATGTTATAACTATACTCGCAGTTGGCGCCGATGAGGTTGAGTCCCTCAAGAGCACCCTCGCCGAAGCCAAGAAGGAGGTGGAGGCGGGCAAGGCGGCCGCAGACAAAGCGGCCAAAAGTTTAGAGGAGGAGCAAACCACCTGCCGACAACATGAGGCGCGGGTGGGGGAGGTTGAAAAAGAGCTCAAGGACGCCATCGTTAGATGCAAGTCCTTGGAGCATAAGAGTTCAGAGCAGGCCTCTGAGCTCACCAAAGCTCTTGAGAGCCTGAAGAAAGCCCGGGTTGATGCCCAGGACGCTACAGGTTCCGGTGCGGAGTCCAGTGCAAAGTCCGGGAGGTTGCCCTGCGGCACCTCCAGGGCCTCCTCCTCCTGGCGGGTCCCTTCCCGGGATCCCACCTCGGCATCATCCGCATCATGGGGGGAGGAGGCGGTCGAAAGGGAATCCATATCCGACGCACCCAAGGACCCGCTCGACGAAGCGGGAAGATCATCCTTGGGCGGACTGCAGGGTTGTATGCGGCATTAGAAAGACACCATGTGACGAAAAGAAAAATCATGAAGTTATTCGGGAGTCCAGATACTTACGATCTCGCCAGGGGCTTGGCCCTTGGAGGCCAGTCCTCGTCGTCGTCGCCGGTGTTGGCAGAGCAGTCCGGGGGAAGAGCCCTTCCCTTCTTGGACCCTTCGGCCTCCCTCGTTCGGGAGGCCTTCCTTTTCTTCCCTCCCCCCGCTGGGGGAGAGGCCTCTTTCTTATGCTCCTCGCCTTCGTGGGAGGAGTCCGCCTCGGTGTCATCGTTCGATGACACCTGAAAACGGGAACTCTTTCGAGTGCCTGTGGCCTTCTTCTTAGCCTTATTCTCCGGCACCACGTGGGGTGCCGGAGCCGGCAGCCCCGTTAAGCGGGCGTCCACTGGGTCTTCTGGCAAAGGGTCCGGACAGATAGTCTGCTCGGCCTTCTTCAGCCAGTCCTGTCAAAGGAGAGGGAGTTTAGATCCTGCATAGAGTCAAACTATGGAAAACAAGTGTCCCGTAAAGGGCAAAATCGCTTACCTCGCTAGCCAGACGCTGCGAGCTGAATCCGCGATCTTCGGTAGCGGATGCGGGAGCCTCGGCGCCCTTAAACAACACCCTCCAGGCCTCTTCGTACATAGTGTTGAAGAGCCCACTCAAAGTCTGGTGCTCTGCCGGATCGAACTCCCACATATTGAAGTCCCGTTGTTGGCACGGGAGAATCCAGCGGATGAGCATGACCTAGACTACATTGACAAGCTTGAGCTTCTTGTTCACTAGCTTTTGGATGCAGGCTTGAAGTCCGGTCAGCTCCTCCGAATCACCCCATGTCCGGACACTCTCTTTCCAGGAGGTGAGCCGTATGGGGATGCCAAATCTGAATTCGGGGGCCGCTGTCCATTCAGGGTCACGCGGCTCAGTGATGTAGAACCACCCCGATTGCCACCCCGTAATGGTTTCCACGAAGGTGCCTTCAAGCCAAGTAACGTTGGGCATCTTGCCCACCATGGCGCCTTCGCACTCCGCTTGGCTGCCCTTCACAACCTTCGGCTTGACACTGAAGTTCTTGAGCCACAAGCCGAAGTGGGGCTGGATGCAGAGGAAGGCCTCACACACGACGATAAACGCCAAGATGTTGAGGATGAAATTCGGGGTCAGATCATGGAAATCCAGGCCGTAGTAGAACATGAGCCCCCAGACAAAGGGATGGAGTGGGAAGCCCAGTCCGCGGAGGAAATGGGAAAGGAATACTACCCTCTCATGGGGCCTGGGGGTGGGGATGAGCTCCCCCTCGTCAGGGAGCCGGTGCGCGATGTCGCTGGACAGATATCCGGTGCTGCGCAACTTCTAGATGTGCCCCTCCGTAGCGGAGGAGGCCATCCACTTGCCTCCCGCTCCGGACATAGTTGGAGAAGGTTGAGGTGAGATGTGCGGACTTGGGCGCTGGAGCTCGAGTTCGCGGAGATGGATAAGCAAAGGAGGAAGAAGGCGTAGGTAAAAGGGTTGGATCTTTATCCCCTTATATGGGCGGACGAAACCATACGTCCCCACCAGCCTGATAAAACTCGCTTATCTCCCAAGCGCCGCAATCAATGGCGCGGTTGGGTTACCCACATCCGTATTGATGGGAATCCCGGAATAAGGGGAACACGATCTCTGCTTCGACAAGACGTGCCAAGGAAACCGCTTCGCTAAACGCGCTGAGGTGGTATAATAAAAACAATTCGAGTAAAGCCTTGGTAGTGGTGTGACGTTACACCACAAAATACGTCAGCAGATTGAACTTGTGTAAATATTATTCTCTCTACGATGGTATGTGGAATTTATTTTGCAGAGCCGGACACTATCCTGGTGTTCACAATCTTCTATAAATTATTCGGAGGAGGAACCTGCCTTGCAATGCCGAAGACAATATGCGCGCTGGACTCGTCGTCATTGAAGCCTGGTTCAGGGGCTACTGAGGGAGTCCTGGACTAGCGGGTGTCCGGATAGCCGAACTATCATCATCGGCCGGACTCTAAGACTATGAAGATACAAGATTGAAGACTTCGTCCCGCGTCCGGATGGGACTTTCCTTGGCATGGAAGGCAAGCTTGGCGATACGGATATGTAGATCTCCTACCATTGTAACCGACTCTGTGTAACCCTAACCCTCTTCGGTGTCTATATAAACCGGATGGCTTTAGTCTATAAGACGAACAACAATCATACCATAGGCTAGCTTCTAGGGTTTGGCCTCCTTGATCTCATGGTAGATCTACTCTTGTAATACCCACATCATCAATATCAATGAAGCAATGTAGGGTTTTACCTCCATCAAGAGGGCCCGAACCTGGGTAAAACATCGTGTCCCTTGTCTCCTGTTACCATCCGCCTAGACGCATAGTTCGGGACCCCCTACCCAAGATCCGCCGGTTTTGACACCGACAGCCGGCTCATTATAATGTGATGAGTTGGGTCTTCAATAAGATGAGCAAAAAATGACTTTGCATTAGCCCCCAAGTGCCATGATGCGTGCTTGCAGCGACATGAGACTTGCATATTTGATGTAATCTCAACTTAAATAATGTAGCCCCCAAGTGTCGGGTTGTAAGCCTGCAGCAACTCGGGACTATTCCTTCAATTGTAGAATAAATCATATCTATTGACAATATGATAGCCATTGCGCTAAAGCAACTTTGAAAACCTTAATCATAATACTGGTTATTGGTAACCATAATAGAAATCCAGCCATGTTGGCTATTTGAATAATATACCCAATGATTTATAAGCGCATAATTCCAATGGCGCAATTCAAATATATACTAGCGACTTATAGTCCAAAGCCAGGCCGGGTCAATAAACACCGGATTATAAGTGATTATGTACTGACAACTTGTAGTTGAAAGTCGAGCCGGGTTAATGAACACCGGGTTAATTTGATGATTGATAGTCATGCCGGGTCAGTAAACACCGGTTTAACTTAGAACTTGATCAAAAAAGAGATAAAACTTTGCAAAAAGCAAAAGCAAATAAAACTTGTAGTTGAGGCTTTTCGAGGGCTACCAGGCCCAAATTCGAGGCTTTTCGTGGGCTGCCAGGCCGCTGAGTTAACCATTTGAAGATGGGCCTCCAACTAACCAATCGTCGTTTTAACTTTGACAAGTTCAGGGTCTCAATGAGAGTAACTTGTCAAACGTTCGGTGGGTCATGCCAGGATTACCTGGATAGGAGTGGCTTACTTGATGAAGGCAGGTTAACCCGGGGTTTTAGGTGAATACACCAGGCTTCCAAGCCGTGGGTCGATACCCAATTACAAGGGTCCTTTCAAACTCTTTGTTACTTTACACAAAGAGCCCCCAAGTAACTTTGTGAGCTGTGCTCAATGGGTGCCTATGTTTGAGATGTGCGTAGCAACAAGACTCTCTTTGGCCCCTTGGATGTGAAGCTCCCAAGCTTTGTTATGGCATGATAGCCGGATTAATGAACAGGACTCCGCTTTGTCAGCTGAAGCCCCCATTTGCTATATTTTTGAGCTGTGCTTGCCGGGTGCCTATGTTTGAGTTGTGCTGTGTGACAAACTCTCTTTGGCCCCTAATGATAATACTGGCTTGATAGCTGCATCAAGAGGGTAGTAACACTATGTTCTCTTTGGTGAATGCACCTTTGTTTGAACAGGAAGCCCCCAAGTGATCATATGAAGATGAGACCATAAGGCAGGATACCCATGTTTGAACCGCGCGTCAGGGCAGCAGGTCCTCTTCGGCAACCTTTAACTTTTTGCAAGAGATAAATTCTTCTTGAACCGGGATTTTGAACCGGATATTAAGAGCATTAGAGCTTTGCAAGAGATAGTTTCCTCTTAAATCGTATTTGAACCAGATACTAAGGGCTTCAACACTGTACGGGAGACGGGATTTCCCTTAAACCGGACCATACACCGGAAGCATCATTGTGAGACAGAATATTTATGACGGCCTTTAAATTCTTCATCAATATAAGAGTGGCCTCCGGGATCAGGTTTCTCTTCAACATTCTGGGGCACTTGAATTTGCTGAAACTGGCAAGACTTGCTGCATCATATCATCGTAGCCCTCGAGTCTTAAGATGACTCAAGGAGTTGTCTTGAGATTCTCCGTACTTGACCATAGCAGAAGGTATATATCATCGGTGCTGATAACGCAATGTGAATTCACAGAAGGTTGAGGTGACTGCGGCGCGTTATAAATGATCCCGTATGAGCCGTGTCAGCAACTCGGCCAATGGTTCCTTCCAACTGGTTGTTTGAAGATAACCCAAGGTTAGTGGCAGTAACTTGTGCATATATCCATTGAACCATCCAGCGCAGACCGCAGTTGATGACAATTTGCTTCCAGTTTGTTGGAAGAAAACCGGGCTACCCAAGCTGTGACTTGTTCATACTTCAATAAATAGCTCATGCATACAGGTGTGGCCCGGTATGTTGATGTAGACCGGGCCGCAAGAGACGGACAACCGCAACATCATAGGCAGCTCAGACAGATGAGTCGGCTGCGGCATTGTAAGCCGGTGTGGACGGGGAAAATCGGCACCGGTGTCGTAAACCGGCACGAACGGGCGAGTTAATCGCGGGTGCAGTCCCGGTAAGTTGAAGTAGTTAGGGCCGCAAGGGCGGCGTCTTGCACACATATTCTTTGATCATTATGGCACGGTCATATGCTAGCGCATGACAATAATCGTGCGATTTATATATCCATGATTCGGCCATCGTCTTTGCAGTGACCAATTGTCCTACATATAAAATACAAAGACCAAAGTAATTGTTCTTTGACAAAAATAATATACACTAATAAGATAAATTTAAATGGAGGTCACCTGATTTGTTCGGACGACGGATGATCCGTTTCAACACAACAGAAAGCGGCTCAGGCCAACCACAACCTTGAAGATAGCAGGGAGCGAACGGTGAAAACGGCTCGGCAGACAATAGTGGTTGAGGCAAACTGCTAGACGTGTGTGCATCATCTCCATGAGCTTTCACCTTATTGTGCTTAACCAACGCGACCTCATGAAAAGGGTGTCTGACCACCGCTCAGGTTTGATCTCCAAAAACCGTTTCAGCAAGCTTATTAGATTCGCATTTTAATTTGCTCCATATACTGAATGAACTCATCAACCATACATGAAAGTACGACCCTTCGTTTCCTCAGTCCACGCATCGTCCAATTGTGCTTTAAATGCTTCAATAAGAAAATCCCCATGCATGATGACTGTCAGAGAACACCAATGGTACTTCATCCACTAATCCATTTTCTCCATCAACTGAAGCAACAGTCAATAGCTTCCATTGCTTTATTCAGTTTTGCAGACACTGTATCAAGGAAAAGGAGCGGCCTGGCTCGGGTGACTCAACACGCAGCCGCGGGGGCGCTCGCGGGCAGGGCCACGGTGGAGATGGTAGGAGCAGCAGGGTGGCTCAGCATAGGCGCAGCAGCGGTTCGGGTGGCATAGCCGGCAACTTGGCACGCCGGCAGGTTCGCGGCAGAAGCAGCTAGGTGGGTCAACAAAGGCGGCCTAGGGTGCGGCCGACTCGTTGTGTGACGGTGACGGCGTGAAGCGGCCATCGCGGAGGCACTTTAGAAGAAGCGACGCTGGTCGAGGAAGACGAAGCGCTCTCAACGGCGACCTACAGATGGCTGCGCCAATATTGTTAACAAGACGGTTTAACAGCGGAGCTCCGGCAGGGGATGATCCAACGCGGCTCAGAGACGACCGCGACAGAGGTGGCGAGGCGAGTGCGGTGGCAGCTCGTGAGCAGCAATGGCTTGGAGACAGCGGACCGGCGGCTCAAGGCCAGGCCGTCAGAGGCGAAGAAGGTGGTGGGTTGAAGCAGAAGTGACCGCGGCAACAATGGGGCCGTTCGGCGACTCGCAGGCAGCCGCAGTATAGGCGTCAAAGGCGATTCAGCGGGACTGTGGCCACACAACCAAGGTGGCAGCAAGGCCTATCCACGCAGACGACGGTGTAAGACGGAGGCCGGCGCCCAGGGCCAAGAAGAATGAGGATGGGCGATGCAAGAGGCCAGCAGGAGCAACATCAGCAACTCGGCGCCGGTCATCAAGCGGGCGGGCGCAGGAGTCCAGATCGTGGCTGGCTATAGTGTCTCGACGGCTGAATCCAGATGGGTCGATCGACTGCATACATACCCTCGATGTACCATTAACAGTAGCAACTGATGTACTAGTACGTATTTCTTGATTCCCAAACGAGATTTAGTTTTCCAACAATCCTCAGGTGATCTATCAAAATTTCAGCTCCTGCTCTATAGCGCCTCTTCAGAACCTCAGGAGAAAAGTAATGCGTACTTCAAACAAGATCCTAAAACTGCTCCCCGTATTGAAGAAAACCAGCGGAGTGGCGCGTGCGGCTAGGCACGGTGTAGAGGAACAACAGCAGGTGTAGTTGAGCGAGGGCGGCTCCGCAGCAGAAGGGCGAACTCCGGCGAGTCAGCGGCAACGACGGCAGAGGGCCGGGCGGTTTAAAGCGGCAACAAGGCGAGGCGAAGGCAGACTCCAGGTGAGGCGGAGTAAACTGGTGGAGGTGACTCAACAGCAGCCCGGTCGAGAGGCCCCGAGGAAGGAGATCGAGGCGGTAGGCCGGCAATTTAGAAGGCAGCGGGTTGACTCAGCCGCAACGGCGATTTGGTGAGGCGGACCAGAGTGAGGCGCAATGACTCGCGGCAGAGGCCAGGCCGGGTCAATGCACTGGAGAAGTAACTCGGAGACGACCTGGTTAGTGCAGGCGATGGCGACTCGCCAGAAGATAGCGAGTCTGTAAGGGTGACTCGATGAAATCGTGGTGGCAACCCGGATTCGACGAGACGGATTCCGTGGCGATACAGCATGGGCGGCGGCGGGTCAAAACAGCTGCGGTGGCAGCCCACGGCGTGGTGAAGTAGAGGGATGAGCCGGCAGCAGTCGGAGCCGGTTCAAGGCGAGGCCAGCTTGGCGCGAGGTCGGCGGCGGATTGAAGACGGGGCTGCGAAGGCAGAGGAGCGCCCGCGGCTTCATTGCAAAGGTGACAGTAAAAGCGGCGGGTCAGAGGCTAAACCGACCCTCCAGCGACCGGTCGGTCTGACTAGGGCCGGCGGCTCATGAACTAAACCGGCAGAGGGCCGTGTTAGAAGCGGATACTTTTGTCAAGTGAAGAAAAACTGCAGGCAGCTCGTCAGCGGCGGATTGACGATGGGGCCGTGAAGGCAGAGGAGCGTCGGCGGCTTCATTACAGAGGTGACAGCTAGGACCGGCGGCGGTTTAGAGGAATGCCAGCTCGACGGGCCGCGGCTGATCAACCGGACTAGAGGCGCGGGTGACTCGGGACGAAAGCAGAGGCTACGTCCAGGTCCCAGTTCTTCTCCGAGTCATAATTGCTTTGCCTGATTTTTTTAGATTCTTTCCATCTCACGTGGCGTGTGAACCTCAGATTGTTTGATGCCCAAACGTGACCGCAAAAGTGTCTCTGGATTCCCATCTGTCTCGGCAACCCGCACCGAACGCAACGGAAACTTTAACCATGCTGGTTTCGGCGAGTTACTATCTGGATTGGACGCGCGGGCAAAACAGGCAACAGCTGAAAATCAATCTGGTTCCGATGGATTGACTCGTTACGAGCAGCAGTACACTAAGCAACCCAAATTTCTCTTATCTTCAAGGCGCGTACCGCTAGCTCCAAAATTAAACTTGATTCTTGATCATAAAACAATGAATTTGATAGCTCTGTCCAAGGTTGTTCCCCACCGGGTTGTCCTCCCCAGTAGTTCCGTGCCGCTTTTTTTTATATATCCGATCAATCGCGAGCTCTTCGATCCCTGAAGAGAGATCCCTTAAGCCCTCCAAGAACTCAACACTACTGTGCGCAGGCCCCACGCTGGGCGCCAACTGTCATGGAATTAACACGTCAGATGTCCTTAGTGTGAGGACTTAGTCGTGAGGCCAACGCATTTGTGTGGTAGCTTGAGAGGGGTTGAGCGGAATCGAGAGACGCAACACGCAAGACAAAGATTTAGACAGCTTCGGGCCCCGGGAAATATCATCCGGTAATAGCCCTACATGCTGTTTGTGGCTAGGTCTCATTATCATCACGAGGGAGTCGCCATAAACCGACTCTCCTCTAGTTGTGTCTAGCCCTAGAGATTGTTTCTTGCTTGTCCCTCTTTGGGGAGCCCTGCCCCTCCTTATGTAAGTTGAAGGGGTGGGTTACATGTAGAGTCCATCTCGGACTAAGACTTAAACTATTTTGACTTCCTTTCCTGGGCTTCTTAACGTCTACCGGTTTAACATTGTCTGTCGGTTCAACATTGTCTACCGATTTAACATTGTCTGCCGGTTTAACATTGTCTGTCGGTTTAACATGGTCTCCCGGGTTATGATTGTCTTAACACCTGCCGGTGCTACCATCTGTCTTAACTCTGCCGGTTTAACACTCACCGGTTTACCGTCTGTCTTAGCCATCGGTCTTAACTATCTGCCGGTTTACCATCCGCCGGTTTACCAAGTCCTGGCCGGGTTACGACTCCGGCCGGGTCATACCGCGGGGTATATCCCCGACACATACTAAAATGTTTCAGCAGTTCAACAGGGGCGCGGGGTTTAGTTCGATGACGATGAGCCAGGCAGCTGGCCTTCGCATCACGAACTGGTGTCTTAGTACAACCCTACGCTACAAGGCACGCGTACATCCACTTCATGTGTTAGTAAAAAGTATTGTGCATTTTCTTGGCAGCTTTGTACTCTAGATACATCACTTGGTAAATCAAAAATATTTTGTTGTTCACTTTTTGTGTTTTGCTTAATAATTCTCATGCTTTCTTTCGCGAGGGCTACAAATCATAGTGCTTAAAATACCGATGGGTCCGTCATACTTGAATTAAAAAAGTTACAAGAGAAAGTACCCTATTCCATTACTTTGAGAAGTACAAGTACACCTTTCTAAATAGTACAGTGCAGATCGGTGTTGCCCTGCACAAATGGAGTCTTTAGCTCACCACGCTACCTCCTCCCACCGGTGGGGCTCTGTCGTTGCAGCACCCCAGCCGTTCACTACTGCCAAACCAAGCCGTTCAATAGACAGCGCCGAGCCGTTCGACACCGCAGCTCGGGAGGCTACCTATTTTGCTGTCGATGTTGTCTAATTTCACTAGTGTCTGGTTTTGCTGTCGATCCCGTCCTCGGTGTCCATGAGCACGAGCACCCTGTATCCGGTGGCGAGATGAAGGCCACCTGTGATCCCTGCTTCCCGTCATCACCTCCACCTCGTGTGAGTTCACTGCCGAGAACAAGCACGACCACCTATAGTTCCTGGTTGTAGCCTTGGCCACCCCTCGGCCACGAGCTCGTCCACCATGGTTACTGGCAGTCGTCCAAGTGGAGCGCGGACATCAGTCCAAGTAGAATCACGGCCACTATCTTCACCAAGCGTTGCACGGTCGTCCAAGTTGAGCACACACAATAGTCCAAGCTGATGTATGATCCCTGATGGATTCAACATCTTTTATATTAGTTTGTATGCAAGCCAAATCTATGGAAGCTTGCTGGCGATGCAGCCAGCATGCTTTCAGTAATAATGGCGACCACAAACAGCATTGGTAGCCAGCACACGCACTACATGATCGACTGCTGCACACTACCGCCATGGACGTAAACAACACAGATTTTTTAGCAGTTTGGCAAAAATAGAAGTTTGATATCAGTTCACCATTGAGAGGTAGTAAGTGCGGAGCAGAAAAATTGTAGCAGTTCAGCAAAAAAGTTTACATGTACAAACGCTTCAGCAATTAGTAGAAGGCCACTTGATTTACTGTCTAATCTTGGAGATAAATCCAGTATCCTAAGTTTGCGATGGCAGGTCACTTGTATGACGGGTCCATGACGTATGTTTCAGAAGATCAGTACCATCATAACAAAAAAGTTAGGTTTTAAGTTATGAATAAGATATAACAAAAAAGTTCATAAAAAAACCCAGAACACCCGGTAGTTCTTGAATCTGGGAGTTCATGAAAAAATGATCCAAAATGAGCATCGGGAGGGTTTGAAAAATACATCATGAGCAAGGATTTATTTCAAGCTCACTATTTCGGTTATAACTACAAAAATTGATCTCTGTACTTATTCATTCTGTCACTGATAGTTCTATGGCTGTTATGATGTGAGTTGGCATGCAATAACTCTTGGCGTTCTTCCATAAACAATGAAGGGAATGCTAAAAGGAGGGTATGTTTTCCAAGCTGACATCTGCAAGCCCTCAGTAGGATAGGCAAAATGCAGAGATAAGTTTTGACCCTGAAAACTGGTAAGTTCGAAGAAACAAATTCAGTGTTATACATGCTCTGTACTAGAACTCTTGGATGATTACATGTTTCTGATGCTCTAGTGGACCTTATGATTGCAGCAGAGTTGGACTTCCTCGTATTCAAGTGCTCGCAACTAAGCTTCACTTCTGGTTTGTTTGAATTAACTGGTAAAACTGAATAATGAGATGGATGTATTAACTGGTAAACCAATGTGTTCATGTGCCTAGGTTAGTAGTTGATTCACCATTTTTTGCAGGGCCAGACGTCTCAAGCTGCTAAGGCCTACATCTCCCTGCCAATGTCCGATCGCCTATGCCGACATGGTCGTGGTAAGTTCATTCGCCTAGTTCCTATGCTCGGATGAGGTCAAGCCCACTGTCATATTAGTCGCCACAACCTCATATTGCTGCCGCCAAGGTTTCCCCTCGCTCTCTTCCCTAAATTATCTTGAAGAACATCCATTCTCCTCGCTGAATTCTTGATAGCATGTTCTAAATAAGCTTGTATTCACTCCCTAAGTTACTCCAAAAAGCACTTTTATTCTAATTATATGGATTTTATACTTATGGGATGTTCAAATAAACCAGTACACATGTGTGGTGTTGTTTATATAGTTTTGTAAAGAAGATCGGTATGTGTAAGTTATCTGATAAAAGAAAGAAGAAAATCAACTTGCAAATTTAGGGAAACATGTGTACCTTGAGAAAAGTTCACTGAATAAATGCTAGGAGGTTCATTTTGTGTTTGTGTAAATGTCTTCAGTGCTAGTGTGGAGAGCCGGTAAGTTGTACTACCAGTCTAAGCCAAGTTCAGGAGCATTGCCACTGATGGCAAGGACAACGAACCAACGACACCAGATCATAGGTCAAAGGAGGCCGGGTCAAGGCGCCATGACTGGTTATTGTTGTATGCTGGTGTCGTGCTTGTTGATGTGGACTAGGAGATCAATATATATGCATGTTCTTTGCTTTTGACATGGTATATATAAACTATTGGTACATATTCTATTACCTATATCACAAAAGTTCATTGCAAAAAAAATGTCAGTTCAATGGATACACTGTATCTGTTTATCACATATACTTGCAAAAGAGTTCAAAATGTTCTTCCCTTTCTGGAAATTACATGTGATTATTCATTTTTTTTGGCTTGTATGGCTGAATTTTTATTCATTTGCTCGTATCACTGGAATGCATCTTTGCTTGTATTATCTCTTGTAACACTAAGAAATTTTTTATGTTGTCATGTCTTTAGGAGCGACCTCCATAGGCCATTCTATGCCACCTCCGCAGGCAGTTCATCATAGCAGCGACCTGGATCCCACTGGTTCCCACCAGCGACATCCGTTCGAGCACGTCGTCGCTATCCTGCAGTAGCGTGGCTCAGCTACTGCACTTGGTCGAGGTCAGAGCCTTTCGAGTTGTCAAGCCCAGCCATGGCGTGCGTCCGCTGAACGACGACGGATTCGTGTGCGTGCCTGCGTGTGCTCATGTGTTGTACTGGTGTGGGTTGTGCGTGTGCTTTTCTTATTCTAATTGTAGTTTTCACCTGGATGTTTTTCGGAGACATTCAAGCATTACTGTCTAAAAGGTGCAGTTATGAACTCACCCATGGGTTCAAGTTACTCACGCTACTGGCTCTTGGTGCTAGTTGAAATGAAGTACTCTTCGTGTGAATTCCTATTTTTATTCAATACTCTTCGTGCGAATGATTCCTGGTTGCTTCTCCTGTTCTGAACTTGTTGCTCAATTGCACACGTATTGCGAGAGTACTGTCTAGTCTGAAGCCAGCTACACATTCACAGATGAGTCGGTGCTCCTGAAGTGCTCTAATTAGCAATAGAAAATGACAAGGGAGTGCATCCAAAAGATAGGTGGCAAGCGTGCCTGCTACGGTGTGTTGATAACTGAATTGAAGGATCTTCAGTATATGAACCACAAAAAAGAGAGGTGCATCCCGTACAAACAAAGAAGTGCATGCAGTACATAAGCTCAAGATCGAATGGTATAATTATCTTATGGTTTGGCAAAATGCTTCTCTTGCAGGTTTTTTGTTTTGCTGTAATTTTCATTTATATCACAGGATGTAACACCATCTCTGAAACTAATGCATATGTTCAGTTAAGAACTTGGCGTGGTGGGTGTACTGTTGATAATCTGAACTTGTTTCTCTCAACTACAGAAAACATGTAACCTTTGTTGTGCTGCTCTGCAATTTCTCCAGAAAATATGGATTGTTTCGGTTTAAGTACATCTTGAATCCATGTGCCATCTTGCTATCTTTTTTGGAATCAATAAATGGCATCGACATTCCACAGAACAAATGTCAACTAGGATGCGTGTGTATGTATCAAATATGGCAGGATTCGTTCCACACGCCGGAGTAAACCAATGCAATGGTGCAGATGCCGTACAAATTTCTTATATCTATTGCTACAAGTTCGAGTGATAAATTACTGTAAGCTCACATGTTATTGTCCAATTAGTTCAAATGATCATTGTTTTCTTCATTGAACAAAACAAAAAGAAGTACAAATATTTATTACAAAAATCATGAAAAAAATTCAAGTTGCAAACAAAAGGAAGTACATACCTTCATTGCAAAAAATGTTCGAGTTTGAACAAAACAAAAAGAAAACATCCATCAGTTCAACTCGTGAAACCATGCAAATTCAGACCTGATGGTGTTGTCAGTTTGGACGAGAAATCAAATCTAAAATTGTAATCCCAAAAAAGGTTCAGTTCTGTAAGTCCATGTCTTGATAGGAGGCCGTTCAAAACATCCTCACTAGTATTTATAAATGTTGGTTGCAGTACTAGTATTTACAAATTTCTTATATTTTCCACAGGTCGGAGGCCGTACACATTTCTTATTTCTATTGCTATAAGTTCAAGTGATCAAATGCTATAAGCTCGCATATTATTCTCCAATCAGTTCAAGTGATCATTGTTCAAGTGATATGAACTTGTACATTGGCTCATCAAGGTGGTATGCATACCATACAAAAACCTGGAGCAATTTGGCAAAAAGCATTTACATCAGTTCAAACTCGAGGATATGACAAGTTCAGAGTTTTTTTACAAAAGTTCTAAGTTAACAAATAGGGAATGTTCATTCATATGTCTAAAAATTATTGAGCTTACATAAAGAGTGTGCACGACGGTTCGATGTTTGTGCAAGAAAGGAAAAAAATGGTTTGTATTAAAAATGAAAACATCGATCAGTATGAATTTAAAACAACGATCAGTGCGAAATAAAAGAATTGACCGGTTCAAATTAAAAAAATGGGTTTGAAGTAAAAACAATGAGCATTCGAAATAAAAAAATGATCAGTTCAAAATAAAAGAAAATGATCAGTTTGAATTAGATCAGAGAAAATAACCATTTTACTTTCCATGAATAAAATATATATATAAGTTCGAACACAGTATGATAAACCGTTCAACTACAAACAAACGATTAGTACAAATAAAAGTTTCATAAATTGCCATGTTTTTTATCACATGTTTAGATTAGAGAAAATAACCATTTTACTTTCCATGAATCACCATACTTGTTGCCAACAAATTTTCCATGAATACAGTCAGCCCCGTGTAGAAGTACAACAGGTGATTAGCAAGCCCACCCTCTCATCTGTGCGCTCCTTATTGATTCGATGGCCCACGAGTAGAGTTTCCAGATTTTCACTGAATCAGCGTTTTCGCATGATCCCTGTCCCTCTGCTGGTTTCAAGTCACCCTTTAGAAGATGCATCGGCGCGGCCTCTCCAGGATCTCGCTGCACCTCCGTCCCCTGCCATGCATCAACTTCCTCTTAGCCCTACACAGGTAAGCAATATAGTACGCGGCATCTGCTTCATGTACTGATTGAACCTATATGACGTCATAGTCTTATTGCCACAACATCCTCATAGCCCTCCACCTGATGGTAGAACAAGCACTACCAGAATCATGGTAACCCTCATATGTGCCTTGACGGAGTGGAGGCCAAGAACAGAGGGTCCATGCCATGTTGTCCATGCCGAGGGTGAACTTCACACAAAAACTGCATAACCAAAACATCGCTAGCTAGCGACAGGCACAGAAGAAAGAGGTCGAGACAAGGAACTGTACCTTTTGTGAAGGAAGCTTGCTCAAACTCAGCCTTCTCGTTGTTAAATCTTTCACTCTATTATAGGCAATTCTCAGCTTCTTGTTTGAGCTTCACAACTGATTTTGTCTTCTTGACAACCTCTTCCTGAATAAGAAAGCTAACACCTTGGTAAATTCGGACACTGTCTACAATATAGGATTAATCAAGTTCAATTATATCCTGACAAACAATTTATCACACAATCATGGCTATATATGTACTTCTCTTCAATATATTTTATATCTAATTATGGATGCAAGTATGGGCTGTTGAGCGGCGCACCAACCCATTTAGTTAAGTGATATTTGCATAAAGTGAATGAACTTCTAGTGAAATCTCATTGTTAAAGGAAATGGGTAGCACATCAACCCACTTGCACCTAGACATACATTGACAAGTACTCATAGAATATCATAGAACTATGAACAGCAGAGGTGAGAGCAAAGGGGCGTACACTCAAACATATATCTTTATAGAAAACTACAGTTTTTCAACAAGATTTTTTAGTAACGGGGCATCCAACCGAACCACACCACCCTTTTTTCCTGCAAACATAAGTAAAATGAACCTCAAGAGCAAATCACTAGCGGACTGCATTTGCACTTCCATTTATCTTCAGAAAAAACACAAAATAGAGAACTGCAGCAGACGACGGCATGAACCTCGATGTGCTTGCAGGAGGCCGTCGGGGGGCTGTTGTCATCTTCTTGTCCCTAGAACTGCCGCAGCTTCCTTCTCATTGGCCGTGGGCAACCGCCGCCAGAGTCGCGGACTTCTTCGTGTGTCTAGCGGCTGGAGAGACGGAGAATACCTACAGGGGGCGGGTGTCAAATTTGGGCTTTTAAGCTGATGAACGGTCGGTGGCCTCGGGTGGACTGCGGTGTTGGGGTGAGGAACGGCCAGACGGAGCTCCGCCGGCCACCCGGCCACGGGCTCGAAATCGGGAGGCTCCGGGGTCGCGCGCCCGGCCAGAACGGAGCTCCGCCGGACACCCGACCATGGCTTCAGAATCGGGAGGCTCCGGGGTTGCGCGCCCGGCCAGAACGGAGCTCCACCGGACACCCGGCCATGGCTTCAGAATCGGGAGGCTCCGGGGCGCGCGCCCGGCCAGAATAAAGCTCCGCCGGCCACCCGGCCATGGGCTCGAAAGCAGGAACCGGGCGAGCCGCTCCACTCGCTCGGGAAAGGCGGGGAGGAGGAGGAGAAGGAGGAGGAGGCGAGGGGTGGGGACATACGAGCATGAAGTCGTTCGAGTAGCTGAGGATTTGTGCGCGTCGACGTCCTGGTGGACGATGTCACCGCCGGCATCCGCCCTCGCGAGCGCCGCCGCCTTTTCCCACGCCCTAGCACCCATCGCCGCGCCTAGGGTGGGGCTGGGTTGCCGGGAAGAAGGCGGGCGGGTGGAGGGATCGGGGCAAGCAGCTCCGTCGATGGCTGGAGTGGCCGGTGGAACGGCGAGAGCCCTTTTATTTGCACTTTTAATAAAAAAACGATCAGTTTGACGAAATGACATCATCAGTACAACCGCTCGAATTCATCGGTTCAAAAAGAGTAACAGAATAATATTCTGTTACGCGTAATAGAATAGCCCAGATGTGTTATATATATATATATATATATATAGGGAAAATCCATCCTACCACCCGATGGTAGTTACCACACATATCTCATATATTACCATGTGGTACTATATATACTATTTTATTATTTTAAATATGTTTATATAATATATCTAAGATATTTCAAAGCAAGTTACATGAAAAAATTGCATATGAGTCCATAGTTTCTGTTATATTTGTGAAATACGTACATATTTGTACGTAAAAAAGAGCATACTCAAAATATGATACATACTTCATATAAATTATTATATATACTACCTAAACATTGTTATATACTACATACTACACGTACATACTCTCAGTTTCG
>NC_041383.1:397932381-397968777 GCF_002162155.2 Triticum dicoccoides | reverse complement strand
ACTTGTGTCGTGTCCTCTACAGCATTCACTTATAGCTACGTCTTCACTTTTGAATCTTTATTGATCTAAGTGAATGTGATCGGACCCTAACCTATTATGTGCTTCTACCTCAACTCTATCTGTCCAAATCATATGCATTCTATTGAAGCCTGTCGATTGTCCTCTGCTGACAAGAGAAGACAATTTGACAAACATTTAATCTGGTTTAATGTTGCATCCTTATTGCCTAAAAACCGGAGAAGCCGGAACGACCACCCGACAATCCAGGTGTGCGTGGGAACATGGAATAACTTTCAATGAGTTGCATGCATGCCACACGTCTCTCAGTTGTGAACCGCCAGGGGCACCTACATAATTGCGATGCGCCGCCCTCCTCCTTCTTATAAATACACACCCGAGCAGTCATTATCTGTTCTTCCACCTCACCACCTCGCACAAACCCTAGCGCCTCCGCTAGCTCGCGTCGACGCCGGAGACGAAGCGCTTAACTGCCGCGACCTCTTCGACGTCGTCCTCATGCCGGCCGCGGACCTTGTCCTCTCTACCACCGCCGCAGGTGTCTTCCGCTGCCAAGTTAGGGCATGGGAGATTGAACTTCTCGGCTTCTCTTCCAACCCGTCTAGCAGTTCGTCCGGGGTAAATAAATTTTACTTTTTACTGCCTTTTAGATTTGTGAAATCCGTCCACTTCCAAAAGTGGTTTTTTCACTTCCAAATCTAGATTTGTTCTCTTCTGCATCTCATACCATGCTAAGTATATTCACTTATGCTTCATAACTAGTTAGATTCCTCACTTGTACTTATTCATGGATTCGTACAAATCTGGAACCCACTCTCTCCAAATAAGTGAATGTCTTCGCACTATGAGGTCAATGTCTTCTAAACTGATTTATCTTCAAAATCCTCTAAGAATGCATATGACCTCTTCCCCTTCCCTCGCATCTCTAATGCTGTCACAGGTACATGTCCGTGGGAGAACCCCTTGGTTCTCATAGTCTGCATTCATTTGGAGAATACTTACATCGTCACATTGAATCACCTGAAGCCAGTTCTTGTCTGACCAGCAAACAAAAGCCATTCTCTGTTCTGAAGCCAATCAACTTGAATATTATGGCGTCAGAGAAGTCTGCACGGAAGGGTGGCAGGCAACACCAAGGCAACACAACACTTGATCTGCCCCCTGAGCTGTATGAACTATACAAGTCTGATCCAGAAGAAAACTACAACTAGCGCAAGAACCAGATTCAGTGGATCCGAAGATATTGGGCTGAGGAATGGTTCAAGTACAGGTTTGTTACGCCTGAATATGCTGAGAAGAACGCCATCAAGCGCCCATGGGGTGACTGTATGTATCGCAGCTTGGTGCCGAAGAGTAAGGTTGAAGCCATTGCGCAAGAATTCTATCCTTGCATGGTCAGAGGACCACAGCCTGAAAATTACAAGAGTGAGGAAAGATTCTCTCTTGATGTAGAGGACACATGAGTAATAGCTGCGCTATTGATGGCTCCAGAAGTGATCTGAAGAGATCCTTGGCTTCGAGTATGGATTATTGTCACTGTCAAAGAAGGTGTTGTGGGCTCTGAAGCTATTGACACTGAAGGATCCTGGGGTTGTGGTAGCACCTGGAAGTCTTGGTAGTTTTGGTAGTCTTGGCTTAGGCTTCTGTACTTGTGGTCGCTGCTGCACATGATAATCATATTGCGGTCCGGGACCAGTGGGAGGAACCAGGACAGACCAGCGAACAGGGACCAACTCCATATCACGGTTGTAAGCCAGCTCCATAGTGTGAGGCCTTGGGGGAGGAACAACGCCATCAGTGGGGACTGGTGTGACAGAAGCTTCAAGATTCTCATTGGCTTCGGGCACATCATTTGCTTCAGGCTCCACATGATCTTTAGCCAAGACAGAGTCATTGGCTTCAGCAGTGTTTGTGGCAGCCTCAGCGTTGTCAACCTCCATATGGTCAACAACCGGAGGGTCTTACACAGTCACATTCTCCTCGAGAATGACTTGATCTGGGGCAGGGTGTGTGGAAACTCTCTCTTCTCTTCTTTTTTCTTCATCAGCTGATGCAGCCGGAATGTCTTCAGCAACTTTGGCTTCAGACTCAGGAACCGTCACAGAAGGATTCTCTTCAGGGAACACTTGACGTGCCACTGATCTGGTTTATTATGAATCTTCTTCTGGGATGGTTGACATGGAGACCGATGGCCTGAGGCCTTTGCGAAGCAGTTGAAACATGGGCGACACCTTTGGCGATGGAGTGGTCTCCATGTAGTCGTCATCATTCACCATTGGGTTGGTGACTTGCGCTGGTGGAGTGCGGGGTGTTTCATCATGAACTGGGGTTCCTTCTTGCGGGCGCTCAGCCCATGAATCATCCTGAGCAATTGGCGTCAATGGATGACCAATGCTGATGTATTCGCTGCTCGTTGGAGCAGGCGATGATACCAATTGATGCTCGATTTGAGGAAGGACTTCATCATCTTCAACATTGTCTTCATGACCAATGTCTTCAGCTGTGATGGGGTCAACAACTGGAACTTGTTCTTCTTCATGCGCCTTGATTGTGAAGCAATGGCTGGGCTCCCCTGTCTTGAAGAAGCTATGGATTGCTTTCAGGATGCTGGCCTTCCGGAGTTTGTCACAGCCAAAGAGCGCTGGAATGACGATCTTCTGTTGCAGTTCTATGCTACTCTTCACATTCGTGGATACAATAGGGATCCAAAGACATGGATCCTTGAGTGGATGACAGGTGATGTGCACCATGAAGCTAAAGCTCAAGACATCATCGAGCTTACCTCCCTGCCCACTCCAGGTGAACTATACGAGCCTGGTTGTCAGCGCCACATAGAAAAACTGCAGAGCATTTTTCATAGGCCTGAACCCAATATGAGTCAGATGCTTAGCATGGTGAAGGCATTGCCTCAAGATGCAGAATACCCCAAGGAATTCTTTGTCCAGGACCTCGAGTACTTGCCCCGCACAGTTTATCATATATTGAGGCATACTCTATGGCCAATCAAGGGACATTCTTCTGAAGCCAAACTTGAAGGAACTATGAAGACTTTGCTATTCTATATAGTCAATGGCATCAGATTCAACTCTCATGATTTCTTCATCAGACAACTTGCTGCATCTGGAATTGATCTGCTTGGCCTGAAGTTTTATGCTCCATGGGTGATGCGCCTAATCAAGCTTCATTCTACTGTCAACTATCAGCCTTCAGCACGCAACCATCTTATCTTTTTGCCTGAGGTTGATCTATCAGTTGAAGCCATCCACCCCGAGCCTGCAAAGGAGCCGATATATCTTCACAATGCTGATCATCAAAGCTTCACGCAGCCCATAGAAGGAGTTCATGTCCCAAATGCTGCTGTCCCTTCTTATCCTCTTGCTGGCAATGTGCGTCTGCCTCATCGTGCAAATACCGAAGCCACTGCCAGTACAATTGCTCAAAGGCCTCGGAAGCATTCTCGTGTACTCTATGACTGAGAGCTGCTTGTGGCCTTACATCAGAAGTAGGACAAGCACCACGACTGGCTGAAGCGTCAGATGCATAGTCTCTTGGTGGATGTCAATCGCATTCGCAATCTGGCCACCAAGAACTCGTTTGTTGCCCATGAGAATGCGCATCGGTCCTGGAAGAGCCTCACTCTGGTGTGTTCTGAAGATGATCTTCGAGAAGATGGCTTCACCGAAAGCTTCAAGTTTGACTCCAGGCCTCCACCAAATGCAAGCTGGCGTTGTACTCCCTCACTTGAAGATTCTGAATATTCATTTTCGGTTGCGACTATTGTTGCGAATGTCGTTGATGAAGAAGACAACGCCACTTCACCGACCATGGCTGCACTACATATCGACTCTGCACCAGGCCCCTCTGCACCACCAAACTCCAACGACGACCTTGCTCCACCATCCGCTCCTTCTGGGAACGAGTAGATGCTCTATGTCTTCAAACCTTTTTGGTCATTACTGACAAAAGGGGGAGAAGCATATGAGTTGATAGTCTTCAAGCGGTTCCTTATGGGTGGCTGCATTATTTTGCTAAGTTTTTACAACTCTCATCTTTTGATGCATTTGGTTCTCTGAGTTGTAACACTTAAAATCGATGGTCGTCTGCTACTTTTTCTGCTACTCTGTGTTGCGATGATAAATTCCGCATGAAGTCATTCTGCAGACGTCCATTTTTCATTATGCATATCATTATCTTTGCTATCTTTTTATATGCATAATGTATTGTCTTCACACTTTGAACATGGCCTCCACAAAGCAAAACCTGCCACGTGCATTTGCATTCAAAAGCAAATCATTTATATGCACATCTTCAGGGGGAGCCTCGTCATATGTATGAAGACAATACTCACAACACTGAACTTTCACATACTTTTATCCCCGTTTAAAACTTTAACCAGTTTGTCATCAATCACCAAAAAAGGGGAGATTGTAAGTGCATCTAGTGCCACCCCTAGTTGGTTTTGGAGTATTGACGAAAAACTTGGTTGAGGGACTAATGTGTTTGTGAGAATTGCAGGGTAACACAGGTATTAGTCCCATATTGACCCGGTTTACCTACCAGAGATGACCCCTAAAAATGTGTGAAGACATTGAAGACAATGGTGGTCTGTGAAGATATTCACATTGAAGAGTATGACTGGAGAAGACATTGCATGAAGACTATGGAGTGCGAAGACATAGTTGTTTTGTAGTTTCCTTTTCTTCTTTGTTGAGTCGTAGGAACCACCGCACTGTTAAGTGGGGTCCAAGTGAACAAAGTCAAAGTGACTGATGTGATGCTCAACCAAATTCTATGTCTTCGAGCGAAGACAATGAGAGCAAATCTTATCCAGAGTTGGATGAGTCAGCTTTGCTTGTAGCCCAAGCTAAGCTGCCGCGTGTGTTTGAAATCTGACCGTTGGACACGTGTCAGTTCCTTAGTGACCCAGGGTCATTTTGGACAAATCAGGCCAGGTTGCATCCTGGCTATAAATAGCCCACCCCCTACACCATAAATTGGTGGCTGCTCAGAGTTAGTGCACGGCTTTTGTCGTTTGAGAGCAACCCACCTCCGAAGCCTTTGAGAGAGAAATCCTTGCGAGGACAAAGCCGAAAACACCCAGAGCCAAAGAGTGTTAGGCATCACTGAAGTCTTTCTGTCTGCGTGATCTGAAGACTTATTACACTTGAGGACTGTGAATCCTCCAGCCAGTTAGGCGTCGCGTTTTGAGCATCCAAGAGTCATTGTGGATTGCCGGTGAACGTAGTCTGTGAAGGTTTGGAAGTCTCCCTTGAAGACTTACCAAAGTGATTGGGCGAGGACTAAGTGTTCTTAGCTCAAGGGGAATAAGGTGAAGACACGATCTTCTGAGTTGAATCTCAGCCTCCCTAACCAGACGTACAGTTGTCACAGCAACTGAAACTGGTCCAACAAATCCCTTGTCCTCTTCGAGCAACTAGTTCTATCCTTTCTCTCTCAGCTTACTTATAGTTTATCTTCGTGAAGTCTTTGACCACTTGCCTGATCTGATTGACTTCACTATGTGAAGATTGTTTACTGTTTGGCTTCATACTATCTTCCATCCTGATCCATACTACCTAGCTGCTGATAGTCTTTGTGTTTTCACTACATTGCTTACTTGACTATGGCTTGTCTAGTGTAGTCTACCTTCCACTGTATGGCAATAGGTTCATTTCGATTGTTTGTCTTCAAAACACCCCTGTTTTGAAGACTTTCATAAAAATCGCCTATTCACCCCCCCCCCTCTAGTCGAATACTAGCACTTTCACATCATATACAACTCTTCTTTAAGAAATCCATTAAGGAATGCAATTTTGACACCCATTTGCCAAATTTCATAATCATAAAATGCGGCAATTGCTAACATGATTCGGATAGACTTAAGCATAGCTACGAGTGAGAAGGTTTCATCGTAGTCAACTCCTTGAACTTGTCAAAACCCTTTCGCAACAAGTCGAGCTTTGTAGACAGTAACTTTACCGTCAGCGCCAGACTTCTTCTTGAAGATCCTTTCATTTTCTATGGCTTGCCAATCATTGGACAAGTCCACCAAAGTCCACACTTTGTTCTCATACATGGATCCCATCTCAGATTTCATGGCCTCAAGCCATTTTGCGGAATTTGGGCTCATCATCGCTTCCTCATAGTTCGTAGGTTCATCATGGTCTAGTAACATGATTTCTAGAATAGGATTACCGTACCACTCAGCTGCAGATCGTACTGTGGTTGACCTACGAGGTTCGGTAGTAACTTGATCTCAAGTTTCATGATCATCATCATTAGCTTCCTCACTAATTGGTGTAGGAATCACTGGAACTAATTTCTGTGATGAACTACTTTCCAATTCAGGAGAAGGTACAATTACCTCATCAAGTTCTACTTTCCTCCCACTCACTTCTTTCGAGAGAAACTCCTTCTCTAGAAAGGATCCATTCCTCGCAACGAATATCTTGCCTTCGGATCTGTGATAGAAGGTGTACCCAACAGTTTCATTTGGGTATCCTATGAAGACGCACTTCTCCGATTTGGGTTTGAGCTTATCATGTTGAAGCTTTTTCACATAAGCATCGCAGCCCCGAACTTTAATAAATGACAACTTGGGTTTCTTGCCAAACCACAGTTTATATGGTGTTGTCTCAACGGAATTAGATGGTGCCCTATTTAATGTGAATGCAGATGTCTCTAAAGCATAATCCCAAAACGATAGCAGTAAATCAGTAAGAGGAATCATAGATCGCACCATATCTAATAAAGTAAACACCATTATGATGTGGTGTTCCAAGTGGCATGAGTTGCGAAACTATTCCACATTGTTTTAAATGAAGACCAAACTCGTAGCTCAAATATTCGCCTGCACGATCAGATCGTAGAAACTTTATTTTCTTGTTACGATGATTTTCCACTTCACTCTGAAATTCTTTGAACTTTCCAAACGTTTCAGACTTATGTTTCATTAAGTAGATATACCCATATCTGCTCAAATCATTTGTGAAGGTCAGAAAATAACGATACCCTCCACGAGCCTCAACACTCATTGGACCGCATACATCGGTATGTATTATTTCCAATAAGTCAGTAGCTCCTTCCATTGTTTCGAAGAACAGAGTTTTAGTCATCTTTCCCATGAGGCATGGTTCGCAAGCACCAAGTGATTCATAATCAAGTGATTCCAAAAGCCCATCAGCATGGAGTTTCTTCATGCGCTTTACACCAATATGACCTAAACGATAGTGCCACAAATAAGTTGCACTATCGTTATCAACTTTGCATCTTTTGGCTTCAATATTATGAACATGAGTATCACCACGATCGAGATTCAACAAAAATAGACCACTCAACAAGGGTGCATGACCATAAAAGATATTACTCATATAAATAGAACAACCATTATTCTCCGATTTAAATGAATAACCATCTCGCATCAAACAAGATCCATATATAATGTTCAAGCTCAACGCTGGCACCAAATAACAATTATTCAGGTCTAATACTAATCCCGAAGGTAGATGTAGAGGTAGCGTGCCGACGGCAATCACATCGACCTTGGAACCATTTCCGTCGCGCATCGTCACCTCGTCCTTAGCCAATCTTCGTTTAATCTGTTGCCCCTGTTTTGAGTTGCAAATATGAGCAATAGAACCAGTATCAAATACCCAGGCGCTACTACGAGCATTAGTAAGGTACACATCAATAACATGTATATCAAATATACCTTTCACTTTGCCATCCTTCTTATCCGCCAAATACTTGGGGCAGTTCTGCTGCCAGTGACCAGTCCATTTGTAGTAGAAGCACTCAGTTTCAGGCTTAGGTCCAGACTTGGGCTTCTTCCTGGGAGTAGCAACTTTCTTGCTATTCTTCTTGAAGTTCCCCTTCTTCCCTTTGCCCTTTTTCTTGAAACTAGTGGTCTTGTTAACCATCAACACTTGATGCTCCTTCTTGATATCTATCTCCGCAACCTTTAGCATTTCGAAGAGCTCGGGAATAGTCTTTTCCATCCCTTGCATATTATAGTTCATCACGAAGCCTTTATAGCTTGGTGGAAGTGATGGAAGAACTCTGTAAATGACACTATCATCAGGAAGATTAACTCCCAACTGAGTCAAGTGGCTACGGTACCCAGACATTCTGAGTATGTGTTCACTAATAGAACTATTCTCCTCCATTTTGCAGCTATAGAACTTGTTGTACACTTCATATCTCTCAACTCGGGCATTTGCTTGAAATATTAACTTCAACTCTTGGAACATCTCATATGCTCCATGATGTTCAAAACGTCTTTGAAGTCCCGATTCTAAGCTGTAAAGCATGGCACACTGAACTATCGAGTAGTCATCAACACGCGACTGCCAGGCATTCACAATGTTTGCAGTTGCTGGCCAGGCATTCACAATGTCAAGTACTTCAAGGACGTAATTCTTCTGTGCAGCAATGAGGATAATCCTCAAGTTTCGGACCCAGACTGTGTAATTGCTACCATCATCTTTCAACTTAGCTTTCTCTAGGAACACATTAAAATTCAAGGGGACGGTAGCACGGGCCACTGATCTACAACAACATAGATATACAAAAAACTATCAGGACTAAGTTCATGATAAATTAAAGTTCAATTAATCATATTACTAAAGAACTCCCACTAAGATAGACATCCCTCTAGTCATCTAAATGATCACGTGATCCATATCAACTAAACCATGTACGATCATCACATGAGATGGAGTAGTTTTCAATGGTGAACATCTCTATGTTGATCATATCTACTATATGATTCACGTTCGACCTTTCAGTCTCAGTGTTCTGAGGCCATATCTACATATGCTAGGCTCGTTAAGTGTAACCCGAGTATTCTACACGTGCAGAACTGGCTTGCACCCATTGTATGTGAACGTAGAGCTTATCACACCCGATCATCATGTGGTGTCTCGGCATGATGAACTATAGCAACCGTGCATACTCATGGAGAACACTTATACCTTGAAATTTAGTGAAGGGTCATCTTATAATGCTCCGCTGTACTAAGCAAAATAAGATGCATAAAAGATAAAGATCACATGAAATCAAAATATGTGACATGATATGGCCATCATCATCTTGTGCCTTTGATCTCCATCTCCAAAGCACCATCGTGATCTCCATCATCACCGGCTTGACACCTTAACTCCATCGTAGCATCATTGTCGTCTCGCCAACTATTGCTACTACGACTATCGCTACCGCTTAGTGATAAAGTAAAGCAATTACATGGCGATTGCATTTCATACAATAAAGCGACAACCATATGGCTCATGCCAGTTGCCGATAACTCTGTTACAAAACATGATCATCTCATACAACAATTTATATCACATCATGTCTTGACCATATCACATCACAACAAGCCCTGCAAAAACAAGTTAGATGTCCTCTACTTTGTTGTTGCAAGTTTTATGTGGCTGCTACGGGCTTCTAGCAAGAACCGTTCTTACCTACACATCAAAACCACAACAATTTTTCATCAAGTGTGTTGTTTTAACCTTCAACAAGGACCGGCCGTAGTCAAACTCAATTCAACTAAAGTTCGAGAAACAGACACCCGCCAGGCACATGTGTGCAAAGCACGTCGATAGAATCAGTCTCATGAACGCGGTCATGTAATGTCGGTCCGGGACGCTTCATCCAACAATACCGCCGAATCAAAGTAAGACATTGGTGGTAAGCAGTATGACTATTATCGCCCACAACTCTTTGTGTTCTACTCGTGCATATCATCTACGCATAGACCTAGCTCGGATGCCAATGTTGGGGAACGTAGCATGCAATTTCAAAAATTTCCTACGATCATGCAAGATCTATCTAGGAGATGCATAGCAACGAGAGGGGGAGAGTGTGTACATGTACCCTCGTAGACCGAAAGCGGAAGCGTTAGTTTACGCGGTTGATGTAGTCGAACGTCTTCACGATCCAACCGATCCAAGTGCCGAACGTACGACCTCCGTGTTCAGCACACGTTCAGCTCAATGACGCCCCTTGAACTCTTGATCCAGTAGAGGGTTGAGGGAGAGTTCCGTTAGCATGATGGCGTGGTGACGGTGTTGATGATGTGATCCGCGCAGGGCTTCGCCTAAGCACTACAACCAGAGGAGTAAACTGTGGAACGGGCACCGCACACGGCTAAAAGAAATCTTGGTGTGTCTTTGGGGTGCCCTAAGGCCACGTATATAAAGGAGGGGGAGGAGGAGGCCGACAGCCAAGGAGGGCGTGCCAAGGGGGGAGTCCTACTTGGACTCCTAGTCCAAGTAGGATTCGGCCCCCTCCTTCCAATCAACAAAGAGGGGAAAGGGGAAGGGAGAGAGGGAGAAGGAAAGAGGGGGGGGCGCGCCCTGTCCCCTTGTACAATTCGGATTGGAGCAAGGGGGGTCGTGCGCTACCTCCTATGGCCTGCCTCCTCTCCTCCACTATGGCCTAATAGGCCCAATAATTTTCCCGGGGGGGTTCCGGTAACCTCCCAGTACTCCAAAAAATCCCCGATCTTCTTCGGAACCATTCTAGTGTCCGTATATAACCCTACAATATATCAATCTTTACCTCTCGACCATTTCGAGACTCATCGTCAGGTCCATGATCTCACCTGGGACTCCGAACAAACTTTGGTCATCAAAAACACATAACTCATAATACAAATCGTCTTCGAATGTTAAGCGTGCGGACCCTACGGGTCCAAGAACTATGTAGACATGATCGATACACATCTACGATCAATAACCAATAGCGGAACCTGGATGCTCATATTGGGTCCTACATATTGTACGAAGATCTTTATCAGTCAAACGGCACAACAACATACGTTGTTTCCTTTGTCATTGGTATGTTACTTGCCCGAGATTCGATCGTCGGTATCATCATACCTAGTTCAATCTCGTTACTGGCAAGTCTCTTTACTCGTTCCGTAATGCTTCATCCCATAACTAACTCATTAGTCACATTGCTTGCAAGGCTTATAGTGATGAGCATTATCGAGAGGGCCCAGAGATACCTTGCTACGTCTTGAGCTTGCATTGGTTTTCCATGAAGAGGAAAGGGTGATGCAGCAATAGTAGCGTAAGTATTTCCCTCGGTTTTTGAGAACCAAGGTATCAATCCAATAGAGGCTCCTCAAAAGTCCCACGCACCTACACAAACAAACAAAGAACTTGCAACCAACGCAATAAAGGGGTTGTCAATCCCTTCACGGCCACTTGCGAAAGTGAGATCTGATAGAGATAGTATGAGAAGATAAATATATTTTTGGTATTTTATAATATAGATGCGAAAAGTAAAGATGCAAATAAAAGTAGATTGAAAGCTTATATGATAAAAGATAGACCCGGGGGCCATAGGTTTCACTAGTGGCTTCTCTCAAGATAGCATAAGTATTACGGTGGGTGAAAAAATTACTGTCGAGCAATTTATAGAAAAGCGAATAATTATGAGATTATCTAGGCATGATCATGTATATAGGCATCACGTCCGCGACAAGTAGACTGACTCCTGCCTGCATCTACTACTATTACTCCACACATCGACCGCTATCCAGCATGCATCTAGAGTATTAAGTTCATAAGAACAGAGTAACGCATTAAGAAAGATGACATGATGTAGAGGGATAAACTCAAGCAATATGATATAAACCCCATCTTTTTTATCCTCGATGGCAACAATACAATACGTGCCTTGCAACCCTTTCTGTCACTGGGTAAGGACACCGCAAGATTGAACCCATAGCTAAGCACTTCTCCCATGGCAAGAAAGATCAACCTAGTAGGCCAAACCAAACTGATAATTCAAAGAGACTTGCAAAGATAACTCAATCATACATAAAAGAATTCAGAGAAGATTCAAATATTTCTCATAGATAAACTTGATCATAAACCCACAATTCATCGGATCTCGACAAACACACCGCAAAAAGAGTTTACATTGAATAGATCTCCACAAGAGAGGGGTAGAACATTGTATTGAGATCCAAAAAGAGACAAGAAGCCATCTAGCTAATAACTATGGACCCGAAGGTATGTGGTAAACTACTCACAACTCATCGGAGGGGCTATGGTGTTGATGTAGAAGCCCTCCATGGTTAATTCCCCCTCCAGCGGAACGCCGGCGAAGGCTCCAAGATGGGATCTCGCGGATACAGAAGGTTACGGCGGTGGAAATTGTTTTTCGTTGGCTCCCTGGATGTTTTCGGGGTACGTAGGTATATATAGGAGGAAGAAGTACGTCGGTGGCCGCTCGTGGGGCCCAGGAGACAGGGGGCACTCCCAGGAGGGGTGGGCGCGCCCTCCTATCTCCTGGCCGCCTCGATTGCTTCTTGACTTGAACTCCAAGTCCTCTGGATGACGTTCGTTCCAAAAATCACACTCCCGAAGTTTTCATTCCGTTTGGACTCCGTTTGATATTCCTTTTCTTTGAAATACTGAAATAGGCAAAAAAACAGCAATACAGGTTGGGCCTCCGGTTAGTAGGTTAGTCCCAAAAATGATATACATGTGTAAAATAAAGCCCATAAACATCCTAAAGGGGTAATATAATAGCATGGAACAATAAAATTATAGATACGTTGGAGACGTATCAAGCATCCCCAAGCTTAATTCCTGCTCGTCCTCGAGTAGGTAAATGACAAAAACATAATTTTTGATGTGGAATGCTACCTAGCATAATTCTCAATGTAATTTTCTTTATTGTGGCATGATTGTCAGATCCAGATGATTCAAGATAAAAGCTTATAAAACATAAAAATAATAATGGTTTGAAGCATACTAACAAATAATCATGTCCTATCAAAATAGCATAGCCAAAGAAAGCTTATCCCTACAAAATCATATAGTTAGTCCATGCTTCATTTTCATTACACAAAATACTCCCATCATGTACAACCCCGATGACGAGCCGAGCAATTGGTTCATACTTTTTAACGCGCTTCAACTTTTTCAACTCTTATGCAATACATGAGCGCAAGCCATGGACATAACACTATGGTGGTATTTGGTGGTGGTTGTGGACAAAAAGGGAGAAGATAGTCTCACATCAACTAGGCGTATTAACGGGCTATGGAGATGTCCATCAATATATATCAATGTGAGTGAGTAGGGATTGCCATGCAACGGATTCGCTAGAGCTATAAATATATGAAAGATCAACAAAAGAAACTAAGTGGGTGTGTGTCGGTGTCAAAACCGGCGGATCTCGGGTAGGTGGTCCCAAACTGTGCGTCTAGGCGGATGGTAACAGGAGACAAGGGACACGATGTTTTACCCAGGTTCGGGCCCTCTTGATGGAGGTAAAACCCTACGTCCTGCTTGATTGATATTGATGATGTGGGTATTACAAGAGTAGATCTACCACGAGATCAAGGAGGCTAAACCCTAGAAGCTAGCCTATGGTATGATTGTTGTTCGTCCTATGGACTAAAACCATCCGGTTTATATAGACACCGGAGAGGGCTAGGGTTACACAGAGTCGGTTACAATGGTAGGAGATCTACATATCCGTATCGCCAAGCTTGCCTTCCATGCCAAGGAAAGTCCCATCCGGACACGGGACGAAGTCTTCAATCTTGTATCTTCATAGTCTTGGAGTCCGGTCGATGATGATAGTTCGGCTATCCGGACACCCCCTAGTCCAGGACTCCCTCAGTAGCCCCTGAACCAGGCTTCAATGACGACGAGTCCGGCGCGCATATTGTCTTCGGCATTGCAAGGCGGGTTCCTCCTCCGAATAATTCATAGAAGATTGTGAACACCAGGATAGTGTCCGGCTCTGCAAAATAAATTCCACATACCACCGTAGAGAGAATAATATTTACACAAGTTCAATCTGCTGACGTATTTTGTGGCGTGACATCACACCACCACCAAGCCTTTACTCGAATTGTTTTTATTGTACCACCTCAGCGCGTTTAGCGAAGCGGTTTCCTTGGCACTTCTTGTCGAAGCAGAGATCGTGTTCCCCTTATTCCGGGAGTCCCATCAATACGGTCATGGGTAACCCAACCGCGCCATTGATTGCGGCGCTTGGGAGATAAGCAAGTTTTATCTTTGCTTATCCATCTCTGCGAACTCGAGTTCCAGCGACCAAGTCCGCACATCTCACCTCAACCTTCTCCAACTATGTCCGGAGCGGGAGGCAAGTGGATGGCCTCCTTCGTTACGGAGGGGCACATCCAGAAGCTGCGCAACGTCGGATATCTGTCCAGCGACATCGCGCACCGGCTCCCCGACGAGGGGGAGCTCATCCCCATCCCCAGGCCCCATGAGAGGGTAGTATTCCTTTCCCATTTCCTCTGCGGACTGGGCTTCCCACTCCATCCCTTTGTCCGGGGGCTCATGTTCTACTACGGCCTGGATTTCCATGATCTGGCCCCGAATTTCATCCTCAACATCTCGGCGTTTATCATCATGTGTGAGGCCTTCCTCTGCATCCAGCCCCACTTCGGCTTGTGGCTCAAGACCTTCAGTGTCAAGCCGAAGGTTGTGAAGGGCATCCAAGCGGAGTGCGGAGGCGCCATGGTGGGCGAGATGCCCAACGTTACTTGGCTCGAGGGCACCTTCATGGAAACCATTAAGGGGTGGCAATCGGGGTGGTTCTACATCATCGAGCCGCGTGACCCTGAATGGGCAGTGGCCCCCGAATTCAGATCTGGCATCCCCATACGGCTCACCTCCTGGAAAGAGAGTGGCCGGACATGGGGTGATTCGGAGGAGCTGACCGGACTTCAAGCCTGCATCCAAAAGCTAGTGAACAAGAAGCTCAAGCTTGTCAACATAGTCCAGGTCATGCTCATCCGCCGGATTCTCCCGTGCCAACAATGGGACTTCAATATGTGGGAGTCCGATCCGGCGCAGCACCAGACTTTGAGCGAGTTCTTCGACACTACGTAGGAAGAGCCCTGGAGGGTGCTATTTAAGGGCGCCGAGGCTCCCGCATCCGCTACCGAACATCGCGGATTTAGCTCGCAGCGTCCGGCTAGCGAGGTAAGCGATTTTATGCTTTACGGTACACTTGTTTTCCATAGTTTGACTCTATGCAGGATCTAAACTCCCTCTCCTTTGACAGGACTGGCTGAAGAAGGCCGAGCAGACTAACTGTCCGGCCCCTTTGCCAGAAGACCCAGCGGACGCCCGCTTAACGGGGCTGCTGGTTCCGGCACCCCACGTGGTGCCGGAGAAGAAGGCCAAGAAGAAGGCCACGGGCACTCGAAAGAGTTCCCGTTTTCAGGTGTCATCGGACTTATCGTCCGGTGGCTCCGAGGCGGACTCCTCCCACGAAGGCGAGGAGGAGAAGAAAGAGGCCTCTCCCCCAGCGGGGGGAGGGAAGAAAAGGAAGGCCTCCCCAATGAGGGAGGCCGAAGGGTCCAAGAAGGGAAGGACTCTTCCCTCGGACTGCTCTGCCAACGCCGGCGACGACGACGAGGATTGGCCTCCAAGGGCCAAGCCCCTGGCTAGATCGTAAGTATCCGGACTCCCGAATAACTTCATGAATTTTCTTTTCGCCACATGGTGTCTTTCTAATGCCGCATACAACCCTGCAGTCCACCCAAGGATGATCTTCCCGCTTCGTCGAGCGGGTCCTTGGGTGCGTCGGATATGGATTCCCTTCCGACCGCCTCCACCCCCCGTGATGCGGATGATGCCGAGGTGGGATCCCGGGAAGGGACCCGCCAGGAGGAGGAGGCCCCGGAGGTGCCGCAGGGCAACCTCCCGGACTTTGCACCGGACTCTGCACCGGAACCTGTAGTGGCTCCGGAGTCTGGCGGCCGGCCCCTTCATAAGAAGGGCAAGACCTTGACGCCGGCGGCCTCCGTCCAACCGGAGGCACTGGATAGCTTGCTGGAGGCGCTTAACGGCGCTTCCATCAAAGAGGAACACCGCACCGTCATGAGTGTGGTGATTCAGAAGGTTTAGCTCGCCAAGAGCGGGCTGACCGAAGCCTGCAGCAGCCTTCTAACAGGCTTTGAGGTAAGAATTTTGATATATGTAAAATAGTACCGCATAAACAGTAGCCTCTGATGCTCGGTTCGGTGTTCGGAAAGAAAAGCCGGACTGAGGATCTAAAAAGATATACGCAAGTCATAAAAAATATGTCAATATGGGATTGCAGGCTGTGCTGCTGACCTCTGCCGCACTGACTGCGGAGGTCAATACATTGAAGCAAAGCCTCGAGCAGTCTGAGAACAAGCTCGGCCGTGCCAAGAAGCAGCTCGAGGACAAGGAAGGTGAGTAACACCTTATTAAAATTGTACCTTACAGAAAAGGATTTGGTTGCAAGAAGAATGACAAGGATAACGTGGGTATTGCAGGGGCCACGAACGAGGTGGCGACCCTGAAGGAGGCGGTGTCCGCGGCTGAACATAATGCGGCCGCGGAGCGCACCGAGCGAGAGAAGCAGGAGGCGCGGGTGGCGGAGGTACATCAAGAGCTCCAGGCTCTCATGGAAAAACATGAGAGTTTGGAGCGCGACTTGAAGACTCGAGAATCCGAGCTTGCATCGACTCTTGAGAGTGCCAAAGCCGCTAAGGCCGAAGCCTACAAGGCCCTCTAGGAAATCGAGGCGTTGAAGAAAATAGCGGCGGGTAAGGCATTTTTCATGCAAAGTAAGCATGTGAGTGTGAATTACCTATCACTTACCCGAATTCGGAGCTCTCCAGGAGCGTTCGCAGATCTGCCCCGCAGCATGTCCGATGCTGCCGCTTTCTATAGGGCCGAGGAGGGGAGCTCGACGGAGAAGGTCTTCTGGTCTCAGTATGCTGAGGCCGGACATCCGGTGCCCCTGAGCGACCAGCTGAAGCAGCTGGTCGAGCTCCACAAGGTGGCCGAACAGGCCATGAAGGGCCTCATAGTTCGGCTGTGGCCCAAGGAGGCCATGCCTGGGAGCTACTTCGGCCTGGTGCGGCGGCTGGTGGATGTGTGTCCATGGGTTGAAGTCATCAAGCACTCCGCCTGTATTGAAGGTGCCCGTCGGGCCCTTGCCCGCGCAAAGGTGCAATGGGGCAAGATGGATGCTGAGAAGCTTGTGACGGACGCGCCACCGCCGGGCAAGGAGTATCGCACGCCCAAGATGTATTATAAGAGTGTCCTGAAGGGTGCCCGCATTATTGCGGGTGAGTGCTCCAAAGATGTAATATTTGAGTAGACTCGCATTTTGTTATCCTGTGCACTGAAAACTTTGTTCATATGCGCTAAGCAACGCTTGTTAATTTAAAATATTACCTTCTGTGCGGCCGTTTATCAAATCTGAGAGATGGCAAGTCGTCGGCTTCAGCCCCCATGCCACGAGTGCTGGGGTGTTCGGGATAAATTTGAGCACTCTTGTTCCCATTTTTGGGTCCATCTAGGGAGGCGCTCAACACAACGAACAAGGCAACCAGACTTATAATGCTTGAACACTCTCACTTAGCCATAGAATTCTATAATTTTAAATTTCGGCGAAGCCCCTAGTGTTCGGAAGGCCGAATTTGGGGCGCTATTCACGCCTGGGCCGGACAAAGCCGGTTCCTCGCTCTAAGCGGCATAAGTCTTTAGGGACTCGAAAAAACCTCTCGAACAGCGACCGGCTCTCGCCTCATCATGACAGTCAGTTTTAGCTTTCTCCACTGAGGCGCTCGCCCAGCTCAACTGGGGCGCAATCGCAGTGGTTCTCCCAGTGCTACCTTAGCCGATACAACGGAACGTAAGGTACCAAAACATGGGAGCCGGGCAAACCCAACTATTGACCCAAGACATGATTCGGAGCCGATGCATATAATGCTATAAGTTCGGGGTGCCGCACTTGTGAAAGTGTTCGGACTTATCACACCATGATGCGGGAAACATAAGCCCCTGGTGTATTTAGCCGTACCAAAGTGTACGGATGCAACATGTCATAAATGAACATATGTATAAGAAAGAAATGCAATTATAAGCAAAAAGGTGCTGCATTGTTTATTCAAGAAATACTACTGTGAATGCAGAACGATACAAATAGTGCGATAAGCAATGGATGGGACTATTAAACATGTCCCCCTCCTGGGGTAGGCTGCGGAATGGTGTATAAAAAATTTAATGCTCGTAATGGAGACCACCTGGATATTCGTCGTAGCCTTTCTCCTTCCCTGGTTGTTGCATCGTGAGTTCGGCAGGTCTACTGCCGGACAGGGCCTCTGATGAACGGGGTCCTGTGGGTAAAAAAAAAGAAAAAGAAAAAAAAAAGAACGACAAACTTAAGATCCCCTGGTGTGGTTAAGCCGCATCCTGGGCCTATCGTGGTCGTGCCCCTCCCCCTATGCCCATGGTATCTCCAGAGCATAATGATGTACGCGAAGGACCAGTCTTGCGATTTTGCAGGGGCTGGGGTTGGGGCCGCATTGCTACGCGTGCTCGGAACGTGCCAGGTGGTCTTGTTGTAGGTTACTCCGGGCGCGTTTAGCTGTGTCCGGTCGCTTAACGACCGGACTCGAGAATTGCCTTAAGAGGCTGCACTGTACTTCTGCCGCGAGAGCCGCTGTATGTTCCTCCATTCGGAGAGAGCGTTCAGTGTTTCCGTTGACCGTGATGACTCCTCGAGGGCCTTGCATCTTGAGCTTGATGTATGCGTAGTGCGGCACCGCATTGAACTTTGCAAACGCGGTACGTCCGAGCAGGGCATGATAGCCACTGCGGAACGGAACTATGTCGAAGATTAACTCCTCGCTTCGGAAGTTATCCGGGGATCCGAAGACCACTTCCAGTGTAACTGAGCCTGTACAATTGGCCTCTACACCTGGTATGACGCCTTTAAAGGTCGTCTTTGTGGGTTTAATCCTTGAGGGGTCTATGCCCATTTTGCACACTGTATCCTGATAAAGCAGGTTTAGGCTGCTGCCGCCGTCCATCAGGACTCTGGTGAGGTGAAATCCATCGACGATTGGGTCTAAAACCAATGCGGCAAATCCGCCGTGGCGGATGCTGGTGGGGTGGTCCTTTCGATCAAAAGTGGTCGGGCAGGAGGACCATGGATTGAACTTCGGGGCGACTGGCTCCATCGCGTATACATCCCTGAGTGCACGCTTCCGCTCCCTTTTGGGTATGTGGGTTGCGTATATCATGTTCACCGTCCGCACTTGTGGGGGGAAACCCTTCTGTCCTCTATTGTTCGGTGGTCGGGTCTCTTCCTCGTCATCGCTATGCAGCCCCTTGTCGTTGTTTTCGGCAATTAGCTTGCCTGCCTGCTTGAATACCCAACAGTCCTTGTTGGTGTGGTTAGCTGGCTTTTCGGGGGTGCCATGTATCTGGCACGAGCGATCGAGTATTCGGTCCAAATTGGACGGACCCGAAGTAGTTCTTTTGAATGGCTTTTTCTGCTGACCGGGTTTAGATCCTCTGAATCCGGCATTGACTGTCGTATCCTCACTATTGTCGCTGTTAATGCGGCGTTTGTTCTTGTTGCGACATGACCTGCCATTGCGGTCCTTGATATCCGGACTGCCAGAATTTTTGCTGAGGTTGTTGCTGCGGGCTAGCCAGCTGTCCTCTCCCACGCAGAAGCGCATCATGAGTGATGTAAGGGCTGCCATGGATTTCGGCTTTTCCTGTCCCAGGTGCCGGGCAAGCCACTTGTCGCGGATGTTATGTTTAAAGGCCGCGAGGGCCTCCGCATCCGGACAGTCGACGATTTGATTTTTCTTAGTTAAGAACCGTGTCCAGAATTGTCTGGCTGATTCGTCTGGCTGCTGAATTATATGGCTTAGGTCGTCAGCGTCTGGTGGTCGCACATACGTGCCCTGGAATTTATCCAGGAATGCGGCTTCCAGGTCCTCCCAACTCCCAATTGATTCTGCTGGCAAGCTGTTAAGCCAATGCCGAGCTAGTCCTTTAAGCTTGAGTGGGAGGTATTTGATGGCGTGAAGATCATCACCGCGGGCCATGTGGATATGGAGGAGATAGTCTTCGATCCAAACCGCGGGGTCTGTTATGCCATCATAAGATTCAATATTCACGGGTTTAAACCCTTCGGGGATTTGATGATCCATTACTTCATCTGTGAAGCATAGTGGGTGTGCGGCGCCTCTGTATTGGGCTATATCACGACGAAGCTCAAAAGAGCTTTGTTTACTGTGTTCGGCCCGGCCAGACTTGCTGTGTCCGGCGCGACGGTTGTCGTCACGTATCATGGGGCGCCCACGCGATCCGTAGATCGATCTTGATTGTCTTGCCTTATCCTCCAATATATCTCGCAAGTCTAGAGCGTTCCCCTGTGGCCTTGTGCTTTTCGAGCGATGTCGGATTACGGTTCTAGTGGAGGGCCTAGAGGCCTCTCTGTCGCGGCCACGGGGTGGTCGGTCAGCCGTATTGTACGCTGGTGATGCAGGTTCATATGTCTCCTCCTCTAATCGGGGGAGCAGCTTGCATTTAGGGTAGCTTTTGGAGGGGCGTTCGAGCTCATGCTCTTCGGCCGCAAGGACTTCAATCCATCTGTCGGCTAGCAGATCTTGATCAGCTCTAAGTTGTTGCTGCTTTTTCTTGAGGCTGTTTGCCGTGGCCATAAGCCTGCGTTTAAACAGCTCTTGTTCGACGGGATCCTCAGGCACGACGAATTCGTCGTCGTCGAGGCTTGCCTCGTCTCCGGAGGGAGGCATGTAATCCTCTACCTCTTCGTCTGCCGCTCTCTCATGAGGGCTGGCATCTCCGTCTTCCTGTGCTGAATCTTGCTGGAGGGGGTTGTCTTCGGCACTGTCTGGGGTGTTATTATCTCCGGTGTCGGAATCTCCATTCTTGCTGTGGCGGGATTTAGAGTGGCGCCGCTGACGCCAGCGCTTGGGCTGTTTCTTAGAGGGGTCATCCTCCGCTGTTCCTTCGCCATTCCCATCCTTTGGGATATCCACCATGTATATGTCATATGATGAGGTGGCTTTCCAGTGCCCAGTAGGCGCTGGTTCTTGGTCTTCTCCGGCATCGTCGTCCATATCGTCGATGTCTTCGGAGTCGAAGTCTAGCATGTCGGTTAGATCGTCGACAGTGGCTACTAAGTGGGTGGTGGGTGGGATTTGAATTTCTTCATCGTCCGCATCCCAACTGTCCTGACCGCAGTCTGGCCAGGGCTCTCCTGATAACGAGAGATACTTTAGCGAACTCAAGATGTCGCCGAAAGGTGAGTGTTGAAAGATGTCCGCAGCGGTGAACTCCATGATCGGCGCCCAATCGGATTCGATTGGAGGGGGCGCGGGAGGTTCGGAGTCCGGCGAGGAGTTCGGCACCTCGAAGTCACGAGCTTCACGAGGGACAAGGTCAGTATTCGGCTCCATCGTCGTAGAGGTTGCAGCCCCCGAGGCGGTGTCTAGCCACCCGTCCTCGATCTGCGCAGCCGGCTCCGAATTAAGGGTCGGAGCGGACTCGTGTGCGGCCTCCAGGGCACTGTCCGACTGTTTAGCTAAATCATGCCCATCATGACAGTGCGGCGCGCTCGGCTGTGGCTCGAATCCATCGAAGATCAAGTCCCGGTGGATGTCAGCCGTGAAGTTCAAAATTCCGAATCTGACCTGACGGCCAGGGGCGTAGCTTTCGATCTGCTCTAGATGGCCAAGCGAATTGGCCCGCAGTGCAAAGCCACCGAATATGAAGATCTGTCCGGGGAGAAAAGTCTCACCCTGGACTGCATCATTGTTGATGATCGAAGAAGCCATCGAGCCTATCGGTGACGACACAGAGGAACTCTCAATGAAAGCACCAATGTCGGTGTCAAAACCGGCGGATCTCGGGTAGGGGGTCCTGAACTGTGCGTCTAGGCGGATGGTAGCAGGAGACAAGGGACACGATGTTTTACCCAGGTTCGGGCCCTCTTGATGGAGGTAAAACCCTACGTCCTGCTTGATTGATATTGATGATGTGGGTATTACAAGAGTAGATCTACCACGAGATCAAGGAGGCTAAACCCTAGAAGCTAGCCTATGGTATGATTGTTGTTCGTCCTATGGACTAAAACCATCCGGTTTATATAGACACCGGAGAGGGCTAGGGTTACACAGAGTCGGTTACAATGGTAGGAGATCTATATATCCATATCACCAAGCTTGCCTTCCACGCCAAGGAAAGTCCCATCCGGACACGGGACGAAGTCTTCAATCTTGTATCTTCATAGTCTTGGAGTCCGGCCGATGATGATAGTTCGGCTATCCGGACACCCCCTAGTCCAGGACTCCCTCAGTTTGCATCCAACTTGCTTGCTCACAAAGACCTAGGGCATTTTGACGAAGCCCATCATTGGAATATACAAGCCAAGTTCTATAATGAAAAATTCCCACTTAGTATATGAAAGTGACAACATAGGACACTCTCTATCATGAAGATCATGGTGCTACTTTGAAGCACAAGTGTGGATAAAGAGATAGTAGCATTGTCCCTTCTCTCTTTTTCTCTCATTTTTTCTTTTCTTTTCTTTTCTTTTTTTCTTTTCTTTTTTCTTTTTTTTCTTTCTTTCCTTTTTTTTATTTGACCTTCTCTTTTTTTGGCCTTTCTCTTTTTTCTTTTCTTTTTAAAGTCCGAAGTCTCATCCCGACTTGTGGGGGAATCATAGTCTTCATCATCCTTTCCTCACTGAGAAATGCTCTAATAATGAAGGTCATCACACTTCTATTGATTTACAACTCAAGAATTACAACTCAAAACTAGAACAAGATATGACTCTATATGAATGCCTCCGGCGGTGTACTGGGATATGCAATGAATCAAGAGTGACATGTATGAAAATTATGAAGGTGGCCTTGCCACAAATACGATGTCAACTACATGATCATGCAAAGAGCAATATGACAATGATGGAGCGTGTCATAATAAACGGAACGGTGGAAAGTTGCATGGCAATATATCTCGGAATGACTATGGAAATGCCATAATAGGTAGGTATGGTGGCTGTTTTGAGGAAGCTAAATAATGGGTGCATGATACCAGCGAAAGTTGCGCGATATAATAGAGGCTAGCAAAGTGGAAGGATGAGTGTGCGTATATCCATGGACTCACATTAGTCATAAAGAACTCGTATACTTATTGCAAAAGTCTACTTAGCCCTCAAAGCAAAGTACTACTACGCATGCCCCTAGATGGATAGATTGGTAGGAAAAGACCATCGCTCGTCCCCGACTGCCACTCACAAGGAAGACAATCAAAAGAGCACCTCATGCAACAAATTTGTCACACAACTTTTACCATACGTGCATGCTACGGGACTTGCAGACCTCAACACAAGTATTTCTCAATTTCATAATTACCCACTAGCATGAATCTAACATTACTACCTCTATATCTCAAAACAATTATCAAGCATCAAATTGATCCTAGTGTTTTATGCACTTTTATGATAGTTTTTATTATACCCAACTTGGATGCTCACCATTCTAGGACCAATTTATAACCATAGCAAATACCATGCTGTTCTAAAATACTCTCAAAATAATATAAGTGAAGCATGAGAGACTAGAAATTTCTACAAAATTAAGCCACCGCCGTGCTCTAAAAGATATAAGTGAAGCACTAGAGCAAAAACTATCAAGCTCAAAAGATATACGTGAAGCATATAGAGTATTCTAGCAAATTCTAATCAAGCGGGCTTCTCCCAAAAGGTGTGTACAGAAAGGATGACTGTGGTAAACTAAAAATCAAAGACTAATATAATACACGACGCTCCAAGCAAAACACATATCATGTGGCGAATAAAAATATAGCTCCAAGTAAAGTTACCAATGAACGAAGACGAAAGAGGAGATGCCTTCCCGGGGCATCCTCAAGCTTAGGATTTTGGCTATTCTTGAATATCTTGGGGTGCCATGGGCATCCCCAAGCTTAGGCTTTTGCCACTCCTTATTCCATAGTCCATCAAAGCTTTACCCAAAACTTGAAAACTTCACAACACAAAACTCAACAGGAAATCTTATAAGCTCCGTTAGTGAAAGAAAACAAAACCACCACATAAGGTACTGTAATGAACTCATTATTTATTTATTTTGGTGTTAAACCTACTGTATTCCAAGTTCTCTATGGTTCATACCACGTAATACTAGCCATAGATGCATCAAAATAAGCAAACAACACACGAAAAACAGAATCTGTCAAAACAGAAAAGTCTGTAGCAATCTGTAACTAATGCAAACTTCTGGAACTCTAAAATTTCTACAAAAATAGGAAGTCCTTTACAATTTGTCTATTGATCAGAAGCAAAAAAGAATCAACGCAAAAGCACGTTTATGTGATTTAACAAAACTAATTTCGTGCGTGCAAAGTTTCTGTTTTTCAGCAGAATCAAATTAACTATCATCATAGGTTATCCTATAGGTTTTACTTGGCACAAACACTAATTAAAACATAAAAACACATCTAAACCGAAGGTAGATGCAAAATTTATTAAATAACAAAAAGGGAAAATATTGAGTTGTCTCCCAACAAGCGCTTTTCTTTAAAGCCTTTTAGCTAGGCATTGATAGTTTTAATGATGCTCACATGAAAGACAAGAATTGAAGCGCAAAGAAAGCATCATGAACATGTGACAAAACACATCTAAGTCTAACATACTTGCTATGCATAGGCATATTATAAGCAAACAATTTTGCAAGGCAAGCAAAAGCTAGCATATGCAAGGAAGATAGCAATCTCAGCATGATGAGAGGTGATTTAGTAAGATAAAAATTTCTACAACCATATTTTCCTCTATCATAATAATTACATGTAGGATCATAGGCAAATTCAACAAAATAGCTATCACATAACATATTCTCAACACGATCCACATGCATGCAAAGTTGACACTCTTCCAAAATAGTGGGATTATCATTAACTAAAGTCATGACCTCTCCAAACCCACTTTTCTCAAAAATTTCATAAGATTGAACATTATCCAAATATGTGGGATCTAAAGTTGAAACTCTTCCAAACCCACTTTCAATAATATTGCAAACACTATTATCAATCTCATATTCATCATGGGGCTTAAATAAATTCTCAAGATCATAAGAAGAATCACCCCAATCATGATTATTGCAACAAGTAGTAGACATAGCAAAACTAGCATCCCCAAGCTTAGGGTTTTGCATATTATTAGCACAATTGACATCAAGAGAATTTATAGTAAAATCATTGCAATCATGCTTTTTATTAAAAGAGTTATCGTGAATCTCTTCATGAATTTCTTCATCATAATTTTCAGATTCACAAATTTCAAGCAAAGCTTTATAAAGATAATCTAGTGCACAAAACTCACTAGCAATTGGTTCATCATAATTGGATCTCTTAAAAAGATTAGCAAGCGGATGAGGATCCATAGATCTTAGGTTCTGTTTAGCAATAAATAAGCACCTATTCCAACCAAACGAGCAAACGAAAGGGCAAGCAAAAGAAAGAAGAGATTGGGAAAGAGAGTGCAAATAAAATGGCAAGGGTGAAGTGGGGGGAGAGGAAAACGAGAGGCAAATGGCAAATAATGTAAATGCGAGGGAGATGAGTTTGTGATGGGTATTTGGTATGTCTTGACTTGAGCGAAGACCTCCCTGGCAACGGCGCTAGAAATCCTTCTTGCTACGTCTTGAGCTTGCGTTGGTTTTCCTTGAAGAGGAAAGGATGATGCAACAATAGTAGCATAAGTATTTCCCTCAATTTTTGAGAACCAAGGTATCAATCCAGTAGGAGGCTCCTCAAAAGTCCCACGCACCTACAAAAACAAACAAAGAACTCGCAACCAACGCAATAAAGGGGTTGTCAATCCCTTCACGGCCACTTGCGAAAGTGAGATCTGATAGAGATAGTATGATAAGATAAATATATTTTTGGTATTTTATAATATATATGCGAAAGGTAAAGATGCAAATAAAAGTAGATTGAAAGCTTATTTGATAAAAGATAGACTCGGGGGCCATAGGTTTCACTAGTGGCTTCTCTCAAGATAGCATAAGTACTATGGTGGGTGAACAAATTACTGTCGAGCAATTGATAGAAAAGCGAATAATTATGAGATTATCTAGGCATGATCATGTATATAGGCATCACGTCCGCGACAAGTAGACTGACTCCTGCCTGCATCTACTACTATTACTCCACACATCGACCGCTATCCAGCATGCATCTACAGTACTAAGTTCATAAGAACAGAGTAACGCATTAAGAAAGATGACATGATGTAGAGGGATAAACTCAAGCAATATGATATAAACCCCATCTTTTTATCCTTGATGGCAACAATACAATACGTGCCTGTCAACCCTTTCTGTCACTAGGTAAGGACACCGCAAGATTGAACCCAAAGCTAAGCACTTCTCCCATGGCAAGAAAGATCAATCTAGTAGGCCAAACCAAACTGATAATTCGAAGAGACTTGCAAAAATAACTCAATCATACATAAAAGAATTCAGAGAAGATTCAAATATTTCTCATAGATAAACTTGATCATAAACCCACAATTCATCGGATCTCGACAAACACATCGCAAAAAGAGTTTACATCGAATAGATCTCCACAAGAGAGGGGGAGAACATTGTATTGAGATCCAAAAAGAGAGAAGAAGACATCTAGCTAATAACTATGGACCCGAAGGTCTGTGGTAAACTACTCACAACTCATCGGAGGGGCTATGGTGTTGATGTAGAAGCCCTCCATGGTCGATTCCCCCTCTGGCGGAGCGCCGGCGAAGGCTCCAAGATGGGATCTCGCGGATACAAAAGGTTACGGCGGTGGAAATTGTTTTTTGTTGGCTCCCTGGATGTTTTCGGGGTACGTAGGTATATATAGGAGGAAGAAGTACGTCGATGGACGCTCGTGGGGCCCAGGAGACAAGGGGCGCGCCCTCCTATCTCCTGGCCGCCTCGATTGCTTCTTGACTTGCACTCCAAGTCCTCTCGATCACGTTCGTTCCAAAAATCACACTCCTGAAGGTTTCATTCCGTTTGGAATCCGTTTGATATTCCTTTTCTTCGAAATACTGAAATAGGCAAAAAAACAGCAATACGGGTTGGGCCTCCGGTTAGTAGGTTAGTCCCAAAAATGTTATAAATGTGTAAAATAAAGCCCATAAACATCCAAAAGGGGTAATATAATAGCATGGAACAATCAAAAATTATAGATACGTTGGAGACATAGCATACCTCTCCGATACACGGAGTGACAAATCCTAATCTTGATCTATGCCAACCCGACAAACACCTTCAGAGACACCTGTAGAGCATCTTTATAATCACCTAGTTACGTTGTGACGTTTGATAGCACACAAGGTGTTCCTTCAATATTCAGCAGTTGTATAATCTCATAGTCGGAGGAACATGTATAAGTCATGAAGAAAGCAGTAGCAATAAAACTGTAACGATCATAATGCTAAGCTAACAGATGGGTCTTGTCCATCACATCATTCTCTAATGATGTGATCCCATTCATCAAATGACAACACATGTCTATGGTTATGAAACATAACCATCTTTGATTAACGAGCTAGTCAAGTAGAGGCATACTAGGGACACTATGTATTGTCTATGTATTCACACATGCACTAAGTTTCCGGTTAATACAATTCTAGCATGAAGAATAAACATTTATCATGATATAAGGAAATATAAATAACAACTTTATTATTGCCTCTGGGCATATTTCCTTCATATATGTAGCCTCCACACAAAATCTAGCCATTACACACCGATTCCCAAACTCGGTGAGACCGAATGGTGAAACTCGGTCAGACCGATTCAGGTCAAAATGTGAACGTTAGATTATTCGGTGGGACCGACAAGGTCAACTCGGTGGGACTGATGTGCAAGGGTTAGGGTAAAACCTCAACTCAGTTTAACCGATTACACAAAACTCGATGAGACCGATAAGCAAACAGAGAATTGGTCAAGCAAACTCGGTGGAACCGATTGCATATCTCGGTGGGACCGAAATTATTGCAATAGGCAACAGGGAGTTTGCAATCCCATCTTGGTGAAACCGAGATCCCATCGGTGAAACCGAACTAATTAGGGTTTGGCAGTGGCTATGTCAAAAGAACTCGGTGGCGCCGGATAGATCAAATCGGTGGGGCCGAGTTTGACTTTAGGTTTAGGACATATGTGGAAATGGGAAAGTGGTTGAGGGCTTTGGAGCATATCACTAAGCACTTTGAGCAAGCAAGCCATGATGCAACATCTCATCCCCTTTTAATAGTATTGTCTTTCCTATGGACTCAATGTGATCTTGGATCACTAAAAATGAAAATGTAGAGCCTTGAGCTTTTGCCAATGTTTGTCCTTAGCATCTTGAAGGGGTTCCACATCCTCTTGTCCATGCAAAATATTAGTCCAACAAGAGATATGTTGACATTAATTGCCAAAATCACCCAAGGAGCACTTGTGCTTTCAATCTCCCCATTTTTGGTAATTGATGACAACATACATCAAAGCTTTAGATAAGGATATAAGGAAATAGTAAGTAAAGCTTTGGAAAGACATGTAACATGCATTAGCTCCCCTTACATGTATGCAATCATGTGATTACGGAATGAGATGATGAGAATGCATAAGCATGACAGACCAAGCAATGAGTTACATGTATCTTGGCTATATGCATCAAAGCAAATGGTGTAGACACTGGAAATATTCCTTCATGTTCATGAGTCTCTCTTGCAAACAATATGTACCACAACAAGAGATCCTCATGCACATGAGTGTGATGCATATACTTACCTTGTGGTCTTGAACTAGCTTTGGAAGATATGAACCTGAGTAAACAAGGTTAGATAACACAAGAACATCTACTAGACAGAGAAAGAACGAGAGACCGCAAGAATACCAAGACTGGGATGACATATAGAGAGTGAGTACTAGGTACTCTAGTTGGTGATAGACATGTACCCAAGAATCAAGATATGCAATGAATTCGAAAGATTTTCTTCCCTTGGGTGTCTTTCTCCCCCTAAATCTGACATTGGATAATGGGAGAAGATAGGGTAATAGAAAATCAGAGCAAACAAGAAAATCAGATCAAAATAATCACAACATATACTATTATGTCCTTCCCCTCTTGAAGACATGAGACAACTTTCCTCTTAAGAATAAGAAGCATCAGGAGAAGCTTGAGGTGCGCATTCTCTCTTATGTGATAAGCTTTGATGTGCTCTCTCTCCCCCTTTGACCTCAATTTCCAAAAAGGGACTTCTGGAGCATGAGTCAAGAAGGTTTGGTCCTTGAGTCACATTACAAAGCAACATGTAGTGTAGGATGCTGGTAGAGGACAAGTATCATTGAGTGGAGCTGGAACAAATGTGCAGGATGCAAATGACAAAGTATTTTTCTTAGCATTGAAATCGGTAACACCGAGTTGTTATTTTCGGTGGCACCGAGATGGTTTAGTTTAGCCAAAGAAAACAAAGCGGTGAAGCCGAGCTCAACCCAGAGAGAAAACAATTGTCATCTCATCTCACTTAGGCAAATAAGATATCACAAGGATTTGCAGAGAATTAACTGAAGGATTTGCAATGAATTGGATGCAGGGAATGCAAAACATAACAGAGAAAGGAAAAGAAATCTAGATGAAGTATATTATTTTAAAAGAGACAAATACAAGAACACGGAGAAACAACAGAGAACTTCATCAAGAATTGGTCGGTGACAAAGTCACCTATGTTAGAGTATATTGACTTAGGAGTCAAGTGAAGACACTTGATCATAGGTCATACTCATCATTTAAGCTCAAAATGGGGTTGCCATTTTTCGTTTAAGCATTTTGATGTATTCTCATCTTGTTGAGTTGCTTTGACCCATGTCTTGAGGTAAAGCTTCTCTAAGATGGAATGACATACCTTGGTGGTGGTGATCTTGATCATGTAGTTGAACTTGTGTAGGGTGCTCAAAGTTGATGTTGTTCATCACGAGTTGGGACACCACTTGTAGTTCGAGTTCATCCACCTACATGGGTTAGTCTTGCAAAGAAGAGCACTTGTGTATCCAAAATGACAATCATGAAATTTGATATGAAGAAGTTGTCGAAGGATATATGGAAAGGATTTGTGCTTCCTTGTCTTTAACCACCATTTTGTAGAAACTTCGAGATGTAGAGATTGCTTTGAATGTGATTGAGTTGCAATCTCATAGAGTTGGGCTTATCCAAGTACCTACAAGGGTTATATAGCATGCAAGCGTACAAGTATATCCAAGACACATTGTCATCATCATAAGAGAAATATCAAGGATTAGTCATAGAAAGGCTCATGCCTTGCATGCATCCATATGGAGTTTCTACTCCAAGTTTGAGGCATCAATTATGTTCAATTCTCCTCTCAAATAGCAAAACACTTTCTCATCTAGTGGTATGGTGAATATATCCGCCAATTGCTTATCGGTACGAGCATGCTTAAGTTTGATATCTCCCTTAGCAACATGTTCTCGAATGAAATGATGACGAACTTCAATATGCTTAGTTCGAGAATGTTGCATGGGATTATGAGCAATCTTAATAGCACTCTCATTGTCACAAATCAAGGGAACATGTTTCACATATATCCCATAATCTTTAAGAGTTTGGGTCATCCAAAATAATTGAGCACAACATGAACTGGCGGCAATGTATTCCGCTTTGGCGGTGGATAAGGATACCGAGTTTTGTTTCTTGGAGGACCAAGACACAAGAGATCTACCAAGAAATTGACAAGTACCCGAAGTGGACTTTCTATCAACCTTGTCACGGCATAGTCTGAATCGGAGTAGCTAACAAGATCAAAAGAAGACCTCTTAGGATACCAAATGCCAAAAATTGGTGTATGAATTAAGTATCTCACTATCCTTTTCACAGCCTTAAGATGACATTCTTTGGGGGCCGTTTGATATTGTGCACACATGCACACACTTAGCATAATATCGGGACGCGAGGCACATAGATATAAAAATGAACCAATCATAGAGCGGTAAACCTTTTGGTCAACCAGTTCGCCATCCTTAGTCAAGTCAAGATGTCCACTAGTAGGCATGGGGGTACTCATACCTTTGCATTCTTGCATGTTGAACTTCTTGAATAAGTCCTTGGTGTACTTTGTTTGAGAGATAAAGGTTCCCTCCTTAGTTTGCTTGATTTGCAAACCAAGAAAGAACTTGAGTTCACTCATCATAGACATCTCAAACTTCTCCGAGATTAGCTTTCCAAACTTTTAACTAAAATGGGGGTTAGTTGAACCAAATATGATATCATCAACATAAATTTGGCACACAAATAATTCTCCATTAACCCTTTTAGTAAAGAGTGTAGAATCAATTTTACCAATTTCAAAGCCTTTTTCAATAAGAAATTTATTCAAGCATTTATACCAAGCTCTAGGAGCTTGTTTAAGACCATAAAGAGCTTTGTGGAGTTTGTAAACATGGTTGGGTTTCTTGGGATTAACAAAGTTGGAGGTTGTTTAACATAAACTTCCTCCTCAATTTCACCATTAATAAAATCACTTTTGATGTCCATTTGATATAAGGTGATGTCATGATGATTGGCATAAGCAAGTAAGATGTTAATGGACTCAAGTCTAGCAACGGGGGCATATGTCTCACCGTTTTGGGCCTTCCTAGCAAAGTTTTTGAAGATCTTTTGGACCTGCGATTTATCATCAAGAAAGAACACCCACGTAAAATCTTGAAAAATCATCAACAATGACCAGTCCAAACGAGTTACCACCGAGACTCTTGTAGGCATTGGGACCAAAAAGATCCATATGAAGTAGCTCAAGCGGTCTCCTTGTGGTCATGATGTTCTTCACGGGGTGGCTTGCTCCAACCTATTTTCCTGCTTGGCAAGCACTGCAAAGTCTATCCTTGTCAAATATAACATCTTTAACACCAAGGATATGATCACCTTTAATAAGCTTGTCAAGATTTCACATGCCCACATGACCTAACCGTCTATGCCACAACCATCCTTTAGGGGATTTAGCAATTAAGCAAGTTCTAGGTTGAGCTTTTTTAGTGAAATCAACAATGTATAGATCACCTCTACGTATGCCGGTAAAGACCATTTTATGATTATCTCTTCGAAACACTTGGCAATCTACTTTAGTAAATAGGACATTGAATCCAAAGTTAGCTAGTCTAGATACAGAAAGTAAATTATAGCCAAGAGATTCAACAAGCATAACATTTTGTATGGAGCTGTCATGTGAGATGGCTACCTTACCAAGGCCAACCACCTTACCCTTTTGAGTTATCACCGAAAGTGACATACTTTCAAGGGTCGTCGTTTTCAGCAAGCTCATGAAACATATCTTTTTCTCCGGTCATGTGATCAGTACATCCACTATCAAGGACCCATTCCTTTCCTCCAGCCATATAGTCGCGAAGGTTAGACATAAGACCGAAGTGTCTCATAGACTCATTGAGATCAAAGTCACTATCATCATCCTCATCATAGTATCCATGTTCAACATCGTCTTGCAAATGATCATTTCCTAGAGAGAGTGATTCATTAGATATATGATTTTGACAATGTTCATCTCTATGAATTCTAATAGCTTTGGAAATGATATTGCTAATGATTCCAACATCTCCTTTGGCACACATAAGGTCACGAAGCTCAAATAAACAATATCCAAACTTAGGATCATTGGGATTCATCTTATTCAAAGCAATAGACTTGTGAAGAACTTCATCTAAGTTTTTCAAGGAATAGTCCAGAAATCGTTCCTCAAGAAAATCTCCATATAGTATAAGCACAATCAAGAGTTGGCAAGTGACTAATCAAATTTCTAGGCAAACCTCTAGTGATAAGATTGATAGTTCTAAGATTGCGAATCATGTCAAGAGACTCATCAGGGGTAGGATGCAAGGGGTTAACAAGGGGTACACAAGGAGTAGTAATGTACCTGTTCAAGTGATATTCATGAAAAATTCCAAGCATCTCATTTTTCCACTCACTACAGAACTCTCCATCAAGCATAGGCACTCTACGTCTAATACTCCCCAAGGTAGACGCGTCCATCTTCCTCCAATGGTGATTAAACCAAAGCAATGGAGACCAAAGCTCTAATACCAATTGAAAGGATTGAGAAGAGGTGTCTAGAGGGGGGTGATTAGACCCTCAACAAGTAAAGATAGCAATTTTTAAGTTTTTTAAGTTGAGGTTGGAAATTAGCACAATTTCAAGCATTCATAATACAATTCAAGCAAGCATGCAAAGAGTACATGAGTAGCGGAAAGTAAAGCATGCAACTTGCAAGAAAGTAAAGGGATGGGATTGGAGTGTGCAAACGCAATTGGAGACACGGAGATTTTTGGCGTGGTTCCAATAGGTGGTGCTGTCGTACATCCATGTTGATGGAGACTTCAACCCACGAAGGGTAACGGTTGCGCGAGTCCACGGAGGGCTCCACCCAAGAAGGGTCCACGAAGAAGCAACCTTGTCTATCCCACCATGGCCATCACCCACGAATGACTTGCCTCACTAGGGTAGATCTTCATGAAGTAGGTGATCTCCTTGTCCTTATAGTTCAACTCCACAATCTTGACGGAGGCTCCCAAGTGACACCTAACCAATCTAGGAGACACCACTCTCCAAAAGGTAATAGATGGTGTGTTGATGATGAACTCCTTGCTCTTGTGCTTCAAATGATAGTCTCCCTAGCACTCAACTCTCTCTCACAGATTTGGCTATGGTGGAAAGATGATTTGAGTGGAAAGCAACTTGGGGAAGGCTAGAGATCAAGATTCTTGTGGTTGGATTGGAATATCTTGGTCTCAACACATGAGTAGGCCGTTCTCTCTTAGAAAATGAATGCTGGAAGTCTAGGCACATTCTGATGGCTCTCCTCACGAATGAAGGGTGGGTGGAGGGGTATATATAACCTCCACACAAAATCTAGCCGTTACACATAGATTCCCACACTCGGTGAGACCGAATGGTGAAACTCGGTCAGACCGATTCAGGTCAAAATGTGAACATTAGAGTTTTCGGTGGGACTGACAAGGTCAACTCGATGGGACCGATGTGCAAGGGTTAGGGTAAAACCTCAACTCGGTTTGACCGATTACACAAACTCGGTGAGACCGATTTTGGTAATAAGAAAACAGAAAATTGGTCAAGCAAACTCAGTGGGACCGATTGCATATCTCGGTGGGACCGAAATTATTGCAATAGGCAATAGAGTGTTTGCAAGACCATCTCGGTGAAACTGAGATCCCATCGGTGAGACCGAACTGATTAGGGTTTGGCAGTGGCTATGTAAAAAGAACTCGGTGGTGTCGAATAGATCAAATTGGTGGGGCCAAGTTTGACTTTATGTTTAGGACATGTGTGTAAATGGGAAACTGGTTGAGGGCTTTGGAGCATATCACTAAGCACTTTGAGCAAGCAGGCCATTAAGCAACACCTCATCCCCTTTTAATAGTGAAAGGATCGATATAGTTGACTAGAGGGGGGTGAATAGGCAACTAACAATTTTTAGATTTTGTTTACCAAATTAAACTTTGCATCAAAGTAGGTTGTCTAGATATGCAATTAGGTGAGCAACCTATATGATGCAACAACAATAAGCACCCAAGCAAGCAAGGGAAAGACCACAATAAAACTTGCACAAGTAAAGGTAAGAGATAACCAAGAGTGGAACCGATGAATATGAGGATGTGTTACCGAAGTTCCTTCCCTTTGAAGGGAAGTATGTCTCCGTTGGAGCGGTGTGGAAGCACAATGCTCCCCAAGAAGCCACTAGGGCCACCGTATTCTCCTCACGCCCTCACACAATGCGAGATGTCGTGATTCCACTATTGGTGCCCTTGGAGGCGGCGACTGAACCTTTACAAACAAGGTTGGGGCAATCTCCACAACTTAATTGGAGGCTCCCAATGACACCACAAAGCTTCACCACAATGGACTATGGCTCCGCGGTGACCTCAACCGTCTAGGGTGCTCAAACACCCAAGAGTAACAAGATCCACAAGGGATTAGTGGGGGGAATCAAATTTATCTTGATGGAAGTGTATATCGGGGCCTTCTCAACCAATCCCGAGCAAATCAACAAGTTTGATTGGCTAGGGAGAGAGATCGGGCGAAAATGGAGCTTGGAGCAACAATGGAGCTTGGGGTTGGAAGAGGTAAGTCTTCTTGGAGAAGAAGACCCTAGTGGGGGGACAATTCCAACCGTTACCCACCACTCAGCCCGCGACCCGCGGTACTATCGCACCTCTGGAGCGGTACTACCGCACGGGCTTGCGGTACTACCGCGAGGGTCCGCATTACTATCGCACGGGCCTGCGGTACTACCGCGGGGGTCCGTGGTACTATCGTGGGCGCGGTAGAGCCCGGACCCGACCAGATGAGTACCAACAGGGTGCGGTAGAACCGCTCGCGCGATACTACCGTGACCCTGTGCGGTACTACCGCATCGGAACCACCGTCCAGGCACGGTAGGCACGGATATAAACAATTACATCCGTGACTACATCCGCTGAGATTTTATCTGTGCAAAAATTCGACACGGTACTACCGCAAACCAGGTGCGGTACTACCGTGTAGGGTGTGGATGTAAAAAATTACATCCACCCCTACTTCCGCTCATGCTGCAGTGCCTGGACAGGCGGCACGGTACTTCCGCGCCAGAGCACGGTACTACCGTGTTGGGTGCGGATGTAAAAAATTACATCCGCCCCTACTACCGCTTGCGCAGCAGCACCAGGCCAGAGCTCACGGTACTACCGCTCTGAAGGAGCAATACTACCGTGGGCGCCCATGGTACTACCGTGCCGGAGCCCGGTACTACCGCTGGTTCCTGCGGTAGTACCGCTCTGGGGAGCAGTACTACCGCCATACTATGAACGACAACACTAGGAGTCCTTCATTCTGCAGAGATACAATGAGACGGAGAAAGCTCCGAAGAGCCAAAGGAAAGGCGGTGCAAAATGAATGTGTGTATGTGAGATTCCACCCAAACCTTTCCAATGCGGACCCCCTCTAAATAGTACGGCTTTCCTACGACTCAAATCCACCAAAAAGAAACGTAGAGAAACGTCATCTTCAATAATCTTTGAGGGACAACAAATCGTCTTGTGTTCAGTCATGATATATCTGAAAAGCTCAATGCACATGATTAGTGTGCAAAAGCATTATCATCAATCACCAAAACTACTAAGGGATAAGTATGCCTTACAATCTCCCCCTTTTTGGTGGATTGATGACAATACGGGATTTGCACATAGGGTTATCAAATGAGGCACCGACGAACCCATCATCTATAAAATATAGACGGGCTCCCCCTAGATGTGTGCATTCTAGAGATGTGCTTTGGACTGCACGGCACACATACTAGGATCAACACTCCCCCTATATTTTATAGACAAGGCATCTCTTGCAATAGTAAAAACAACACTAAGCAAGTAGGAACCAAAGCAAACGAAGTTCAACAGATCAAAAGCAAAATGACAAGGCGAAACACACGACACACGACGCG
>NC_041383.1:397909538-397932007 GCF_002162155.2 Triticum dicoccoides | reverse complement strand
GATGGCACCTACGACATAGGTGGTAGCTCAGGTGGAAAACGACTCCTCGCTGCCGGACTCAGCAGCAGGAATGGTCTCCTCCTCAGAATTAGTCCACTTGTAGCCCTGCTTAGCCATCCAGGCAGCCTCGGGGGTGATGTGCTTCTCAGATCTGCTAGACGCATCCTCGCCGCACGCCCTCAAGATCCTCTTGTCGCGATGACGACTCTCCTTCTGAGCAACAAGGGCCTTGTACTGACCCTGGGTCTGCATGCAGAACAGCTGAGGGAGTCCTGGATAAGGGGTATCCGGACAGCCGGACTATATTCATCGTCCGGACTATAGAAGCGTCAAGATACAAGACTCAAGACTTTGGCTCGTGTCTGGATGGGACTCTCCTTTGCGTGGAAGACAAGCTTGTCAATCCGGATATTATGTTTCCTTCCTTGTAACCGACTCCATGTAAACCCTAGCTCTCCAGTGTCTATATAAACCGGAGAGGATGGTCCTTAGAAGGCCGATCATTTACAATCATACCATCATAGGCTAGCTCTTAGGGTTTAGCCTCTATGATCTACTCTTGTATTCCACATATCTTCAATATTAATCAAGCAGGAAGTAGGGTTTTACCTCCATCGAGAGGGCCCGAACCTGGGTAAACATTGTGTCCCTTGCTTCCTGTTACCATCAGCCTAAGACGCACAGATCGGGACCCCCTATCCGAGATCCGCCGGTTTTGACACTGACATTAGTGCTTTCACTGGGAGTTCCTCTGTATCGTCGCTTCGAGGCTTGATGGCGTCTTCGATCGTCAACAACACGGTCCAGGGTGAGACTTTTCTCCCCGGACAGATCTTTGTGTTCAGCGGCTTCGCACTGCGGGCCAATTCGCTTGGCCAGTTGGAGCAGATCGACAGCTTCGCCCCTGGCCACCAGATCAGGTTCGGAAACTTGAACTACACGGCAGATATCCGCGGAGACTTGATCTTCGACGGGTTCGAGCCTGCGCCAGGAGCACCGGACAACCACGACGAGCACGGCCTAGACCTGCTGTCGGACAGTGCCCGGGACATCATCCCCGAAGCAGCCTCGGATCTAAATCTAGGGCATGTTGCGTTGCCTATGGACGGAGGGCTGGATCCCGCCCTGCAGGCCGCACACTTATCGGCGATGGAGCCGAACATGGGCCTCACCTCTTTGGAGGCCTGTAACCCTGGGCCCCCGGACTCATATCCGGCTGTCGGCCCTGGTCCGGTTGAAAGATCGTGGATGTCGCCTAGAGGGGGGTGAATAGGCGTTTTAAAATAATTACGGTTTAGGCTTGAACAAATGCGGAATAAACCTAGCGGTTAATTTGTCAAGCACAAAACCTAAAACAACTAGGCTCACCTATGTGCACCAACAACTTATGCTAAGCAATATAAGCAACTATGTGATAGCAAGATATATGACAAAGAACAATATGGCTATCACAAAGTAAAGTGCATAAGTAAAGGGCTCAGGTAAGAGATAACCGAGGCACGAGGAGACAACGATGTATCCCGAAGTTCACACCCTTGCGGATGCTAATCTCTGTTTGGAGCGGTGTGGAGGCACAATGCTCCCCAAGAAGCCACTAGGGCCACCGTAATCTCCTCACGCCCTCGCACAATGCAAGATGCCATGATTCCCCTAAGGGACCCTTGAGGGCGGTCACCGAACCCGTACAAATGGCAACCCTTGGGGGCGGTTACCGGATCCGTACACTTTGGCAATCCTTGGGGCCGGTCACTGGTACCCGTCAAATTGCTCGGGGCGATCTCCACAACCTAATTGGAGACCCCAACGCTTGCCCGGAGCTTTACACCACAATGATTGAGCTCCGAACACCACCAACCGTCTAGGGCGCCCAAGCACCCAAGAGGAACAAGCTCAAGGGCACCAAGCACCCAAGAGTAATAAGCTTCTCAACTTGTAACTTCCACGTATCACGTGGAGAACTCACACTGATGCACCAAATGCAATGGCAAGGGCACACGGAGTGCCCAAGTCCTTCTCTCCCAAATCCCACCAAAGCAATTAATGCTAGGGAGGAAAATGAGAGGAAAAACGAAAGAAGAACACGAAGAACTCCAAGATCTAGATCCAAGGGGTTCCCCTCACTTAGAGGAGAAAGTGATTGGTGGAAACGTGGATCTAGATCTCCTCTCTCTTTTCCCTCAAGAACTAGCAAGAATCATTGGAGGGATTGAGAGTTAGCAAGCTCGAAGAAGGTCAAGAATGGAGGAGGAACACGAGCTCAAAGGATTAGGTTCATTGGGGAAGAAGATCCACTTTTATAGGACCTCCCGAATCCAACCATTATGTGCTCAGGTCGTGCACAAGCGGTACTACCGCTTGAAGGAGCGGTACTACCGCTTAGCACGGTCAAAACAGCCCAACGAGAAAGAAAACACAAGTTTTTGGTCCGGAGCGGTACTACCGCTTAGGAGCCACGGTAGTACTACTCTGGAGCGGTACTACCGCTCAGGAGCCGCGGTAGTACCACTCTGGAGCGATAGTAAAAAATTACATCCGCTCTAGTCGCGGTAGTACCGCTGCAGCCTTTACCAAAACAGCCACAACTTTTGCAAACGGACTCCGAATTCAACGAAATCAAGTTTGTTGGAAAGCTAACGACATGGGCTAACACAATATTGATATAAATATCAAGAATAAGCAAATGAGAAAAGTCCCATAAGAAAATGGTGAGAACCCTTCATCGGATAAGACCGGTAAAACCTCCAACACCGAAAACATCATAGAAGACGCATGCGAACTCCATTTTCGATGAACTCAAGCTTGTCATCAAGATGACCATAAGCTCTAAGAATCACAAAGATAACCAAACAAGAACCAAGAAATATGATGCAAGGATGCAATGGTTTGAGCTCTCTACTAACGATACAATCAAGCTACCAACTTGAGAGCCCCCCTTGATAGTACGGCAAACGATCCTATAACTCGGTCTCCCAACTACCACCACAAGACCGGTAAAATAGAAAACCTATCAAGGGAAAACCTTTGCCTTGCACATGGTCCACTTGAGCTAGATGAAGACGATCTTGACTCCCTCAAGTTGGACCACCTTTCTTGATTGCGTTGGCTCGATGAAGACTAGATGATTGCTCACCCATAGTTCACTATGGGTGAGCCACTCTTCGGCACATCTTCACAAGTCCATTGACACCACAATGGATGGCAAGATTCAAGCACTTGATCTCTTCGTGATGCTCCACTTGAACTTGCACACGACAATCTTGATGACGATCACCACTTGATGTCATCCTTTCCATGGGTTGTATGATAGCTTCCTCTTGACGCAAGCCCATGGATACGTACCTAACCCCACATACAACTCTCACATAGACCATGGGTAAGTACATAAAGTGCAATGGACAATGCTTACCATACCATGGGATCACTTGATCCCTCTCGGTACATCTTCTATGCTTTGTGAGTTGATCAACTTGATTCACTCTTGACTTAGTCTTGATCAACCTTGAATCTTTGCAACTCTCTTCATTTGGATGATGTCTTGAAGGTAAACATGAATGATCACAACCTTCTTCTTCAAGACATGCTTGCAATAAGCTCAACACTCATATGACCAATCTTTGGATAATTCCTTAATAGCACCTTGGTCATCACAAACTCTCATTGAAACCAACAAATGGACTCCAAGAAAAGCCTATGGGCAAACCCTTCAAATATAACTCAAGGCAACCATTAGTCCATAGAGATTGTCATCAATTACCAAAACCACACATGGAGGCACCACATGTCCTTTCAATCTCCCCCATTTTGGTAATTGATGACAATCACTTTCAAGAGAGTTTATACAAGGAATTATGCATCACCATTCAATGCACCAACCAATAATGCATGCGTATGAGATGCAAATGCTAAGGAAACAAAAACCAAAGCTACTCCACAAAACTCTCTGAAACTTCTCCCCCATTGGCATCGATTGCCAAAATGGGTGAAAATCTTAGAAGGCCAATATAAATTGTGGTCCTCCATAAATTGTGTATTTCTCAATAAGAGAGTGATGCAATACACATATCCAACTGCCAATATTTGGAGCAAGACAAACTATATTGATGCCCAAAGATTGCAACAGAAAGATATGCCACAAAGACATAACAAAGAGAGACACAAGCAATCAAAAGATACCAATTGAAGCAAGCAATCAATGGATATCAATTGAACCAACTAGACCAATGATCCTACATGCCACAAGAATAAAGATATTATGAAAAGCGCAAAGGAGTGTTCTAAAGAAACTAGAGAAGCTCCCCATGATTTGTGCACACATAAGAATTTTTGTATTTGAATACAAAGTGCACAAAATAGGATCATAGCTCCCCCAAAATCAATAGAAACTCACATCAAGTGCAAGTGAGCATATAGGAAACAAAGCCTAGCGCTTGCAATAAGCACATGGTTGAGCAACATGTAAAAGAGGCAACTTAAGAATAGGCTCAACCAAAATGATGTGTGTGAGTCATGGCGAAGCACTTGAGAAGACTAAGATTAGGATGAGCATTAAGCATCAACATAGTCTTGAAAGAATGAGGCACACGGTGCAAGGCCTATCATTCCCACACACAACTGGCAAATGGGTTCACAAGCTTGCTAATAAGCAAAAGAGAACCTATGCTTGTGACAACCCGTGGTGAAGATAGACGAGGGGAGGCTCATCAAGATGAGGGATACCAATTAAGATGGCAAAAACCTCGTAAATATAAGTAAGAGGAAAATAATCTTCACCACACAAGAGTGCAACAAGATGCAACGATAGAGGACACGCACTCAAGGCAAAAGCTTTCACGGAGCCACCAAAGAAATAACATAAGAAAGACAAGGTGGACGTGAAAGAAAAGATATCAACTAGAGATGTAATTTCTCTCAAGTGTATAAGGTTCTATGTAGACGAAATCATGATGATATATATATCTACAAAGAAGGATGTACACCAGAAATAGTTACAACATGAAGGAACAAGATATCCACAAGGAAGTCATAAATATACCAATAAGATATTTGCTTGAAAGCATAGCACTTGGCTAGATATGGTCTTATTGTATATAAATGAAGTCCAAACACACATCCGTCAAAGGCATCACCACTAGCAACAAGAGATCATCGTTGGGATGCTTTGAGAAAGGAAACAAGTATCACAAGATATGAAATGAATATCATGCCAAGATGCAACCTACACAAGGTTGAATGAAAGAGGAGAAAGCATGAATAGATACTTGTTACCGAGATATCATTGGAAGGATGTAGTAGATACCAATTGAAGGTAGATAGTAGTTCATTGATCATCCTAGCTTGACTCCAATATGCACATGGTGACAACACCTTCCTTGTGAGTGAGCCGAGCATCCAATGCATCTCCAAATGTTCCTAGAAGAACAACACAAACTAAATGGTACCCAAACTCATTGGGCCAAATAGTTAGAAAAACCAATACATAGGACAAACTCCACATAAATATGTGCATATAGATATGAAAATGAATTTCATACACATCTCATCCGATTTGAGACTTGGTGGAGATCCCCCTATATATTGAGTCAAAGAAAAAAAGCATGCCAAATAAAATACATGAAGTAAACATGCATGCTCAAGACTTTCAAAACCCGAAACCTAAAGAGAAAGAAATGCCAAGTGAAAAGGATACCAAATGGAGAAATCATCACTTGGAAGATATCATTAAAGATACATCAAGTAATGAGATATCCATTGATACACACTAAACTAAAGATGTCAAACTCCCAAAGAGAGGATGGTTCCAAACAAACCAAGCTCTCAACAAAGTTTCATGATGGCATAAAGTACCAAAAAGAAATGGCTTGCCTTCCACCAAAACACACTTGATAAGGATCACAAGAAGAGTGTTCTAAAGAAAATAGGATAGCTCCCCCACAGTTGTGCATTATATAGGATTTGCATTTGAATACAAAATGCACAAGGTGGGATCACTACTTTCACTATATCTAGAAAACACTAGACAAGAACAAGAAATAAGCAAGATCCACAAGTGGTAGGGAAGACACCGGGAGTTGACACAAACCTTGGCAAGAGAAAAGGAAAAACAAAAGCCAAAGTAAAGATGATCAACAAATTCTACCACACATAAGTGACTACCAATTGTCAAAAGACAAGAAGTATTTGGAAATAATTCCCGGTGGTAGATAACAAGGACATCCAACATCATCTTCACAACAAACACAAGCAAATTGCAACTTGTAGAGCTAACATGCCACCTAGGAACAAGATAATCTACAATATCAATTCTAGGTGACAATATCTCAAATGTACACATTTTCTAGGCTTGTAATATGCACTTAGCATATTACTCCCCATAATGTGATACCAATAAGAACTTAACAAGAGGCAATAAGAGGAACAAACAAGAGATAATTAATGGACTATTTAGAATTTGAATTTCTCATGAGAGATATACCACCTAGCGACTAGATAATCTTGTAATATCAATACTAGATGGTATTCCTCATGTACACACATTTATAGGATTGTGAGGTGCACAAAGCACATCACTCCCCCAAAATGGGATGTTCCATTAATCTCTCACACGAGCCAACTAGGATACAAACAAGAAGCATAAAGGCTCAACGCACGACACACACGTACATGGTGTGCAAACCAACACACACATACTTGGTTGCTCAAGATAAGCAAGTTGGAATCACAACATATACAAACACATGCAAGGAACAAAACCAAAACATGCAAGGGGGCAAGTAACTTTCAATGTAAGCAATTTTAAGTACAAGTTACCGCAAGGAGGCACATTGGATATAAGATATAAACTTGATGATTCAATTGACTTGGCTTGAGACAATAAGAGTGATGAAGTCCCCTTAATTCTTCATAATGTAGCCAAGTCTCCAATGCCCTCCAACAACACCTATTGATCAAGTTTGAGCTTGTTGGTCCCCAACCAAGTTGGGTCCTAAGAGGTTAGTCATAATAGGTTTGGCTACCCAAATGGTTCTTTGCTTGACACCACTTTGAGTACCAACAAACTTGGCAAACACATTGCCAACCATATCCTTACCAAGAGAATAGATATCATCAATAATAATTGGGTTGGATAAGTTACCACTAGTGCATGAAGAAGCGACGTGACCTTTCTCACAACATAAGTAGCAACGTCTACTCTTCACTTTCTTCTCACTTGATTTCTCAATTTGAGAAGCATTAACTTGAGTCTTCTTGGGAAGAGGCCTTTCTTCAACTTGATGTTGAGCATGAGATTGACCTTGTGCCCTCTTCCCTTGTTGCTTGACACTAATGGCCTTCTTCTTCAATGGGCAAGATCTAACATGATGCCCTTCGACTTTGCACTTGAAGCAAACAATCTTGGCCGAATTCTTGACTTGTTCTTGGCCCTTCCTTTTGTTCATCTTGGACTTCTTCTTCTTATTGGAGTTGAATCCAAGTCCACCTTTGTCATTGGGGGATTTTTGCACACTCAAGATATTGTTGAGTGTGGATTTCCCTTGATGACTCTTTTCTAAGTCTTTCTTCAAAGAAGTGACTTGGGCCTTGAGCTCTTTGATTTCCTCTACATGGTTAGTCTCAACACAAGTACTAGAGGAAGTATAAGCTGCATCGTTAGAGCAACAAGGCAAGGAAAGCAATTCATCACAAGATGTACCAACATTGTGAGTAGATGAATTACAAGGACTAGCACATGGCAATATACTATTTTGACTAGAAGTAGTGCTAGTATCCACATGAGGCTCACTAGATGTTACCTTAGCAATCATAGCCTCATGAGCTATGTTTAGCACACTATGGGATACTAGAAGATCATCATGAGAGCTTGAGAGCTTTTCATGACTTTCTTCCAATTTCCCATAATTGCTAGATAGCACCTCAAGTTGAGCCCGTAGCTCAACATTCTCCTTCAAAATGGATGCTTCACAAGTAATAGAGTTAGTAGCACAAGCATCATCATTTACAACAATAGGAGAGGAAAACTTGGAAAGCTCTTTTAAATAAGAAGCTTCAAGTTGAGCATGAGACTCGATGAGTTTGATGAGCTCAGCCTTGATGACCCTTGAGCCATTTTCGAGGTGCTCAAAATCCTCAAGGAGTCTAGCATGAGCAACTTCAAGCTTATCATTTTTAGTTTCAAAAACATTGGCCACCTCAAGAGCTCTATCATTAGATTCCTTCACTCTAGACAATTCTAGAGCAAAAGTCTCCTCAAGAGATTCCTTGGTGGTTTGTTCAAGTTCAAGAGCTTGAGAGAGGTCCGCAATCTCATCAGTGTAATCATGCCCATGACCTTCCATTTTCTCAATGGTGACCTCATGCTCCTCTAGATGAGATTCCAACTCCTCAATGTATTTCTTGCCATCAATGGCAATGGACATTATTTCCATGAAGTTGGAACGAGCAATTTTATTTTTATGAAGAGCTTTAAGAATCATTTCCCCTTTAGTTTTTAAGGAGGCAACATTATCATTCTCTTCATCATTATCCTCAACATCATCATCAATAGACATATTGGGGTACAAAGTAGGAGATACCTTTGACGCCCTAGACATAAGGCAAAAAGCAATAGATGATGATGTAGGATCCCTTGAGGCACCATTAAACACCACATCTTGTTCCATGGAGTGTTCGGTTTCCTCTACATTGTTAGCACAACAATTCGAGGAAATAGATGCATTTTTATCATGGCAACAAGACATAGCAAGCATATCATCATGAGATCTAGTCAAGCAATTTCTACATGATATGCAAGGATTATCAACACAAGCATGTGAAACATTTGGAGTGCTCGAAGTGTTAAAGCCCAAAGAGGGAGCATTGCAATAAGATAGTGATGAAGGATCATCCACAGTAAGCATATTATCATCATTGCAATGACCAACACTGCTCACCATATCCCTACCTTGTGGAAAACCACATGTAGGTGAAGTAGAAGAAGTTGAGAAGACTATACGACCGGAGGTGGAGGGGGAACAATCATCCCCACAAATATTGGACACACCATATTTATCTTGAAGCTTTGTCCACAACTCATGAGCATCCCGGAATGGCATGAGTTGAAAAATAACTACATTACTCAAAGCATCAAAAAGCACATTAGAAGCTTGAGCATTGAGATAAGAGTTTTTCTCATCCTCTAAAGATAATATTTGGGGATCCTTTGGAGGAGAAAAACCCATATCTACAATTCACTCTAAATTTGGGTCCATGACCCTAAAGAGATTAAGCATGCGAATTACCCAAACATCAAAATTTGTGCCATCGAAACTAAGAGTGTCAGAGAATACTAATCCCCTAGTCGACATCTTTACTCTCTAGGCGGTTAAGCCTAACAAAGAGAGACGAGGCTCTGATACCAATTGAAAGATCGTGGATGTCGCCTAGAGGGGGGGTGAATAGGCGTTTTAAAATAATTACGGTTTAGGCTTGAACAAATGCGGAATAAACCTAGTGGTTAATTTGTCAAGCACAAAACCTAAAACAACTAGGCTCAACTATGTGCACCAACAACTTATGCTAAGCAATATAAGCAACTATGTGATAGCAAGATATATGACAAAGAACAATATGGCTATCACAAAGTAAAGTGCATAAGTAAAGGGCTCGGGTAAGAGATAACCGAAGCACGCGGAGACGATGATGTATCCCGAAGTTCACACCCTTGCGGATGCTAATCTCCGTTTGGAGCGGTGGAGGCACAGTGCTCCCCAAGAAGCCACTAGGGCCACCGTAATCTCCTCACGCCCTCGCACAATGCAAGATGTTGTGATTCCACTAAGGGACCCTTGAGGGCGGTCACCGAACCCGTACAAATGGCAACCCTTGGGGGCGGTCACCGGACCCGTACACTTTGGCAACCCTTGGGGGCGGTCACTGGTACCCGTCAAATTGCTCGGGGCGATCTCCACAACCTAATTGGAGACCCCGATGCTTGCCCGGAGCTTTATACCACAATGATTGAGCTCTGAACACCACCAACCGTCTAGGGCGCCCAAGCACCCAAGAGGAACAAGCTCAAGGGCACCAAGCACCCAAGAGTAATAAGCTTCTCAACTTGTAACTTCCACGTATCACGTGGAGAACTCAAACCGATGCACCAAATGCAATGGCAAGGGCACACGGAGTGCACAAGTCCTTCTCTCCCAAATCCCACCAAAGCAACTAATGCTAGGGAGGAAAATGAGAGGAATAATGAAAGAAGAACACGAAGAACTCCAAGATCTAGATCCAAGGGGTTCCCCTCACTTAGAGGAGAAAGTGATTGGTGGAAACGTGGATCTAGATCTCCTCTCTCTTTTCCCTCAAGAACTAGCAAGAATCATTGGAGGGATTGAGAGTTAGCAAGCTCGAAGAAGGTCAAGAATGGGGGAAGAACATGAGCTCAAAGGATTAGGTTCATTGAGGAAGAAGATCCACTTTTATAGGACCTCCCGAATCCAACCGTTATGTGCTCAGGTCGTGCACAAGCGGTACTACCGCTTGGAGGAGCGGTACTACCACTTAGCACGGTCAAAACAGCCCAACGAGAGAGAAAACACGAGTTTTTGGTCCGGAGCGGTACTACTGCTTAGGAGCCACGGTAGTACTGCTCTGGAGCAGTACTACCGCTCAGGAGCCGTGGTGGTACCGCTCTGGAGCGGTAGTAAAAAATTACATCCGCTCTAGTCGCGGTAGTACCGCTGCAGCCTTTACCAAAACAGCCACAACTTTTGCAAACGGACTCCGAATTCAACGAAACCAAGTTTATTGGAAATCTAATGACATGGGCTAACACAATATTGATATAAATATCAAGAATAAGCAAATGAGAAAAGTCCCATAAGAAAATGGTGAGAACCCTTCATCGGATAAGACCGGTAAAACCTCCAACACCGAAAACATCATAGAAGAGGCATGCGAACTCCGTTTTCGATGAACTCAAGATTGTCATCAAGATGATCATAAGCTCTAAGACTCACAAATATAATGAAACAAGAACCAAGAAACATGATGCAAGGATGCAATGGTTTGAGCTCTCTACTAACGATACAATCAAGCTACCAACTTGAGAGCCCCCCTTGATAGTACGGCAAACGATCCTATAACTCGGTCTCCCAACTACCACCACAAGACCGGTAAAATAGAAGACCTATCAAGGGAAAACCTTTGCCTTGCACATGGTCCACTTGATCTAGATGAAGACGATCTTGACTCCCTCAAGTTGGACCACCTTTCTTGATTGCGTTGGCTCGATGAAGACTAGATGATTGCTCCCCCATAGTTCACTATGGGTGAGCCACTCTTCGGCACATCTTCACAAGTCCATTGACACCACAATGGATGTCAAGATTCAAGCACTTGATCTCTTCGTGATGCTCCACTTGAACTTGCACACGGCAATCTTGATGACGATCACCACTTGATGTCATCCTTTCCATGGGTTGTATGATATCTTCCTCTTGATGCAAGCCCATGGATACGTACCTAACCCCACATACAACTCTCACATAGACCATGGGTTAGTACATAAAGTGCAATGGACAATGCTTACCATACCATGGGATCACTTGATCCCTCTCGGTACATCTTCTACGCTTTGTGAGTTGATCAACTTGATTCACTCTTGACTTAGTCTTGATCAACCTTGAATCTTTGCAACTCTCTTCATTTGGATGATGTCTTGAAGGTAAACATGAATGATCACACAACCTTCTTCTTCAAGACATGCTTGCAATAAGCTCAACACTCATATGACCAATCTTTGGATAATTCCTTAATAGCACCTTGGTCATCACAAACTCTCATTGAAACCAACAAATGGACTCCAAGAAAAGACTATGGGCAAACCCTTCAAATATAACTCAAGGCAACCATTAGTCCATAGAGATTTTCATCAATTACCAAAACCACACATGGGGGCACCACATATTCTTTCACCGGTCACTCTCGAGCCAGCCGAGCCAGGCTGGGCTCCGGTAATGGAGTTTACCGCTGCGGACATCTTTCAGCACTCGCCCTTTGGCGACATGCTGAGTGCATTAAAGTCTTTGTCTTTGTCAGGAGGCTTTGGGCCGAACTATGTCCGCCCTGAGTGGGAAGCAGGCAACGAAGGAATTCGCTACCCACCCACCACCCACTTTGTCGCCACGATCAATGATTTAACCGACGTGCTCGACCTTGACTTCGAAGACATCAACGGTATGAACGACGATGCAGGAGACATACAGGAGCCACCGCTCACAGGGCGGTGGACATCCACCTCTTCAAACAATATATACATGGTGGACACTCCGAAAGAAACCAACGGCGATGTGGCAGTGGAGGACAACCCTCGGGAGGAAAAGCAAAATATGGGCGTCTCCGATGCCACTCCAAACCCCGCCACATCAATACCGGTCCCGGAGATGATCCGGATAGTACCGAAGAGGAATACAGTCCTGATCAGTCGACCATCAAGCAGGCCGCACAGGCCATGCTGCGATACTCGGAGAGGGACAACTATACATCCCCCTCCGAAAACGAGGTAAGCCTCGACAATGACGAATTTGGCGTGCCTGAAGACCCAGTGGAACAAGTTCGCTTTAGGCGACGACTCATAGGCACTGCAAAGAGTCTACAAAGGAAGCAAGAGCAGCTTAAGGCCGAACAGGATTTACTAATAGAACGGTGGACCAAGATCCTGGCCACCGAGAAGTACGGACTCGACCGCCCTAACAAAGGGCACACACGGCACAACTGGCTACCTCAACCTAAGCAGGAAGATCAAAGGCACATAACCCGACATCCGCACACCACTACGGTCCAAACCAGCAAGAAGGATACACGAAGAAGCAGTCTCAAGCCCCGACGCAACGATCATAAACAGCAAATCAGGGAAGCTGGTATCAAGTTCAACAAATCCCAGTCCGGTCAACGGACAAAGAACAGCTTAAGCCTATTCAGCCCAAGCCACGAACTCGGTCAGCCATGCGAAATCCACAGTACCCCCAAAAGAACGGCAAAACATACTAATAGAGAATGCCGGATCTCCAAAGTAAAGCAACCGGGCGTGTGCCAGAAACATTGAGGGGAGGCGCTTAGTCAAAAGCCCCCCCCCCCCAGAGCACAACAGTACGACCGACTGCCCCAATCATACAAACCACAGCAATTCAATTGCAAACCCCTAGACCCAATAGTCCAGGGGCTCCTTAAACAATAAAGCCCAAGCGGGCATGAAAATAGCACCTTCTACAAGGTATCAGGCACAAAGGCCAGTTTCATTGGCCCGCCGCCCCAACGGTTGTTTTCAGATAACCAAATAAGGTCGCGCCATCGGCGTGTTCCCCCTATACGGTATCACACCGTATGCTAACAGGATGAACCACGTTGGCTAGATTCCACGTGGTAAATCGTCAGGCCAGCATAGGTAATACACTCACACCTGCGTGCCGAGCCAAACCCCGCCCTTAAAAGCGGAGATCATACACCCGCCAGAGTAGCAAGTTGCGCATGCCTGTTAATATTTTGATACGACAGCCAACTATCCAGACACCAACTGAGGAGTTCGGGCTACTTCTCGAATAGCGGCTGGGGTTGCCAGGGTCCGGTCAGGAACCTTTGGACCAACCACAGGAGGACGTTCGGCGGCCTCCACGTACTTACATTTCACAAACTAACTTTTATGCAGAACATGTTTGGCGGCATGAAGTCGGCTCGGACACATAAGGACAGGACCATGCAGGTAGACGGCAGTTCGGATTCACCTTCGATCCATTCACAGCCCCTCCAGTCCGGCCACCACAGGTTCTGCCAGAAAACCATCTCTTCTTCATAATCATAAATCGCATTCATATGCATAGACATATCATATTACTGCAATGCATAGACTTAACTAAACATGCACCGATCGTCGTTCATCATCGATGCATCTTTCCAAAAAAATGGCAGCCACGGCTTGTGTTACGCCCGGTTATGCCAGGGGCTCCACAGTATGGCAATAAAGTCTGACCACCTTCTCGGTCGCTCGACACCCCGAACTTATAGCACTATATGCATCAGCTCCGAATCATGTCTTGGGTCATTGGTTGGGTTTGCCCAGCTCCCATGTTTTGGTACCTTACGTTCTGTTCCGTCGGCTAAGGTAGCGCTGGGAGAACTACTGTGATTGTGCCCCGGATCTGACGGACGAGCACCTCAATAGAGAAAGCCGAAAACCGACTGTCATGATGTGGCGAGAGCTGGTCAGCTGTTCTAGAGGTTACAAAATCCTTAAAGATTTATTCCGCATAACGCCACTATAAAATGCAGATTGCGACGGATCGGTCTACCGATCAAGCGCCAATAGAGTCCTTAGTCCGGCCTTCCAGACACTAGGGGCTGCGCCGACCATACTCGAGTTCCTATGGCTAAGTGAGAGTAGTAAAGCCCTATAGTCCGATTGCCTGGTTCATGGTGAGAAACGCCTCCTTATAAGGACCCAACCATGGGATAAAGAGTGTTCAGAAATACCCCGAACACCCATGTACTCCTCACGTGGGGGCTGAAGCCGACGACTGGCCAACTCTCAGAATTTACATAAAATAAACAGCCGCAAAGGAAGAACATATGTTCAAAACCAAACAAGCAACATATAACAAAAGTGCCATCATCCCATATTACAAACATTGGCAAAAATGCTCTCAGGGAAATATAATGTCTTTGGTGCACTTATCCGCCGCCAGGCGGGCACCCTTCATTACACCTTCATAATACAGTTCGGGCTTGCGATGCTCCTTACCCTCTGGTGGCCCCTCAGTTATCAGCTTCTCCGCGTCAAGCTTCCCCCAATGCACTTTTACATAGGCAAGAGCCATTCATGCACCTTCTATACAGACTGATTGCTTGATAATATCAAGCCGAGGACAGGCGCCCACAATCCGCTTGACGAATCCGAAGAAACTGTTGGGAATTGGCTCTACAGACCACAACTGGATGATCAAATCCTTCATGTCTAGTTCGGCCGCCTGGTGCAGTTCGACCAGCTGCTTCAGCCGATCGATAAAAGGCACCGGATAGTTCGGTGCTAGATACTGCGACCGGAAGTTCCTCCCCGCAGACTCACCCTCCTCGGACCGATAACATTGGGCAGCATCTGATATACTATGAGGCAGATCCACAAACACCCCTGTAAAATCAAGAATTCAGCTTGCTGCTTAGAGTTCTCCGCATTATAACATCATAACGGCCATAGATAAAAGAGGCCTTACCAGCCGCAACTTTTCGGGCCTCCTGAATGTCCTGTACAGTACCTCAGGCCTCTTCCCGAGCATCTTCCGCGGCTTGGAGAGCTTGGGCGAGTTCGGATTCTTTCCCTACTAGACTCTGCTCCAAGCTCTCGCTTTTCGTCACAGCATCCTGAAGCTCCCGCTCAGCTATGATGACCCTGGCCTCGTGTTTTTCACGCAAAGCCTGTTCGGCGGCAGCCTTCTCTTGGGTATCAGTCGCTGCCTTCTTCAATGCCTCATATGTTGCCACTCGCTCCTAGGGCGTATAACACAAATACTTTTCAACAGGCACACTTATTGATTTGTGCCCCACGCAAGACAATGTTCAAACATACCTTGCCTCTCATCCAATTGCTTCTTCACACGGCCAAGTTCTTCTTTGGCCCGTTTCAGGCTTTCTCTCAGTTCGAACACTTCAGCATTATGAGCAGCCGTCCTCTCCGCAGACACCTGTTTTCAAAAACATGGGTATACATCATTAAAAGTTCCCATTATAGCTGAGGATTTGATCCCTTGCCAGGCTCTCTTATTCCGGACAGTGTATCAGGGGCTACTCCTCATATCATACTAATTCTTTAAAGGTTCTTTAGAAACCATACCTCAAAGGCCTTTATAAGGCCAAGACAGGACTCATTCAGCCCGCTTTCGGCAGCCTGAATCTTTCCAACCACCGCACCCATAAGGGTTCGATGTTCATCAATGATGGACGCATTCTTTAACATTGACAACAGACCGCCCGACAGATCGGCGTATGCTGAGGTGACCAGCGGAGTAGGCAAACCTCCCTCCATGGAGGATGGCCATTTCCCTGATCCCGGAGCCTTAGAGGCCTCCAGAACTTTATCCGGCCCCGGATCTCTTTGAGACAACACCTCGGTGTCGCGCCCGGACTTCGGAAAAGGAGTCCCTGGCGGCGTCTCGCTCGCCACCGCATTCGAGCTCAACGAATCCTCCGATGAGGATTGTCCGGCGGGAGACCTTGCCGGGCTGTATGAGGTGTGGAGCAGTTAAAATTACTATACCCAAACAACCCTGGATACATAGGCGTATTTGGATTTTGGTTACTTATGATTTTCCCAGGGGCTGAGCCTCGGGATCCCACTCCGGGCTATTATCGGCGGCCGGGGTGGATGCCTCTGGAGGGGAACCTCGCCCTCTCTTCGGCGACTCGGCCTCCAGGGACGGAGAAACCGCACGCTTCTTCCCGCCTGCAGAGCGAGGCTCGTCCTCCTCTGCCTCCTCCTCTTTGTCTTCAGAAGAAGGAGCGTCGCTGGAGCCTTCGGATTTGGCATCTGAAGCCCCGCGACAACGGAGGCCCCTCCGGATCTTCTTGACCTCCTTGGAGGCCTCCTTCTTTGGCGCCTTGTAAGGCGCAGGGACCAACATCTTCGTAAGAAGTGGTCCGGCCGGTTCCTCCAGCAGCGGGGCCGGACATTGTATCTGCTCCACCCTTTTTATCCATCCCTAAAGCCACAATGGAGCACGGTCAAAATGTCCCCCTCATGATATGCCAGTTGAAGCCTGCAGGGACAGGGCGTGGTTATAACTTACCGGGCTTGCATAATGGGATGATTGATACCCCTGGTCCTCGGAAGAGTCCGGCCATGATTTGTTGGACTTAAAGAGCACCTTCCAGATATCCTCATGTGAGGAATCGTAGAGCTCCTGGAGGGTTTGGTGCTCGGTTGGGTCGAATTCCCATAAAATATAGGCTCGATGCTGGCAAGGGAGAACCAGGCAGACTAGCATCACTTGGACCACGTCAACGAGCTTGACGTCCTTGTCGACCATGTTCCAAACACGCGTCAGGAGCAGGGGCAGCTCATCAGGCAAGCACCAGTTCGGGCCCTTCTTGGGCCAGGACGTCAGCCGCAGTGGAGCTCCAGACCTGAACTCGGGAGATGCTGCCCATTTTTCGCCGCGTGGTTCAGTGATATAAAACCACTGCTGCTGCCACTCCTTGACGGAGTCGTTAAAAGTGCCCTTCGGCCAAACAACCTTGGGCATCTTGCTCACCATGGCGTCGCCGCACTCGGCATGCTCCCCACTCACCACCTTGGGCTTCACATTGAAAATCTTCAGCCACAGGCCGAAGTGAGGCGGAATCCGGAGGAAGGCCTCGCACACAACGATGAACGTTGAGATATTGAGAAAAGAGTTGGGGGAAAGATCGTGAAAGTAAATCCCGTAGTAATACATGACTCCCCAAACGAATGGGTGGAGGGGAAACCCGAGCCGGCGGACAAAATGGGGAAGGAACACGACTCTCTCGTGCGCCTCCCCACTTACCTGGTAGAACCCGCTAGTCTCCCACTCGCCGTGATTAGCGGTATGGTTGGATTACCCATACCCGTATCGATGAGAATCCCGTGATGAAGGGACACAATCTTCACTTCGACAGGACGTGTCAAGGAAACCGCCTCGCAATATGCGCTGTGGCTGGTTGTGAAAAACGGTTCGAATAATGACCTAGCTCTAGTGGCATGTCACGTCATCTAAAAATTGTCAGCTGAAGTATCATTCTCTCTACGGTGGTATGTGAGGATCATTTTGCAGATCTGGACACGACCTACGTGTTCGATGATAACCTTGGAGTATTCGGATGAGGAATCCGCCTTGCAATGCGGAAGACAAAACTGTGCGCCGGACTCACCGTCATTGAAGCCTGGTTCAGGGGCTACTGAGGGAGTCCTGGATAAGGGGGTATCCGGACAGCCGGACTATATTCATCGCCCGGACTATAGAAGCGTCAAGATACAAGACTCAAGACTTCGGCTCGTGTCTAGATGGGACTCTCCTTTGCGTGGAAGACAAGCTTGGCGATCCGGATATTATGTTTCCTTCCTTGTAACCGACTCCATGTAAACCCTAGCTCTCTGGTGTCTATATAAACCGGAGAGGATGGTCCTTAGAAGGCCGATCACATTTACAATCATACCATCATAGGCTAGCTCTTAGGGTTTAGCCTCTACGATATCGTGGTAGATCTACTCTTGTATTCCACATATCTTCAATATTAATCAAGCAGGAAGTAGGGTTTTACCTCCATCGAGAGGGCCCGAACCTGGGTAAACATTGTGTCCCTTGCTTCCTGTTACCATCAGCCTAAGACGCACAGATCGGGACCCCCTACCCGAGATCCGCTGGTTTTGACACCGACAACAATCTCTTCATCTTGAGTTTCAGCTTCTTCGCCCAAGAGGGCTCAGCAAAGGGAGGAGTGTAACCAGCAGAACGGTCATCAGCAGCTTCTTCCTCCTCAATCTCCTCCTCATCCACAGCCATCCTGGCAGCCTCAGTAGCAATGGTGGTGTTAGCCCATTGGCTCTTGATGCGGAGCTTGATAGGCTCATGATGAATCCAGCCTGGGGCTTCAAACTCATCATTGGGATCGAGCTTCTCCAAAGTTTTGGAGATCAAGTGAAACAGGTAAGGCCCATAGATGGGGACCTTACGGTTGAACATGGCAAACTGAAGCTCACACCACATGATATGTGAGACATTAAGTGGTTGAGTCTGAACCTGACGAGCCTCCTCACAAAGGAGCATCATGTCAACAAGGTAAGCGTGCACCTGGCCCATGTCACCAATGCGTGGGAAGAGAGTGTTGCGGAAGAGCCGGTGCATGATGTCAAGGAAGGTTTTCAGCACGCACACCTTTGTCTTGCTAGGAAGTGTCTTTAGAACAAGGAAGGGCATGAGCTTGTTCTTGTTGGTAGACTCAAACTTGGCATGAGGGCGAACTCCAACGGGCGTGTTGAGCCCTTCATCTGGAACTTGAAGCAACTCCATGAACTCCTTCCATTTAGCAGTCATCCGTTGACCATTGGTCATCCAAGTCATGGTCCTTGCTTCATCGAAGTTGAAGCGGACCGAAGCAAAGAACTGAGCCACAATTTCTGGATCAAAGTCCATGTGAAAAGTAAGCATGTGCTCAATGTCGAACTGCTCCACCAGATCCAAGGCCTCTCCAAAGTAGCCACGGTTCTTGTCCTGTCTCATATGATGCATGTCAATCCAGTGAACTTCCACGTAGATGTTCTGCTTGGCCTTGATCACATCTAGATAGATAAGATTCTGCTGCTTGGTCCAGAATAGATCATTGCCTCTGAAGTTAGCCCGGGGATTCACATATGGTTGAGCTTCCTTCGAATGACGAACTCGGCCTGAGGCATCTCATCCATGCCCATGACGGGCTCCTTTTGCTTGGTGGCGGTGTGCTTGGTCCTGTGTTGGGAGGCAGTGGACCCCTCTAGAGCTTCATCTTGGTTGTGCAACCGCTTTGACCCTGTGTCATGGCTGGGATTCGAGCGACGAGCATGGAAACTGGAGCCACCACCTAGACACAAAACACAAGAACACTCACGAAAAACGAGGAGGATCAATGCAAATGCCAAGGCCAAAGCCAAAAGAAACAAATAAGCACGATATTTGGACAAAAAAAGAGCTCAGGATGCATCTACGGTAGTACCGGGCCATTGTACGGATCTAAAAAATTACATCCGCACCAGCCACGGTAGTACCGTGACGGGGTGGCATGGTAGTACCGTGACGGGTTGGCATGGTAGTACCGCGCCTGGAGCGGAAGTAATTTTTTACTTCCGCGCTCCAAGTGGTAGTACCGCACCAAGGAGCAGAAGTACCGCTCCAAGGAGCGAATGTACCAGGTGGAGCCGGCTACGAGCGAGGGTGCGGTAGTACCGCTCCAGGAGGAGCGATAGTACTGCACGGATCGAAAAACACGACAGGAGTCGCATATCTGGATCTAGAACCTCTGCACGTCTACATCGGTACTACCGTTGATCAAACGGAACTATTTTGACAATCCAAAAAGCATGCTTACTACACTACCACTCTCCTACAAATCCCTCTTGCACAGATTTAGCCAAAAATCTCATGAACACCACATGCATCTCCCCAAGACCTAGAAGCACAAGAACGGAAGGAAAGGAAAGGAACTTGGGGAAAAACCTTGGTCCATGGCAAGGGGGCGAGGTGGGGAAAGATCCCATCGGTCGGAATCCAAGGAGAGCGGCCGGAGATGGAGATCCGGCGAGGGCCTCCAGCGCCGTTCTTGGGCAGGAGAGAGAGACGGGGTGGGGAATAGATATGAATGGGTATGGGGGAGTTAGAACTCCCCATGCCCCGCTCTTAACCCCCACCCGCTCGCGTGGGCGCGGTAGTACCACGGGTCATCGCGGTAGTACCGCCCAGGCGGAAGTACCGCACGCTAGGCGGTAGTACCGCTCTTCCAGTGGTAGTAAAAAGTCACTGCCACGATGGAAGCGGTAGTACCGTGCCCCTGAGAAGCAATTGTGCACGCACAGAGCCACCAACCCCTGTGGTAGTACCATGGCTCACCACGGTAGCACCGTAACCCCAAGAAAGTGCAAGTTTCACACGAGAGGGAAATGGCAATTGCAAGACACCCTTCAAGACACCGAACAGCCAAGAAGCAAGCACAAACGACGACACAAACACGACATAGAGGAAAAAGGCACAAGACAACAAAGACCAACACACTATCCACAACTCTCAGGAAGAGAGGGCGGTGGCCGAAGCCACCTATGTATGAGTCATTTGGTATGGCACCACGAAGAATTATCCTTGGGCCCATGACCGAGACTCATCTTTGAAGCACAAGTACCATAAAAATAGCTAATGTGAAAGAGTTTGATCACTTTATGCATAATGGGGGGAGGGAAAGTTCATTGAGAGAACAACACTCCCCCTATGTCCATGCCTACACCTATACAAGATAACATGATGAGTATGGTGGGGTGTGCAAGGGTTCAAACCACATTGCTCGAATCAATGATATTTAGCTCATGCCTTAACTCGAAAATCTTGCTTCATCCAAGGGCTTCATGAAAATATTTGCAAGGTTATCATGAGTGTTGACATACTTGAGCTTGATCTCCCCTCGCCTAATGTGATCCCGGATGAAGTGATACCGAATCTCAATATGCTTTGTCTTGAAGTGTTGCACCGGGTTAAAAGAGATCTTGATGGCACTTTCATTGTCACACCGAAGAGGCACTTTGTCACAAGTGACACCGTAATCCTTCAAAGTTTTCCTCATCCATAGGAGTTGAGCACAACAACTACCGGCAGCCACATACTCCGCTTCGGTGGACGAGAGAGATACACAACTTTGCTTCTTAGAAGACCAACTCACTAAAGAGCAACCAAGCAATTGGAATCCTTCGGAGGTGGACTTCCTATCCACTTTGTCTCCCACCCAATCTGAACCTATATAGCCCAAAAGATCAAAGTTTGGTCCTCTTGGGTACCATAAGCCAAAGTTTGGGGTATGAGCCAAATATCAAAAGATTCACTTGACCGCCACAAAGTGGCTTTCCTTAGGTGCGGCTTGAAACCGTGCACAAATGCCCACACTCAACATGATATCCGGTCTAGATGCACAAAGGTAAAGCAAGGAGCTAATCATGGAGCGATATACCTTTTGATCCACCGCTTTACCATTGGGATCAATGTCAAGTTGGCATTTGATGGGCATTGGAGTGGAGGCCGGCTTGACATCACTTAGCTTGAATCTCTTGAACATGTCTTGAGTGTATTTGGCTTGGTTGATGAAGGTTCCTTCTCTTCTTTGCTTGATTTTGAACCCGAGAAAGAACTTCAACTCTCCCATCATAGTCATCTTGAACTTTGAGGTCATGAGAGCGGAAAATTCTTCATTGAAAGCTTTGTTAGGAGAACCAAAAATAATATCATCAACATATAGTTGGCACACAAACAGCTCCCCTTTGACCTTCTTAGTAAAAAGAGTGGGGTCGATTTTCCCGATTTCGAACCCGCGATCTTGTAAAAACTCCGTAAGATGCTCATACCACGCACGCGGGGCTTGTTTAAGGCCATAGAGCGCCTTGTGGAGTTGGTACACATGATCGGGGAAATAAGGATCCTTGAACCCCGAGGGTTGTTTGACATATACCAACTCATTAATGGGACCATTAAGAAAAGCACTCTTCATATCCATTTATTGCAACTTGAAATTATGATGAGAAGCATAGGTTAACAAACGAATAGATTCAAGGCGAGCAACGGGGGCAAAGGTTTCACCATAGTCGATACCCTCGACTTGGGAGTAGCCTTGTGCCACCAAACGAGCCTTGTTTTTTTTGAGAATCAGCGACAGTGGGAGAGGCTCCCACTGACTTTTGTATTACTCACAGTGGAATAGTTACA
>NC_041383.1:397889069-397909071 GCF_002162155.2 Triticum dicoccoides | reverse complement strand
GAAGGAGTGTGGAACCCCCCTGAAGTGTTGGTTATTTCTCTCCATCCACAGGCTCCAAGCAGCAAGCAAAAAGATGTCCATGAATAGTGGTCGACGCCAGCTCTCCCTCCCCCCATGCAAGATGGCTAATCTGTTGGTTCCTCCCGGCCAGGACATACCAACCTTACTCCAGCAACGCTGGCTGAAGGGGCACGTGAAGAAGAGGTGCTCCAAAGTTTCCTCGGGGGGGGGGGGGTTCTGACAGAACATGCAAGCATAATTATCCCCGGCAACAGCAAAATGCCGCCGCCTCAGCATGTTTCTGGTGTTCAAGCGATCGACCAGGAGCAACCACCCGAACAGTTTGAACTTGATCGGGCTTCTGGAGTTCCATAGCCAACCGAACGCCTCATCAGCCACCACATGCCTGAAACAGTGGTTATAGTATTTTTGGAAGAGAAACGCCCAAGATCACAGACCCAAGTGTCGGCACAATCTCTGTCCAGTTCGACGTGCGCAGACCCACGCTAAATCTCTCTGATCTCCTCCCTGGCCTGGATCGAAAGAGGCAAGTTGAAGAGCGTGGCCGGGTCAGTGGTCACAAGAACCTTGGCAATGGAGTCATCCTCGTTCAGGGCAAAGGAGAAGGCTCGAGGATACATGTCCATCAGCGTGGAGTCATCATCACCGAACCAGACATCTTTCCAAAACAGAGCGCTAGAACCATCCCCAGGGATGACTTTGCTAATCCCTCGAAATGTCCCACTGAGCTGCATCACATCTTTCCACCAGAAGGAACCCACCATTTCAGCTGCATGTGGCACCTTATTTGTGTAATATGCATCCCAGACTAGCTGAACCCAGGGTACATCCTCACGATTGTAGAACTTGAATAAGTACTTTAGGAGGAGCGCGGCATTCTGCGTTTTGATATCAATAACCCCAAGGCCACCACATCGTTTGGGACGACAAATGAGCTCCCAGGCAGCAAGAGAGTTGGTTTTGACCCCATCATCAGAGTTTTTCGCCCAAAGGCAGTATCGGCGTAGTTTGTCAAGATGCTCAATCACTTTGGGGTGCAGCTTGATCGTACACATCGCATAGATCAGCATGGAGGTCACCACCGGATTGACCAGAGTCAACTTGGCCCCTGACGACATCAGCGATAAGGCGGTGGAAGTTTTCCTCTCAACCGGGTGCACCAACGGCATGAGATCCAGAACAGTCGGCCTCATTGTTCCCATTGGGAGACCGAGGTAAGTGAACGGCAAGGTGCCAACAGAGAAGCCAAAGATCTCTGCCAACTCAGTAGCATGTTGTTGGTCGACATTAATGGGTATGAGGGCTGATTTGTGGAAGTTGATCTTGAGCCCCACCGAATTTGCATAATCCTCCAAGATAAGTTTCATGCGGGCGGCTTGTACAGAACAAGCTTGCATAACCAAGATTGTGTCATCAGCGTATTGCACCACCGGGAAGTCACCTGCATTTTCACGAGGAATAGGAAGCTCCAGCAGTCCCTGGGCGTAGGCATCATTGATTGCAGCCTGGAGCAGGTCCGCTGCAAGGACAAAGATCAGTGGCGAGAGAGGGTCACCCTGCCTAACGCCACATTTGCATTGAAATTTCCGTCCGGGAACCCCATTCAATAGGACAGATGAAACTCCCGAACCAAAAATCGTTTCCATCCAACCTAACCATCTTTCATCAAATCCCATGTGCTTCATTATTTCCAACATGGGGGCATGTTCGACCGTATCAAAGGCCTTGGCAAAGTCAAGCTTAAGTAAGATAATCTCTCTCGCAGATGAGTGGCACTGATGGATATATTCGTACGACCACGCAAGACAATCCTGAATGGTCCTCCCCTTGATGAAACCATATTGGTTTCTGTGGATGATATTAAGAATAACTTTCTGCAGTCGGTTAGCCAGGATCTTCGTAATGATTTTTAGACAACCATTCAGCAGGGTAATTGGTCTAAAATCATTAGCCGTTTCCGGAGAGGATATCTTTGGAATCAGGGTGATGTATCCCTCACTAATGCTAGTGATATCGAGCCCACCTGCATGGAAAGCGTGACACAGGTCGTAAAAATCTGACTTGATGATATGCCTTTGCGAAGATAGAGCTGATTGGATGCATGACATGCTGTGTTGATGGCTTCGGCACAAAAGTTATATGGAGACTTGAACTCCGCCATCATGGTCCTTGCCGCATCCATCAACGTCCGGTTCTTCCTCTCCACGACACCATTTTGTTGAGGGGTGTATGGTGCAGAATATTGATGCTTGATCCCCTCATCACTAAGAAACTCATCTAAGGTGTAGTTCTTGAACTCGGTGCCGTTGTCACTCCTTATTGTCAAGATCTTTGCATCATGTTGACGTTGAGCTTCATTTGCAAAGTCGATGACGGTTTGTTGAGTCTCACTCTTCCTCTTGAAGAAATATACCCAAGTGTGTCTTGAATAATCATCCACAATCACCAAGCAATACTTTCTACCCCCAAGACTATCAAAGGATGGAGGCCCAAAGAGATCCATGTGAAGGAGCTCCAAGGGTCTCTTCGAGTAGATGATAGTTGCGGGAGGGTGAGCCTTCTCATGAAGCTTTCCTTCGATACAAGCACTGCAAGCACGATCTTTGGCAAAACTAACATTTGTTAGTCCACGGACATGGTCCCCCTTGAGAAGACTTTGCAAAGATCTCATATTGACGTGGGCTAAACGGTGATGCCAAAGCCATCCCATATCAACTTTAGCCATTAGGCATCTCGCGGTCTTAGTGGGTCGCTCCGAAAAGTTAATCACATAAAGACCGTTCTCGACATGCCCAACAAAGGCTACTTTAAGAGTCTTGCTCCACAAGAGGGCCACGGTATCAATATCAAAGAAAGTGGCAAAGCCCATGAGTGCAAGTTGACGAACGGAAAGTAGATTGTAAGCAAGGGACTCAACAAGCATGACTTCCTCGATCGTGAGATCATGAGAAATGACAACCTTGCCAAGACCCAATACCTTAGAAGACGAGGCATCACCCCACTCGATGTTGGTGGGCATAGATGGAACCTTGTGCACGTCCACCACCAAGTCCTTGCTTCCGGTCATATGAGGCTCCACTATCGAGCAACCATGATCCCCCACCGGAAGCAAACACCTACAACAGATCAATGCTTGGTTTTAGGTACCCATTTTGTAATGGGTCCTTTGATGTTAGTAACAAGGGTCTTAGGAACCCAAATAGACCATTCAATGTACTCATAAGGAGAACCAACAAATTTAGCATAAACATGCCCATCACTAGCACGGCACAACACATAAGAAGGGTTAAAGTCGCCAGCTTTGTTGGAAGGGGTGGCATTGCCCTTTTTAACATCGCCACCCTTCACATTATTCTTCTTCTCCTTTGGAGCACCCTCTCCCTCCATCACAAAAGTTTTCTTGAGAGGGGGAGGTCGTTTGGTCTTTTCATTCTTCTTCTTGTTCTTGGAATTGGGTGCAAACCCAACTCCCTCTTTGGCCAAACTTCCTTTTGATTGCTCAAAAGGTCATTGAGGTTCTTCTCACCTTGTATGCACGTCACAAGCCCTCTCTCAAGTTGTTCTTTCAACTTGGCATTCCCCTCCACAAGATGCTCATGCTCACAACATGGGTTAGTAGCATTGCATTATCAATTAATACCATAAGAGGAAAGGTGGCTTTCTCCTTGGTTAGCTTCACCTGGAGTTGATCATGAGACTCCTTGAGGCTACCATGAGCACCCTTCAAGACATTGTGAGCCTTGTCGAGTATATCAAACTCCTCCTTGAGTCTAGCATGGTCAACCCCAAGTTTAGCCCTCTCGGAGTTTAGCACACGAGATACAACAAGAGCATGATCAAGATCTTTCTTTAATTTAGCATGATCATCGTTGTGTGACTCCTCAAGAGCCAAGCGATGCACACGCTCTTACTCAAGAGCATTAGAAAGATCCGATATCTCATCGGCATAGTCACGACTATGACCTTCCATCTTAGAGATGGTTTCCTCATGAGCCTCGATCATGTCATTGGATTCACCAAGTTGTTCCAAGAGAGCAATGAAGTGCTTCTTGGATTTGCCCTTGAGCTTACTCATAAAAGACTCAAATTCATTTATCTCCTCATTCGACCCCTCACTTTCATCAATGCAATCCGTTAAGGAGGGAGTATTAATGATGGTGATTTTGATGTTGGGGGTTACCTTGTTGGTGGCTTTAGCCATGAGGCACTTGGCGGTGATGTTCTCGTTGGGTGAGTCGAAGAGGGATATCCTTGGAGTTGTGGCAATGGCAACGGAGGCCATGGCCACGACTTCACTATCTTCATCATCATCATCATCCTCATGGTATTCTTCTTGAACCACCAACCCTCTAGTTGGAGTCTTCTTGGTGAAGTTGTTCTTGTTGGGGAAAGACTTGGCTTTGTCTTTTCGGATGAGCTTGCCACCATTGTCTTCCCTCTTCTCGTAAGGGCACTCCACAACAAAATGGCTCACATTGCCACAATTGTAGCATGTTCTCACACGTTGCTTGCCCTTGAAGCTACTTGAGTTATTCTTGTTGAAGCTTGGTCTTGAGTTCTTCTTGCTCCAAAATTGCCTTGAAGCAGCCATGTGTTCATGATAATCATACTTAGTATCCTCGGGGTTGCTCTCATCTTCTTCCTCATCGTCCTCTTCTTCCACACTAACCTTGGCCTTCAAGGCGAGGTTGGGCTTCTTCGCTCTTTGAGAATGTAACACCGCATTGTCGGCGATCTTGTCCAAGATGCTCATAGACACAAACTCATCCAACACTTCACTTGAGGACAAGGTGTGAAAGTCTGACCTTTGACGAATGACGGAGGACATGGCCTTGTGGTAAGGCATCATGGCCTTGAGAAATTTGCGCTTGATCCAATTGTCATCCGTATCCTTGCTCCCATGATCTCGGAGTGAGACCGCGAGAGTAGTTAATCTCCGATAGAGCTCACAAGATTCTTCATCTTCTTTCATGGCAAACTCATCGGCTTCATCTTGCACTACTTCATAGTTGGAGCATTGAATGTTAGCGCTTCCCCTGTAGAGAGAAACAACATGCCGCCATGCATCCTTGGCCATGGTGAAGGGTCAGAGATGAGCAAGATCTTTGGGTGGAATTGCATCTTGGATGATGAAGAGAGCATTCTCATTGAATTGATTATCCGCGGCTTCTCGAGGAGTGAAGTTGCTTCGGTCATGCGGATAGAAACCTTCTTCAATGATTCTCCAAAGGTTAGTATTAACATGGTTCAAATGACACTTAAAGCGATAAAGCCAAGAATCAAAGTCCTCATTTTTTACAATCTTAGGGGGAGGTCCACCATAACTAAGTGGAGGTTCCACATGGGAAAAGATGCCATTGCCATTTTTACCACTAGTAGAAGGAGCTTTTTCACTAGTAGCTTCCCCCTTGTCGGGGTTAGCATCCATCACCTTGTCAGTGGGATCACCCACTTTCATCGGCGCGGTAGATAGTTTAAGCTCTTCTAAGAATTTATTAAATATGCTTTCAACCTCGGTCGTCATGGAGGTTTTCAATGTGTCCAAAGCCGCATTGAATTCCTCACGAGAGACCGCGGTTCCCCCATCAGCCGTAGACGAGATCGGATTCACACCGGAGTGCTCCTCCCCACCGTCTACGGTGTCAACCATACTCTTCGGATGGCAAAGTCCTTAATAAAGAGACGAGGCTCTGATACCAATTGAAAGGATCGATATAGTTGACTAGAGGGTGGTGAATAGGCAACTAACAATTTTTAGCTTTTGTTTACCAAATTAAACTTTACATCAAAGTAGGTTATCTAGATATGCAACTAGGTGAGCAACCTATATGATGCTACAACAATAAGCACACAAGCAAGCAAGGGAAAGACCACAATAAAACTTGCACAAGTAAAGGTAAGAGATAACCAAGAGTGGAACCGATGAAGACGAGGATGTGTTACCGAAGTTCCTTTCCTTTGAAGGGAAGTACGTCTTCGTTGGAGCGGTGTGGAGGCACAATGCTCCCCAATAAGCCACTAGGGCCACCGTATTCTCCTCACGCCCTCACACAATGCGAGATGCCGTGACTCCACTATTGGTGCCCTTGGAGGCGGCGACCGAACCTTTACAAACAAGGTTGGGGCAATCTCCACAACTTAATTGGAGGCTTCCTACGACAACACGAAGCTTCACCACAATGGACTATGGCTCCGCGGTGACCTCAACCGTCTAGGGTGCTCAAACACCCAAGAGTAACAAGATCCGCAAGGGATTAGTGGGGGGAATCAAATTTATCTTGGTGAAAGTGTAGATCGGGGCCTTCTCAACCAATCTCGAGCAAATCAACAAGTTTGATTGGCTAGGGAGAGAGATCGGGCGAAAATGGAGCTTGGAGCAACAATTGAGCTTGGGGATGGAAGAAGTAAGTCTTCTTGGAGAAGAAGACCCGTTTATATAATGGGGGGACAATTCCAACCATTAGTCACCACTCAGCCTGTGCCCCGCGGTACTACCGCACCTCTGGAGCGGTACTACCGCACGGGCCTGCGGTACTACCGCGGGGGTCCGCGGTACTACCGTGGGCGCGGCATAGCCTGGACCCGACCAGATGAGTATTGACAGGGTGCGGTAGAACCGCTGGCGTGGTACTACCGCATGGGAACCACCGTCCAGGCACGGTAGGCACGGATATAAAAAATTACATCCGTGACTACATCCGCTGAGATTTTATCTGTGCAAAAATTCGACACGGTACTACCGCAAACGAGGTGCGGTACTACCGTGTAGGGTGCAGATGTAAAAAATTACATCCGCCCCTACTTCCGCTCATGCCACAGTGCCTGGCCAGGCGGCACGGTACTACTGCGCCAGAGCACAGTACTACCGCGTTGGGTGTGGATGTAAAAAATTACATCCGCCCCTACTACCGCTTGCGCAGCAGCGCCAGGCCAGAGCTCACGGTACTACCGCTCTGAAGGAGCGGTACTACCGTGGGCGCCCATGGTACTACCGTGCCAGAGCCCGGTACTACCGCTGGTGCCTACGGTAGTACCGCTCTGGGGAGCAGTACTAGCGCCAGCCTATGAACAACAACACTAGGAGTCCTTCATTCTGCAGAGACACAGTGAGACGGAGAAAGCTCCAAAGAGCCAAAGGAAAGGCGGTGCAAAATGGATGTGTGTACGTGAGATTCCACCCAAACCTTTCCAACACGGATCCCCTCTTAATAGTACGGCTTTCCTACGACTCAAATCCACCGAAAAGAAACTTAGAGAACCACCGTCTTCAATAATCTTCGAGGGGCAACAAATCGTCTTGTGTTCAGTCATGATATATCTGAAAAGCTCAATGTACATGATTAGTCCACAAAAGCATTGTCATCAATCACCAAAACTACTAAGGGATAAGTATGCCCTTACAAATAGTATTGGCTTTCCTGTGGACTCAATGTGATCTTAGATCACTAAAAATGAAAATGTAGAGCCTTGAGCTTTTGCCAATGTTTGTCCTTAGCATCTTGAAGGGGTTCCACATCCTCTTGTCCATGTCACTCCAATGTTGAACTTATCTGAAATATACTAGATGAAAATATTAGTCCAACAAGAGATATGTTGACATTAATTACCAACATCATCCAGGGAGCACTTGTGCTTTCATGCCGTCATTTCTTTATCTTGCTTTTCTCTTGTTTTTTTTTGGGATTGATTGTGCTGTTTGCCCCAGCGATGAACTTCTGGTTGTATCGAGTGGTTGCTATATTAATATAGCGGGACGCAAGCCTATTTCGGTAAGTTTCAAGCATGTACCAAATGCTGCAAGTCTGTAAGACTGCATCTTTAAATAAAGAACATCTCCCACATTGTATTGTCTATATGTTATGTTTCTATCTGCGTACTTTTTCATCCTTTCTTGTGCTACTAGAAGGTTGTGTTTGAGTTGAGCCATCATAGTTTCTTTTTCCTAGAGAAAAGTTTGGGCATCAGCATCTATTGGTCCGGGTACTGAGACTTCACCAATCATTGGGCACTAAAATGGAATAAATTTTGTTGCAGTGGGATAAGTGGTATTGAACTACGAAAATCCATCTCTACACCCGAGCTCATCTGCACCCGCGCTGACGAAAAAAATCAAAACAAATACTAGAAAAATTCAAAAAATCCATTATTTTTTGTGGGAGAGACAATTTGATGCGTGAAGTCCGCTCCAAGTTTCAAATCATTTAGACATCTGAGGAGCTCTCAGCAAAAAAGATAAATTGGGGTCTGTAAAAATGTTTACTGTTTATGTACTGTTTTGGCCCGATTTTGTCTTTTTGCTGAGAGCTTCTCAGATGTCAAAATGACTTAAAATTTTAAGCGGGCCTCATGCATCAAATTGTCTACGACACAATTTTTTTTGGAATTTTTTGATTTTGTTTTGAATTTTTTACGATTTTTTTTTCTAACCGGGTGCAGATGAGCCTGGGCACCGAAACGCCCTACTCTATTGAACTGCCACTCTGCCAAGAACAACCAGAAGCACTAGTTCTTGGGCTCATTAAATGCCATACTTCTCAAATAATTTTCTAGACATTGATTAACTCTCTCTGTCTGGCCATCACTTTGAGGATGGTGGGCAATGCTCAGTGTGTGGACCCGTTGTTAAAGTTCTGAGTTGGCATCTTATTATGCTGGTGCTTACAGAACTATACTCCCTCCGTCTCAAAATAAGTGTCTCAACTTTATACTAACTCTAGTACAAAGTTGTACTAAGATTGAGACACTTATTTTGGGACGGAGGGAATACTTGTTATATTCACATATTTTACCATTCTGTCAAGGTGGCCAATAAAAGATAATGATGGATTGGGAATTTGGTATGTCCGATTGGTAAAATTCTTGAGAGTTTTGGACCCTCTTTAGTTTGCTTCACAATGTCTTTAGCAGCGCGAATCTTGCATCATAACAATTTAAGATGACAGGTAATCTGGTGTGTCCAGTTAATTTGCTATATTTTAGTTTTGAGTCTGGATTGGTGGAAATAGTGTGTTGCTTTACTTGCATTGAAGTCTAACCACATTACTGAAGTACAATTTGTCATGCACATATATCTACAGACTACAAACTGCAGTTACATATACAACTCTTCCCTGTAGTACTGACTTGCTACTACCTCTGTTTCTGACCCTTGGAACTGCCTTTCAAGTCATTGTACCCATGTACGTGTCCTGTTGTAGAGGTACTGTTTTCTCTCGAAGGGTCGAAGCTGATCAATGAGTTGAAAGGCAGGTACTGTTTTCTCTGAATATATTGATGTCAAAATAATCAGAAAGCTGCATGTGAGTGCCAGGATGGCAGAAAATTGCATCAAGATGAGGAGGTACAGCCTGCAGTGTAAATGCGGTTTCAGGCGAGATGAATCATAGCATGTAATATGCATGCATTCATCGGAGTATTTATAAACTGCAATACATCTTACATTTCGTATGGCAACCTAAATTTCCAATTAAGTACCTATAGTATGTTGTGTATGCACAAATTCAATTGCTGTTGCTGACTGAATCATTTGTGCTATGTTGTGGGTGGACCATACCTTTCTTCCTGTTCTGATTCTGATGGCCCGTGCCATGCCCAATGGAAGCTTTTAACTGACGGATTTTCTAATTCTCATATATAGCAAAAGCAAGGTATGAAGATAAAGCGAAAGAATGCCAATTGCAAGCTAGGTGAAGAAGGTACCTACAAAATATCAACAGCACTTCACTTTTGGTGCATCGCAGGATCTGATTGTCTGCAGCCTGACGCCACAAACTTCCTTATTGTAAGATTCAGCCAATTCAGATGGTACACCAGATCATAAGCATTTTCGCGAATACGCTTTGGAGCGTATCTTTGCATTGATAGAGGGGAGAAAGTACAGAGAAGCGACCTAGCCACCTACACAAGCTGGCGTGGCCGGGACGCTAGGTGAGCAGAGGACAGAGGGGATGCACAGCCCCAAAAACATCAGTTCAAGTTACAGAGATTAATGCAACTCCTTTGGCTCCGGCAGCTGCCCAGGAGCGAGCTTCCTCCATGATCGCGCGAACAAGGTCCGAGGTTGAGGGCATGATCTTGTCGAAGACTGCAGCCTTGTGGTGTTGCCAGAGTGACCAGGCAATGAGGGTGGCAATGGAGGCCAGACCGCGCCGCAGAGAGGCCGGAGAAGCGTTCAAGACCGTGGACAACCAATCGAAGAAACCAGATCATAAACTGAAGTACTAATTAAAAGTTGTAGTTACCAAATGAATTGTGCGAGCCAATATATACGCATGTAACCAGCAAAGGAAATTACAGTATCTGATTACCAAATATTCAACCGCAGAAACGGTAGCGTGTCACCGGGTGCAACTTAATTGTTTCAGTACTGCGCACAGAGCTCCTCAAATCTGGACAAGCTGCAAAAAACATTATCTATATGCTCATTTTGAGTAAAAGGTAGTTGAATAAAAAAGGCGAAAGTAGAAGCGAAACAATATATCACTGAACTAAGCGGGGAAAAGATCATCATGGTCACGGACCTTTTAAGGAGAGGCTTTGGATTGTAGGGGAATAAATCTTTCTTATGAAGATCTTCCAAAGTTTGCTTTAACGAAAGGAGACAAACTTTAGCACTCAGGAAAAGCTGTTCTTTGCTCTTATTTTCCTTGTCATAAGAGGAACCTAACTTAGTGCCTTCCATTGAGCTACCAGTGAAACTATTTATATCTTTCAAGGTTCTTTGCCTTTTACAGTTGAATTTTTGTATCTGTGCCTCGTAAACTGAATCATCGACAAAAGCATCCCAACACCCGGATACCAGTCGTAAGCACCTGAGAACAGAGACATAGACATCACACTCCATGTTGCTACACGTGTCTGTCATTTGACTATATCAGAAAAAATATGGAAGCTACTAACTGACCGTAATAGATACTGGGCACAATGCACACCTACATCTTTAGATATGAGATAATCAACAAGTACCAAGTGATCATAGTGCAACTGCAAAATAAATACAATAAATAATTAACAACTCAAAATGTATATTATACAGTCAAACAGGAGAATGAATTTGGATGATCTATAGAAAAGAAATGACTCATGGGTCAGCAAACGCAGGAGTCCTAAATAACACATTTGGTAAGTGTCGTTACAAATTGCCGAACACTCCATATGATTGGAAGGTCTAATAAAAATATATTTACTTGTACTTATGTGCAAACTGCAACGCATTCCTACAATCTGAAGTTATAGACCATCTGAAATTTACCGATGCCTACAGTCTCACACTCACTTAGAAAACCAGTATGCTTAAGTTGAGTACGAGATAGTAACAAGAGATGATTTACCTCTAGCTATGGTAGCTGATGTACACTTATCCGGACCTATTATCTTGATTGTTATTAGAGCCCTAACGAATTAACTGCCTACTTACTCTATGGAGTGCAGTAACCAGAATTCCTCGGCTAAAAATCATTATAGGATGGCATCTCCTATCCTGTACTGCATAAACTACTGGAAGCTTGTTGCTACATCTTTAATAACACGTCACCAAGAAACCATGACGGCATGAAGCTATTTGCACAATCAAATGAACAAGAACTGAATGTCATAATACTGCTTTGCAGAGATAAATGAGCATCTAGCGAATCTAGCAGAATAAGATGTATAACATGTTGACTGACTCACCAATGAAAGCCATTGATGAAAAATATGAACTGGGTCAAAAACTATGGAGAACAGTTTGGCACCAATCAGTTCAGACGTCCATTTAGTTTCCATCTTATCTCTGCAAATTTGGACAGAAGGTGGTAACTATATAAACATACATACAGTCTGCATAACTTTCCATTATGAAATATTATATGGTATATCTTCTGCTTACATTGCCAACGAAATAAGCGGAGCATCCAAAAGCTGCAAGAGAATGATGAATAACATATCGTCCTGCAACATGGAGGAGCATATGCCCAACACTATAACATTTACTCAAACACGAGGAATACAAGTTAACACTAATAAAACAAAGCATTAAGAAGATAAAGGCTTCAGCATTTGGCCTGAAGTCCAATTTACATTGGATGAACCGGGACAGGAGAGGAGAGGAACTGTATGTGCAAAGAAAAACATTAGCAAAATTGAGGAATAATGAGCATGATGCTCAAGATGTACTCAACATAGAAAGCAACTCCCTAGCAATCTGCACTAATATAGATCCAAATACTCTACTGTAAAGAAACAAACCACCCGCAAAAGGTGACAACAATCTGTTATGACCGGTTTAGCCTACGGCCGTAAAAGGCCCACCGGGCAATCTTAGCCCACAAGTTATCTTAGGTTAATTCGTATGCAAGTTATCTAGGTTATAAATATATGCTGTAAGACTCTTTTTGAGATTAAGCAATAAGAATATTCTTATTCCTGTTGCCCGGCTCCCAGAGGAGCCGGAACCCTAGCCGCCTCTAACCCTAGCCGCCGCCGTCATCTTCCTCCGTCGCGACGGCGCCCAGCCGCCGGCGCGCCCGCTCCATCCTTCCCCTACAACCTCCGGAGCAGGTCCGGTAGGACCCTTGGTTCTACCAATTTGGTATCCAGAGACTCGGGTTTGACCATGTCTTCTCCATCACTCACGCCGCCGCTGCCCTCCGGCACCACCGCCTCGCTGCCCGCCCCCCCGATGACCACCAACGGAGCTCCGACGCTGCCGGGGCCGAGCGCCACAGCGGGGGCCCCAATGCCGCCGGCTCCCGTCTCCCCCGCGCCACCGCCGACAACCTCGGTATTCATGCCGGAGGAGATGACCAGCATCCTGCGGGACCTCGTGACGGCCGTCCAGGGCATCTCCCTGTACCTGGCCAGCCCGTACACCACCCCGCCGGCTGCGCCCCCTGCCTAGAGCCACCCGGTGACGCTCTGGCCGCTCCAGGCCGCGTCTGGCGGACCGCCCCTGCTGCCGTTCCAGGCGGGCTACACCAGCGGGCCTCCGCCGCTGCTACACCTCCAGCAGTCCCCAGCCGCGGGCCAGCTCTGGCCGCCGTGGCCGCCGACTTCTACACCGGTTTCCGCCGCGTCTGGCCGCTACCCACAGCAGACGCAACAGCCGCTGCAGCTCCAGGCGCCACCTCTGCCCAGCGCCGGACTGTCGTCCGCCGCTCCGGCCGGCCTGCCCATCAACCAGGTCCGGTTCCCGCCCTCTCCATCTCCAATACCAGCGTGGGCGGCTGGGTCTTCTCCATCGCCGGTCTACACCGCGGCTTCCGAACAGCCGACCCCGTTCCCGCAGTTTGACGGGCCATCCGGCACCGTAGGTCGCCACCCGGAGTATTCCGACCAGGCTCCACCGGCCACCCTGCTCCGCTCCTCCGAGCCAGTTCGACACGGCGCTTCGGCGCAGACACCGCCGCGGTTTTCCAAAATCGACTTCGCCACCTATGACGGCACGGAGGACCCCCTCAACTAGCTCAACCCCTGCGACCAGTTCTTTCGCGGGCAGCGCACCCTCGCATCAGAGCGTACCTGGCTCGCCTCCTACCACCTCCGCGGCGCGGCACAGACATGGTATTATGCCCTCGAGCAGGACGAGGGCGGCATGCCCCCTTGGGAGCGCTTCCGCGAGCTCTGCCTCCTTCGCTTTGGGCCCCCGGTCCGCGGAAGCCGCTTGGCGGAGCTCGGTCGCCTTCCCTTCACCTCCACGGTGCAGGACTTCGGGCGTGACGGCGCAGCAGCGGGCCGACCTCTTTGTCGGTGGACTTCCGGATCACATCCGCGTGGACGTGGAACTTCGGGGACCGCAGGATCTCCAGTCAGCCATGTACTACGCCCGCGCGTTCGAGCGTCGCGCGGTGGCCATCCAGCAGGCATCACCGTCCCGGACCGCTGGGTCGCTACCCGGGCGGGATTCCGTGCAGGGTCGGCCTGCGCAGGCTTCCGCGGCACCCCTCGCCGCGACCACGGCGCGCCCGTTCCGTCGGCTCACCTCAGCCGAGCTACTCGAGCGTCGCCGCCAAGGGTTGTGCTTCAACTGCGACGAGCCCTACACGCCCGGCCATGCCTGCCCGCGACTCTTCTACCTGGAGGTTACAGACTACATTCCGGAGGACGCCGTCGCCGCTGACCTGGCCGCCCCAGCTGTCGAGAAGGTGTTTGACGCTGGTTGATCACCTCGAGAAGTTCAGCAAGCGCTTCCCCACCTTACAGCTCGAGGACGAGCTGTTTGTGCAGGCGGGGAGAAGTGTTATGACCGGTTTAGCCTACGGCCGTAAAAGGCCCACCGGGCAATCTTAGCCCACAAGTTATCTTAGGTTAATTCGTATGCAAGTTATCTAGGTTATAAATATATGTTGTAAGACTCTTTTTGAGATTAAGCAATAAGAATATTATTATTCCTGTTGCCCGGCTCCCAGAGGAGCCGGAACCCTAGCCGCCTCTAACCCTAGCCGCCGCCGCCATCTTCTTCCATCGCGACGGCGCCCAGCCGCCGGCGCGCCCGCTCATCGCCACGCCCCGCTCCATCCTTCCCCTACAACCTCCGGAGCAGGTCCGGTAGGACCCCTGGTTCTACCACAATCACTTATGAAGACAAACAGAAGCAGAAATGCATGAGTATGAACATGAAACCCAACTTATCTAGTACCTACAAGACATAACGAAAATCGACCAACTCACACAGAAGCTCGTTTTGCCATTGAACAATGAACAAAGTTAATGAGCTTTCTGGCATTTAGAGCAGAAGCATACCTCCTCCATATATAACTGCAGAAAGCATAAAACAATGTCTGTTGATGATTTTGAGTCCAAAATCTTGTCTAAGCAACATCTCTGAAACCAAACTGAGATTTCTGATAAGCCAAAATAGTTGCAATTATCAGTGCAGCCTTGCCCCTTGTGACAACATTGATCTCTCTTACATGAACATTTCAGTCTACTATCATTTCCACTGCAAGCCAAGACTATCGAACAACTAAGAAACAAATACATAGCCTGCCTTTGTAAGTGCCGAGTAGATTTATCCTGAAGCTCGCCCAAACCTACACCACTTAACAAAAATGGGGATCCTTCTAAACAGTTCTCCAGTTTAGTGCTATGTTGGAACATAGGTTCATGGAGTGTACTCTGAAAGTGGCGTCTAAGTAATTTCAGCAAACAAACAATATGTGAGCAGTTCTGCTGTATGTGAGGCTTAAGCCTTATCATTAACATCTGCATTGAGAAAGCAATGATTGATGAGTACTTGGTCACAGATTGTTTCAACTTCGTAAGAAAAGATTGCTGAATGTATGAAAACTACCAATATTTTGTGCTTTGAATACTGAGAGAGACTTTTGGGGGTATCCTGTTGCTCTTGTAAGAAAGTTCCTAATCTAGGAATGACATCTGCAAGTTTCACAAATATATCTCGTCGATCTGTGTCTTCTGTGTCACTTTGCTCAACTAAAGAGCACAAGAGCTGGAGGAGACTGCCTGACACTATTCCAAACTGTGCAGAATCTTCACTCAAACTATGTCGGTCATCCGTGACAATGCTGACAACTTTCCCGGCATTGAGTTGGTAACCAGGATCCCAATGTAACTTCTGAATATGATGAATGGACAGGCAAATGAAGTCATCTTTCAGTTCAGAGTCATTGAGTTTCAGAAGCTTCAGAATAATGTGTAGTGCTCGAAAGAGGCAAGTCATTATCTGCCTACTGGTATTGACACATCGTAGTTTGAGTACTGCTATAAAGCTTGTAATGCTGGTTCTTTTAGTCATAGTGTCATGACTTATGCTTTCCGCAGCAGATGAACAACCAACACAACCTTTGGTGGCATTAATTGTAGAATGATTATGAGCGCATGTTGATACCGTGTGTATAGCTGCCCAGACCAGCTCAACAAACTGAATCCAAACGGCTTCCTATGAACACAGCAACAGATACAATAATAAATAAATAATTCTATAGAGAAACTTATGCACCATAAAACAAGGAGAAGAGCATGAGCAGCATACAAACTTCATTAGGGAATTAGAGATGGCCATCAAGATATTCCCAGCTGAATGCTTAATATAATCACTACATAGATGAAGTAAGCCAACCTGAAAAGGATGGGGTAACATAGAAGTTCAGTAGTTTATAAGCCTTGATACACCGGGCTGCAATAATACACAAAGAAAGATAAATAACAACACACTAGCCAATATTCATAACACGAATTTAAATGGATGGGGTATAAGAACGATGAAAATCACCAAAGCAAAAGGTTATGCCAAGCCAAGAATATTGACAACAGCACACACAGTTCTGCACATGCTAGATGTTAGATGGGGCGGCAAATTGGCATGAATAGGATGCACGCCCAAAACATTATGCCAAATTGCCACTTCAATAATAAACAATATCTTCATTATAAACCTGAAAGCAGCGAGTCCAATAAATAGCCTGATGTGATGGCACCACAAATTATCAATCTAATACTGAAATAGTAAAGGACTCAAAGTTCCACAAGTTCCTCAGGTTAATTATTGGTGCAATGTTGATGTTATCCATTGTCATGTAGGTAGGTTTAGTTTGGACACGGCATCGCTACTTATGGACCAAACGATAAGATTGGATACAAATTCCAAAACTGTGAGCTTCACCCTTGCTCTTCTCCTCATGTCAAAAGTAATTACTAAAAAATGTCAAAGCAAGAGGTTGCAAAATAAAATGTAGCCAAGTTCTATTATTAGAAAAGAAACACAGCATGAGTGTTATTAGTTTGTGATGCCTGATAGAAAAATAACTTTTCAAAAAGGTACTGCTGCCAAAAAACCTTGATGGCTAAAGTATGGTGCTTGTGCATGAGGGCAGGTGTCCGGGTCTGCAGCAGCTTGGCAGGGGGGGTGGGGGGAGAACATGAAACATGGAGGACATCACATGAGAAGTTCTTACCACTATGGAGATAATATTGGTCAGGCAGCTAAACCCATCATCAAAATGGTAGTCAGGTGGCAAACAGCAACTGTGAGCTTCCGAACACGAAACAATCTCCAAAAAGGCAAGGGGATGAAACAGGTAAATATGAATTATCTCTTAATAACATTTTACTAAAGTATAGATACAAATGTGCATGAGTTTGAATTCAACAAAATATAAGAATAAGATACAAGGCAAAAATTAAGTATGGTACAGAATATCTCAATAAAAATATACAAGACCTGTAGGTTTCAAGGAAAGCATGTGTAGCTCAGTTTTCTATTCTAATTACTGACTGAAACTCACTCTGTTGGTCGCATGATTGGCACACTCGAGCTGCTACACGAGACATCTTACAATACGGACTACATTTATGTGCTACTGGTTACTTGCAAGTTTGGTGCGTTAATTCTAATCCGGTAAACCCTAAAACCAAACATCAGAGCGACCGATGAATGGCTCAGGGAAATCCAACTAAGAACTACTGTAGTAGAGAGATAAACAGTCAAAAGGGACCAAAAACTAAGCAACTGAAGTCTGAAGCAATACCTGATCCCATGCGCGCCCTTGCTCCCCATCATCCACCTCGTCGTCGTCCCATCCTCGAATTGCCTTGTTTACCTAATACCAAACAAAAATCCTCAAAACAATCATGGGAAGACGGGAGCGGAAAACGTAAAGCAGCAGTAAATCAAATCATCGAATCGAAGCTAGAGGATTACCCGGGAGAGCGCGACGAGTATGCGCCGCTCTTCCTCCCGCGTGAGCTGCGGCCGCCGCGTCGCCAGCGGTTCGGGTTCCTGCAGAGGAGGGAGGACAGCGCAAGCGGCGTGAGAGGCTAGCTGGGAGGCCGCGGTTACCAGATACGAGCGCCCGGCGTTGCTTACGAGGTGGGGAAGGAGGGAGTCGGCGACGAGGTCGCAGAGGCGCGCGAGCTGCTGCCTCTCCTGCCACCGCGGCCGTTGTGCCATTTCCTCGCCGTGGGTCTGATTCGAATCGATGGCTTCGATAGGGGGATACCGTCTCCACCAGCTGAAATCCTAGGTCAGTCTACCGCTTTGAGGAGAATAGCGTTTTTTTTTCTTCTAAATCAAACCTGCTTTGTGGGCCAGTTCTTTTGGATACAACAATGTTATAGGACTTTTTTTTCGCGAGAAAATGCCATAGGATAATTGAACCCGTAGGCACAAAACAGGCCACTCTAGAAAAATGACAGATTACAACTACGACTATATCATTACCATATCCACTCTTCATTTATCCTAATTTGCAAACTGATTGAAATGGATACACTACATTTTTCTAATTATTGTGCACTTTTTTTTACTAATATCATTCTTTTGCTAATATTATCCCATGAGGACATGGTCTACAAATTCTCTTCTTAATGGAATAGAGATTCCTATTTCTAGTATTCTCATAAGAACATCTACAAATAAGTCATTTGAATTGTAAATTTTATTATTCTAGAGTTTTTTAATAAGTTATATGAAATCTTGCTAAGTGCATCATTCAGGTTCTTCGTCTATACTCACTTCATATATATAACATAAGCAACAACACTGGATTTACATATTACTGAAACTAGTTGGTGCCCACGCGTTGTCGTAGGTGGTTCATCAGTAACAAAGAAAAATGCTATATATTAGAAAAATGGATTGAGCATCAAAGAAAACAAATGCAAAAAAAATAACAAATCAATTGACAGAAAAATGTAAGCTTGGAACTTGCTGATGTAAAAGTTCATGCTTAATAAAAAAATAAAAGTATTTTGGATTCGAAATGCCACATCTGTAAAATTATAAATCACGCCCTATAAAGATGTGATCCAGTGCAAAGGAAGGTGGGATGTGACTTGTGAGTCATTACAATTGTGTTTCACAAGGCATCAATCTAGATAACCAATTAAACTCAATAGTTTTGAATACTCAATGGAGAATTTTTCGCACATAATCATCAAAAGGAGTGCATGTACACAGAAGAACTATCACACAGATCATCCTAGAGTTGATATTTGTTGGTTCAAAAGTATCGTCTGTCTCTCATTGTAAACATGATCTCATACATAAACAAAGCACTAGTGCGGCAGTGCCCTATAATGCAGAACTCTTTTCTTTTATTCAAGGGTGTTTAAGCTTCCACATTCACGACACTATTGAGTAAGCAAAAAACCATATTCAGTTAACATATGGGTAGGTTACCTACCCAATCTTGTCGGATGCTTGTACAACAAATCCAACTGAAGGTGTGAAGCACTAAATCCTTGTCATGCCATGACTTGTCTGAAATTTTGAACAATAACACATCCTAAGAAAACAACATACCATTTTAGGCTAAAGAAACAACATGTTGAAACATAAGAAACGAGGAGCTTTATTCTCGCAGATTCATATTCGCCTTATGATGCTGTTGTCGGAAGAAGGTATCTCACATATTCGAAATCCCGAATTTCCACCGAAAAAGACTAGTGTAACTCAAGAAGTAGGAGGTTTGAGGCTGACATCAATATGTCAAATTTTAATCGAACGTTTACACTGTGATGGGATGAAGTAAATCGAGCGACTTCAAACATAGCAAGGGAACTAAAGGCAAGCGTAAATGCTTAGTTGTTTTATCAATTTCTTTCACGAAAGCTTCGTTTGCTTCTTATGCATTTGTGCTAGTGGGGCCCAACGGGGCATGAAGCAACGAAAGGTTGCGTGTGTGACATTGGTAGATGGGTTGTTTTCGGTTGTGGGTGGGATGGAGCAGTTCATGAGCCATGTGTGTTATTTAATCCATGCAAATATGAAGTAAAGAGATTGACGAGCAGTGCTTTATATCGCCTTCAGTGAGCGCTAAAGGTGGCTCGCGTTTACCTTGGCGTACCTCCCGCGCCAGCGAGCACTCGCTTACATGGGCCTCGCCCGACCAATAATAAGTGAGCGCCCATCCCCCAACCAATGAATGAGCACGCTTTTTCTCATTTGTTCACATCCGTTTTATTCCAGTAACATTTCATTATAATTTGATTTTTTTAGAAATTTTGGGGAAAAAATGAATTTAAACCTACCATCCCCTTTTCA
>NC_041383.1:397822946-397888658 GCF_002162155.2 Triticum dicoccoides | reverse complement strand
CCCGCGCCGCCGCTGCCCATGGACTCGTCCTCCGAGAACTTCGTGGCGCCGGTAGACGAGCGCCAGGACCCACCGCTCCCGAACCCTAGCGAGGAGGAGGCGGGCGGTGAGGAGAAAGAGGGGGGAGAGGAGAAAACCCTAGAGCGGGCGGAGGAGCTGTTTGACAAGGGGTCCAAAGCCATCGAGGAGGGGGACTTCGTAGTCGCCGTCGACTGCCTCAGCCGCGCCCTCGAGATCAGGTTAGGGTTCCTCCCACCCACCGATCCGACTCCTAGCCCGGCGGAAATTCCCCCATGGATGTATCATGTGCTTAATGTCTATTTAGTTCATTGCTCTTCTGGGCTAGTTACTTCGGCGGTAGGTCTGTCGAGCTTTTGGTTTATGTAGTTTGGTGGGTGGTTTTACCAGGGTTTAAGAGATTCTACAGGAAGGTGGTCACCAGTTGTGGTATTTACATTTATGTGTTCAGCGGGGAGCGCAATGCGATGTGAGAGATGATTATTCGGTCCAATGAGCCTACTCTTATTTGGCAGCAATTATATGGATTTTCCCAGTTTGTTGTGATGTGCCATGTGTGAGTTGTGATGGGAACATCTTCGGGAATAGGTATTATCCATAGGAATGTCTATATGCCTCTCTAGTACCTGCTAGTGCTTCTGACCGGCACTATTAGTCATTGCAAACAAGCAAAATTGCACATAGTTAGCAGCTTGCGAGAACATTCACCTACTGGAAACTGATTAGATGTGTTTAGATTCAGCTTGTACTTGCAGTGTTTTATATGTGGTTTGTCCTGTTGGTTGCTTTGCTTTGGCCTGAGGCCCCTTGACTGTGAGGTTATGTTGGCAATTGGTGCTTGATGTGTATACTAGGATGAGCATTAAATCTAAGTGTAATTAATTGATGCTTAGGTGCTATCTTATTTGAGAAATGTGTACATGCCTCTTCAGTACTGGTTAGTTACAAATATTTACTGTTATATAGTTTATTCATCCTACTTCAGAATTGTACTTCATAGGCTGTGCAAGCGCCAATCAGTTGTGAACTTTTTATAAAAGACAGTCAATAGGGAGCATAATTAGCACTTTGTGTCATTAAAATGGTTGATGGAACCATTGTGGTGGTTAGCTCTGGTTAGTCTGTTTCATCTCAGATCACGTTACCGTTCATGTTCTTATGCTGTACCCTTAATACCTGTACAATGATACACTGAAAAAATGTACGGCTTTGTTGTCTTGTCACCAGGGTTGAACGTTATGGAGAACTTGCTTCAGAGTGTGCTAGCACGTATTATAAATATGGATGTGCCTTGCTATACAAATCACAGGAGGAGACCGATCCTTTGGGTAATGTTCCAAAGAGTGCACCAGATGAAGAACCAGAGAAGAGCACAACCAATAAAGATAGTGGAAACTCAAAGGCATCCAGTAGCAACATCGAAGATGATGATCCATCTTCAGACAAAGGTGGTGTTGAAGAAGGTGTGTTGTTATTCCTTTGCCCAAGTAGATTCAGATGCAGTTATAGACCAGAAGACGGACATTAATCTGGACATATTATTATATTAGTAACATTATGGTCATTATGATTTAAGACTTCTTTATATTCCTCTCGTTGTACCGACTGGAGGCTATCCACAATTAGATGTTAATCAGTAATGTGCTCATGTGCTGCAAAATGCTGGGTCTTATTTGGAGGTATGTAGTGTTCATAGTTATTTCTTGAGTTCTCAACTTCTCATCCACTTCATCAAAGTGATTTTGTTAATTGATTAAACGTCTAAAACAAGTTTATGCTATAGCTAGCAGATGATTTCAGAGGTAGTAAAATGTATGCTTTGATTGCTCATTCAAAAGCTTGTTATGGATCAACAATATGTTGTGTGGTTGTCTGCCTGCCTTCTCCTTTTGTCAGATATTTTCCTTCCAGCTTTAAATATTTTATGCCTGCCATTGTTGTCCATACACATGGATGACAATGCCAGATTAGACAGATATGGGTACATGAAACTTTGAATGTGTTGCAGTTAGCCGTCTAAAATTGTGCACTTTGCAAGGCCTTGGTTTTATGCTTTGTAAACCGCCTTTGGCCCTTCCTCCTTAGTCCTTCCTCTGTTTGGGTTCCATATTTGAAGTGGGTTGACCTCCGTGCTTATCTCATGGTTCTTGCAAGTTCCCCTACTTCTGCAGTTGTGCTATGTAAGTTTTGCAAAATGTGAATAATCGCTGTCTCACATTTCCATGAGAATTCTGGTTATTTGCTCATGACTATATATATTGATAAAAAATGATCACATTATGCTGATTGGTTCTATGTATGAATGTATATCATTACTTTAGCTATATTGCTTCTTGCTCTTCTTCCTACCGTGGTAAACACTGACATAGTCATTAATTAGGTGAAAACTCAAATGAGAAAGATCAGGAGGATGTAGATGGTGAGAGTGACAAGGATGGTGATGAGATGGGGGGAGAAGAAGATGATTCTGACTTGGATCTAGCCTGGAAAATGTTAGATATTGCAAGGGCAATAGTGGAGAAGAATCCAGACAACACTATGGAGAAAGTGAAAATCTTTTCTGCTCTAGCTGAAGTCTCCATGGAAAGAGGTAATCTCTGTTATCTTAGTTACTCCTGCAGTAAACTAGTGTGTGGTCTTGATACTCATGGCCCTACATTTGTTTGCAGAGGACATAGACAACTCACTTGGTGACTACTTCAAAGCTTTGGCCATCTTGGAGCATTTGGTTGAGCCTGACCATCGTCGAATTGTTGAACTGTATCCTCCTTGTGGTAATAATAATGTCATTGTCTGCCATGTAGTGGTATGATGCAGCGGCATACTTGGTTTTACTGGTGCGTATTTTATTAGCTGAAGATTTATGTGGCTGAAGTTATCTTTATTATTTTCTTATCCATGGATGATGTGGGTAATTCTACTGATTTGAATGTCTCACGGGTACCTTTTCACTTACGTAAATGCACATGCAAGTCTAATGTGGCTATTAACTGTGACCAGAGGAAAATGTCAGTTATATAATACTGTTATCTTGTAGACTATTGTTCTTTCTTTGCTAATTTCCTTAATCAGTGCTAGACACTTCCGCATTTGTTTGGTCTATGAGTTGGCATCTAAGATTGCAGATGCGATCCCATATTGTGCAAAGGCTGTTTCATTGTGCAAGTCACGTTTAGAGAGCCTGAAAAAAGCGAAGGAAACCTTGTTGGCTGATAAAGGTGACAGTGCATCTACTGCTGATGGAGACTCAAAGAAATTGTCTATTGAAGATGAGCTGGAGGTTGTTACTGGTATATTGCCTGACCTTGAGAAGAAGGTAACTAAACTAGATTCCTTCATCTTATCAACTTTATTTTTGTCTTCAGCCTATTGATGTATGAGTGAAAATGTTTATGTTTGTCATAATGAGCAATGAGATATCTGAACTGTTTTGGTTCAGCTTGAAGACCTGGAGCAAGCAATGGCAACCCCAAGCTCTGAAATAGAGGAGATTATGAAAAGCATTGCCGCAAAGGCAGGGTTTATGCAGAAGGCTGGCAATGCCGTGGCACCAAGAGCTGCATCTTTGACTTCTTCACAAATGGGTGGAGTAAACAATGGCTTTGACTCCCCAACTATGTCTACAGCAGCAACATCCGGAAGCACTGGAAGTACTGTTACCGACCTTGGTGTTGTAGGCAGAGGCATCAAGCGAGCTAATATCAAGCCTATTTCCGCTGAGCCTTGTTCGAAGAGACTGGCAGCAGATGATTCACCGTCTGTGAAATGCGACAGCAGCAACATCTCAGATGTTCACCCCACGGGGCAAGATGGCGAGGGTTCCATATCAAAGTAGAGTTCATTTTCGTTCGCCCTACATCGTGTTAGTAACTTGCTGGAATCTGTGAGCTCCATATTTGGCCCTGTTTAGCTTAAAGCAAACTTAGAGTTGTTAAAATGTTTGTGAATTGCGGGAACCATCTTCTCTTAAGTTGTACTAGTAGCGTGAACTGGTGATAAGTTTATCAAGCGAGACAGTTGTTGGTGTCTGATGCATGTAAGGCGATTTGTGCTTTTCCAAATGCGTGTTTCTACCTATGTGATCTTATTTTTTTAGTGATTGCTCTCTGTCATAATCTCTTGTGCCGCAATTGAGCAAGGCTATCTTGGCACATTTCACTGGTTATTTGATCTGTGTTGTGTACTGAATAACTTTACACTTGGCATGCTTCGCTGCCGATGTTGAGCGGTATAGCGATATTCATTGCAAGCCGGCCGGGCTGAGTTGCCATCGCCACACTGATGCACAGCGGCTACTGCATGTCTCGTCTGGCATGGTTAAACAGAGCTAACCAAAAGAAAAGCGAAAACAAGATACCATCGAGTTCACATTTCCTTGAGAGACATCTACGGAGGAATCTTTTTTTTTTTTTTGGGTGTGTGGACCGACACACACGGAGGAATCTTACATATAGGATCATGGGCTGCAAAGTATATTTGCTAGTGGCATCAAGCAACCCGTTTTGGCTGAGCTGGCGGGGCGAGAGTCTGCTCGTTTTCGTGGTGCCCGCACCACGGACGGTAGCGTAGCGTGTCTGAAGCGGACTCGTAGTCCCGATCCATCATCATATATACGTACTGGTCACCCCCGATCATGGTTGCAAGGAAGTCATATAGTCTAAGGTATTCCAGAAGAAGATATCGCATCTCCAATGACGCCGGTGCCAAGAATTCCGTTCTCGTCGGGCCTCCGACACGGCGACGCCGATGCCGCGCAAGCGCAATCAAAGCCAATCATCATCCCGACGACGGATCCTGAACGCATCGACAAATCGCTCTTGCCGCTAAAGAAGAGGGCGACGAGCGACAGTAGCGACCACGAGGATTCTTCTTTCGTAGTTCCACTTCCACCCAAGAAGAGACGGGTCGATACCGGGAGCGAGGACACCAGCAGCGCCCGCGTGATTCCACTTCAGAGCCATCTGGACCTACCATACCAGACGGTAACAGAAGTAGGCACCAGCGCTTCCAGTCCCATCGCGACCACGTCCCAACACCAGAAACTCACGAGCGGCGGCGACGAACAACTCTTACACGTGTCACGGCCAAGGCGACCGGCGGCGTGCGACGGCGCGTTCGTGACCATGGAGGAAAACGAGACGGCAACGGCACCAGCCAAGAAGAAGAAGAAGAAGGATGGGAACAGGGATCGAAAGAAGAAGTCGCTGCCGGCGCGGGTCGCCGCCCCGCCGCCGCTGCGCCTCGGCATGGGGCTGACACGGCACCTCGAGACGCTCGGCGCCACGGCCCCGCAGTTCGTCTGCGTCAAGACCCTACAGAAGAGCGACGTGGATCTCAACCAGAACCGGCTCCTCTTCTCGTGCAAGCGCGCCTCCATCCAGCGCCACCCCATCACCGGCCTCCTCTCCCACAAGGAGACCTACCTCGTCCATGAGTGGAAGGACGGCCTGCGCGTCACCGCCTTCGACGACCACGGCAACGAGTTCGGCTTTAAGCTCCGGTACCTCCGCTCCAACGGCGCCTACCGCTTCATCGGCGACTGGGGCGAGTTCGTGACGGAGCACGGGATGCAGATCCATGTTGACGTCGAGCTGTGGGCGTTCCGGTCGCCGAGCTTGCCCGTGCAGCCCAAGTTGCCCGACCAAGACAAGCAGCGGAGACTCGACGGACTCCAGGGTCACCCTGACGGCGCCCTCGGCCTTCTCCTTCTCTTCCAAGTACAGCACCATGACGCAACAAACGTTCACCACGCCGAGGAAGGAAAGGAGCGTGCGCCGGCGCCGCGGCCGGTCCATGAGACCAAGAGGAAGGCATCGGCGCGACAAGACAACCTCGCGGATGCGCACATGAGTCAGAATATCACGTCGGAAGACATGGTTACGGCGGTTGGGAAGGAGATGGCGGATGCCTTGATGGGGCTCTTGATGCTCCGCTCCATTTGCCTCCGTTCCGGAAAAAAATTCGGTGGAGACCGGCTGCAAACCTCCTCCCGTGCGTACCCGATCGCATCTGCTGACACCTGTACGTTCCCAGCATCCCACGGTATCCCTCGTCTCACCCGCTCCACGCGTTCCCTCGGCTCGCGCGCTGACTCTCGGCTCAATCGACACTGTCTCGGCTCCTGGACGAGGTGATCACGCAGATGAGTCGGCTCAGGCGCGCTCCTTTCCCTTCTCCCAATCGCTCGCTCCGTTCGTCCGCCGCCGCCGCAATCGCCTCCGCGGCCCGCCGCCGCCGGCTCCTTCGTCCGCTTCCACAGTCAGAACTTTCGCACCCCCATTCGCTACCGCGGTCAGCTCTTCTGCCCCGCCCCCTCGTCTGCCACGGGGTAGTGACAGCGGCCGCCGGCCACACGACGCAGATGCGGCTTCAGTTCCTTCTCCCTTCGGTTTGCCCACTGATTCTTTTCGAGATTCATTTGGGTGCTATGCAGTTGATCTGTCCATTGCTGGGTTTGGTTTATTGATTTGTATTTCGGTTCAACTTCTATTGTTCTTGCTGATGAACTGCTGTTGTTATATAGTGTTGCGTCAGGAGACAAGCACTGCCCTGACCCGGTTGTAGGTAAGCATTGGATAGGTAACTGTATCATAAATAAAAAGAGAGCTATTATAGATGCATTTTCAGATACCCATGAAGTATAGTTAAAATACATTTTGTTGAGTTCTTTAAAGAGGAACCTTTGTATAGAATTTACAAGATTACAGTTTGCATTGACAAGTCGCATGTTGGTTCAATGGTTTACATGGATAAGGGAAAATATTAGAGTAGATTTCAGCTTAGGGCAAAGAAGATGGCAAAAGTATAAAATGTGTTTCTTTGCAACAACTAAAACTGACAATATGGACCCAATGGTTTCTTAGCATGGTACAGTTTTGAGGATCGGATTTTTATTTCGCTGACATTTTCTTCTCTTTGCCCTGTATAAAGTCAATCTGAGAAAAACCTTGACTAGAGTTACAAGATGTTTAAGCCTGGTTGGAAGGACATCTTCTGAATGAATCAAAATGAGCTCGAGGCCGAGATATATCTCAAGATTCTACTCTTGGCCCAAGGATGAAAGCATATGTAAGCAGGGTGGCTATCTTTGACATCGACGGATCCCTCCCTAGAGGCGGGAGCCTCGGCGACGGAAGAACAAAGGGGAGGCCTCCTCGCTGCGCAACAACAAAGCTCCACTGTCCGTCTCCTAGACGAAGACCCTCAAGTACAAAACTGTCGTGGAAACCATTGGAGAAGATGGAATTATTGTTGATTTCGTCAACTTTTAGATAGACTAAATGTTAAGTCTTGCAACTTTGGAGTTGATTTATGACAAATATTGTAGGAATCTAGAGTTGATTTCTCTCCCTGGCAATGTGCAATGTATTTTTTTTATCTAACACATATATATGGATGATTTGAAATCTTCAATTTGATGGTAAAAAGTGTGTTTCTCTGATCTGCTATACATATAGAAGTACTTTTAGTAGTGATCTAAACACTCTTATATTTCTTTAGTACTCCCTCTCTAAACTAATATAAGATCGTTTATAATACTAAAGTAGTGATCTAAATGCTCTTATATTAGTTTACAGAGGGAATATCTTTTAATCTATAGAATCAAGATTCCAAATAAATACATTTTTTCGAAACTTCACAAAATGAGCTACAACTTTATGGAGGATATTATTCTTGTCTTTTGATTAAGTAGGACTTCAACTCAAGTAAAAGAACACAATCTGTTTGAAAATTCGGACAATTTTCCTTCATTGTTTTTGTAGCTTCCAAACCAAAAGCACAAAAATCATATAATTTTACTCGAGCAAGAACCTTTTCATCCTATATTACTCTATAAATATTTTTGTCTTGAGGAAACCTCATTAAGATGGCTAAGAGCAAGACTCAACTATGAATCATGTCAGCCTTTCAGGACAAACCAACTTGGAATACATATCTTCTAAACCATTAGTCCACAAATCTTGAAACCTGATCCTGTGACCCAATCTACAAATAGCTCATTCCATACATCGTACGTTGACATTTCAACCTGTCAATAAGAAATCTCTCTACATGTATAATTTGATCTCGACAAAAATAATTATCTATACTATTTGATCACTATATCAGCAGGCTTGATCCACAATGTCTCCCTCTGTAGGTGAAGTTGCAAATAGTCGGTGGCTTGGAGAACCCAGACTGGACACAACATACCTTCCGCAAACCATAAGTTTGACCATTTTCTGGACCAACAGTAGTATAAATCACACCTTGACTTTGAACCCATAGCAGATTTCTTAGCTTCATTGCAGTGAAAAGCTGTCCCTTAGAAGGAAGTTTGAGTGTGCAGTGCAAGTGATAACTAATGCATTATCAAAATTCAGTGATGATATAATAAGTGTACAAGTAAGAATATTTACATACATATTTTGGTCATGTAGATGATTAACTTGTGCTTCTAATTGTATCTTTCTGCCATTAAGTGTGACAACTTTTTCTTTCAGTTCACGAATTATGAGATATTGACATTACTTGTTTACATTTCCTATAACTAAAACTATGTTCACAGTTGGTGCAAAAAGAAGTGCATACAGTTGAACTGCAATGGATGAAAATGAATCGATATAAAGGTATTTGCTCTGACAAGTGCTGTATGGATATACTAGACAAGCCAGCGCCAGCAAAAGCAACAACAGCGGCATATATACATAGCAAGCACTTGAGTACGGAAGGTGGACAGCTGGGTGGGGAAACTATCCTTGCCGGCGGGAGTTTCCGAGACAGGCGGCATTGATGGAGGCGACTGCAGGCGACGGCGGGGGCGAAGCCAGGCGGCACAGGAGGCGAATCCAGGCAGCGGCGGTGCGCTCGTGAACCGGTCGCGGCAGTGAGGATCGAATCCCGAACGCTAACAAAGGAGCCGAGCCGAGCCGGGAGCCGCGCAACGCGTGGGAACTGATGCGGAGGAGACGATCCATACGATGCTGAGCTTGTCCACGTGGCGTGCATCGAAGGTGGGGCTGCACAGGAGGAGGTTTGCAGCCGGTCTCCACCGAATTTTTTCCCGTTCCAAAACAGATCCTTACTTGTTAGGACAAGATTTTGACCCTAAGTTTACTCTATCTACTAGCTAAATGACCGTACCTTGCTACAGATTATAAGTTAAAAGAAATACGTATACTACTCACTTCGCCCCATAATATAAGAGCTTGAAAAACATTTTTATATTATAGGACTGAAGAAGTATTATATAAGTACTGTATATATGTGGTGGAATGAGTCAATGTGTCTCAAAAGACCAAGGAGGCATGGGCTTTCGAGATATACATTGTTTCAATCTGGCTTTGCTAGCCAAACAGGCGTGGCGTTTGCTTGATAATCTAGAATCGTTATGTGCTACAATCTTGAGAGCAAAATACTTCTCAGATGGTGATTTAATGAATGCAAATCTAAAGAAGGGTTCATCTTTTACCTGTCAAAGCATTATGACAGGAGTTAATTCCCTAAGGAATGGTTACATCTGGCGAGTTGGAAATGGACAAAAGATTGATATTTGGGAAAATGCATGGATCCCGAATTGTGCAAGTAGGAAAATTATTACTCCTAGAAGGAGGCATCTTTTGTCAAAGGTGTCTGACCTTATTGACCCAATCATGAATTGTTGGGATGGAGACTTGGTAAGACAAACTTTGTGGCCAATTGACGCTCAAAGGGTGCTCGCGATTCCCCTTCCGATGCATGATATGTCGGACTTCATTGCTTGGAGTTATACAAAAAATGGCTTGTTCGCTGTTCAATCAGCTTATTCGGAGGAATGGAACCAACAACATGGGAGGAAATTGCAATATACAAATTGTATGGGTAGAACCAATGCTAATCCTATCTGGGGTAAGATCTGGAAACTATCTTGTGCGGCAAAGGTAAAAAATTTCATACGGCGTACATTGCATGGAACTCTCCCGTGCCGTGTTACGCTCGCTAATAGACACATGAAAATTTTGCCCATCTGCCCATCATGCTCAAATGGGCCAGAAGACACAAAACACGTCTTGTTTATGTGTCAGAAGGCGAAAGAGGTTTGGAACAAGTTAGGATTGTATGAGGTGATCAATAGAGCTTGTAGTGTCGATCGGGCGGGAGAGCCAGTTCTTGAATTGTTACTACTTATGCCAGACCAAGAATTATTTGTATTGGGACTCCAGAACGTACGTGAATTGATTGCTATAACAACTTGGTATCTATGGTGGATAGACGTAAACTGGTTCATGAAGGAAAGTCTCAAGATGCACATCAAACTTCGATGGGGGCTCATGCCATAACGGCGAACTATGTTAATGCACACTCCCCTAAGGCAATCAGTAAAACAAGGGGATGGAGCAGACCTCCTATGGGTTTTGTGAAACTAAATATTGATGCTTCCTTTGATCACGATCTGCTTAGGAGCACAATAGGGGCTGTCCTCAGAGATGACAAAGGAAGGTTCATTGTTGGCGGAAATTGGAGGATTGATTGGTGTGTTGATGTATTAACAGGAGAAACACTAGCTCTAAGGTTTGGCTTAATCCTTGCACAGAAGGCTGGTTGCAATCGCCTTATTGTCAACTCTGATAATATGGAAGTGATTGACACAATGAAAAATGGAGGACAATCAGCGGGTGCGGCAGCGGCAATGTTCGACGATTGCTATTTTATGGCATGTGATTTTTCTGTTACAGGTTTGAACATTATAATAGGAAAGCAAATAAGGTTGCTCATGAACTTGCTAGACTAGCGAAATTTTTAGAGACTAGGGATTGGTGTGAGGAGCCTATGGAGGATATTGTATCTTTTCTTATTGATGATGTAACTCTTATTTCCAATTAATAAAGTGTGATGTTTATTTAAAAAAATGAGACAATTTTTTTATGTTAAATTAACAACAATACCATTCAGGACTAGTTCTTGGAGGCATACTTTTATACTCCAGAAAAAACTCTAAGCACCACGGGTCACTCCGTGATTCGAACCCGAGTGAGCTAGATAGCTATGTGTTATCCTAACCAATAGGGTGACACCATATTCTCTACCTGAAAATCTAGCGTTCATTAGTACACATTGATCCAACCCTCGCGAGGCTCATTGTACAAGGCGCTACAATATAATGACTGCCCGGGCCAACTTAGAGCATCTAGAACATCCGAGCTCATATATGTCCATGGACAGCGATGGACGCGTCATCATTTCTCCTTCTCCACAACCACACTCCCCATATTCGAATATCAATATCAATGCAAATCCTTGCACGCCCATCATATAGTGTAAATGCACCATTGAAAGGATCGATATAGTTGACTAGAGGGGTGGTGAATAGGCAACTACCAATTTTTAAGCTCTTCTTTACCAATTTAAACTTTGCAACAAAATAGGTTGTCTAGATATGCAACTATGTGAGCAACCTATATGATGCAATAACAACTAGCACATAAGCAAGCAAGGGATACAACACAAGTAGGCTTGCAAAAGTAAAGGCACAAAATAACCAAGAGTGGGGCCGGTGGAGACGAGGATGGGTTACCAAAGTTCCTTCCTTTTAAGGGGAAGTACATCTTCGTTAGAGCGGTGTGGAGGCACAATGCTCCCCAAGAAGCCACTAGGGCCACCGTATTTTCCTCACGCCCTCACACAATGCGAGATGTCGTGAATCCACTATTGGTGTCCTTGAAGGCGGCGACCGAACCTTTACAAACAAGGTTGGGGCAATCTCCACAACTTAATTGGAGGCTCCCAACGACACCACGAAGCTTCACCACAATGGACTATGGCTCCGAGGTGACCTCAACCGTCTAGGGTGCTCAAACACCCAAGAGTAACAAGATCCGCTAGGGATTAGTGGGGGGAATCAAATTTCTCTTGGTGGAAGTGTAGATCGGGGCCTTCTCAACCAATCCCGAGCAAATCAACAAGTTTGATTGGCTAGGGAGAGAGATCGGGCGAAAATGGAGCTTGGAGCAACAATGGAGCTTTTGGGGGAAGAGGTAAGTCAACTTTGGGGAAGAATACACCTTTATATAGTGGGGGAAACAATCCAACCGTTACCCCCCCCCCAAACAGCCACGCACAGAGCGGTACTACCGCTTGGGCAGGACGGTACTACCGCTGATAAGCGGTACTACCGCTCCCTCCCAGCGGTACTGTCGCGCTGACGAGGGATGCAGGGTCCTGGCCCCAGAGCGGTACTACCACGGAAGTATTGGCGGTACTATCGCTTGGAGCGGTACTACCGCTACTAGTACCGTAAAACCCGACACGAAAAACAGCGGTCTCGAGTCGAGGTGGTAGTAGCCTGGAACCACTGCTGTACTACGGTCGAAGACCGCAAACGGTACTACCGCTCGGGGAGCGGTACTACCGCTTGATGTGCTTCGGCGGTACTACCGCTGAGGACCGCGGTACTACCGCTGGGACAGGATAGGGCAGGCACAGATAGGAAAGATAGCTCCAATGAAGCGGAAAGAAACATCGGGTGTGATAAGGATGTGTACGTGTTAATTCCACCCTAGCCTTACCAAAGCGGATCCCCTCTTGATAGTACGGTGATTCCTACGAAACTAGTCCACCAACAGAGAAACGAAGGAGCTACACCGTCTTGAATAAAACACCGAGGGGAGGTAATCGTCTCGTGCCAAAGGATGAATCTCTGAAAGAACTCAACGCACACGATTAGTCCACAAAAGCATTGTCATCAATCACCAAAACATCTTGGGGATAAATATGCCCTTACAATCTCCCCCCTTTTGGTGGATTGATGACAATACGAGATTTGCACAAACAGGAAAGATATAGGACAAGCGCAAAACCCCACCGTCCTAAAATGTAGATGGGCTCCCCCTAGATGTGTGCTATCTAGATAAGAGCTTTGGACTGCACGGCACACATACCAGGATCAACGCTCCCCCTACATTTTAGAGACCAACCACCTAAGCATGCAACTCATAAGCTAGATAGACATAGATAATGATACTCGAAAGATAAGGTAGCATATGTCTCACACCATATGACTGGAACTTAGGTCTCACTGGCACAAATCAGACAAAGCAAACTGCGAGAAAACACAAACACAGAAGACGGAAGACACAAAACACAAATCCCTAAACTCTCTCACCCTTTGGCATCGAGACACCAAAAAGGAGAGGGAGTGTTGCTACGGCTCCAGGTGATAGCAAGAGAGGGACGCAAATATCAGGTATCAGCAGGATCGTCTGCGCCATCGTCATCGGCCGAGAAGTGCTCGGCATCAGAATCGGTCCATGGGCAGTGCTGCTGAATCCACTCCTCCTCCTCAGTAAGCTGGTCCTCAGATCCACTATTAACGGTGGCACCCAACTGACGCATGAGCTCCTTGTGACGACCTCGGGCCTTCTTCTCAGTCACATGAGTCATGTACTGACCGTGAGACTCCATGCAGAACAACTTCTTCATCTTGAGCTTGAGCTTCTTTGCCCAAGAAGGCTCTGCCGCAGAAGGCACATAGTCATCATCATCCTCAGCCTTAGCCTCAGCCTCCTCCTTGGTCTCCATGGCAGTAGCAGATGAAGGACCTCCAGATTTAGGGACCCGAGTGCCCCAGTTGTCATTCTTCCTCAGACGCTTGATGTCGTGAGAAACCAACTCTCCAGTCTCTAGCATCACCTTGGGATAGACACGATCCCAGGCCTTCTCAATAAGCAGCATGATGAACGGACCATAAATCGGGCACTTGCGCTTGGAGATAGCAGATAAAAGCTCAGACCACATAACATGAGAGATATCCAGGGACTCTTCGGTGTTTTGTTCCTTCTCACGCTGGCAGAAGAGAAGCATGTCCACGAGATAAGAATGAACCATACCCAGATTCCCGATGCGAGGGAAAAGAGTCTCAGGGAAGACACGGTGAAGAATGTCTAGAAAGGCAGGCAGCTCATACATTTCCTTCTTCGTCTCAGGGTTGATCTTCAAAGTGTAGTAGGGCCATAGAGCTTGCTTGTGAGTGGAGGTGGTGTTGCGGTGTGGGCGAAAGCCGACAGGAGACGCGAGCCCTTGATCTTCCACCCCAATCAACTCCATGAACGCCTTCCACTTGACTGAAAGCAACTTGCCATTGGTCATCCAAGTCAGTTTCCTGTCCTCATCAGTCCTGAGATGAACCGTGGCATAGAATTGGGCCACAATATCAGCATCATAATCTTTGTTGAATTGCATGACACGAAGAATGTTCAGTTGAGTGAACATCTAAAGAGCTTCACCAAAGTATTCAGGATCCTTCTCCATATGGTCGGTGTCAATGGAGTGCACGTTAACAAAGATGTTCTTCTTGGCTTTGAGTACATCAAAGAAGATGGCAAACTGAAACCTGTTCCAGAACGGATGGTTGACCAAAGTGGGATCTTGGTCTGCCTCATAGGGGTTGCGGCGACGTCTTGCCCAGAACTCCTTGGCTTGCATTTCTGGCACGGTTTTGCCAGATTGCTTCGGCTTGACAGCAGACTTCTTCTTGAGTTGAGGTGGAGGTGGAGCACTTGAGGAACCTCCTGCAGACTCAGTTGTGTGGTAACGCTTTGACGTGGCACGACCGGGGTTGATACGCCGAGCCTGATGCCCAGGAAGCTCATCACTTGGAACCACACACAAGAACACGCAAACAACCAGAAAGAACGAGCATAAGCCACCAAACACAACCAAAAAGGATTACTGAGTAGTAAGAGTATGGTGGAACCTGGTAGAGGGCGATAGTACCGCGACCTGTGAGCGGCAGTACCGCTCCAAGCGGTAGTACCGCTCCAGAGGGAGCGGTAGTACTGCTCGAGATGGGGAAACAACAGTTTCCTACTGCCGTGGTCAGATCTGGCACTACCGTCCTACCAAATTCAAAAATACTTCTACCAACCACCAATCCAAACTGCCTAGATGCCTTCTCCATCCTACTCAAGCCGAGATTTGGCCAAAAATCTAGAGATGCAACCACTATTGCCCCTAAGATGCTAGATTGGAAATCTAGACAAGAAGAGAGAGGAAACGGGGGCAATACCGGCGTCCATGGCGAGAGGACAAGGTGGGGATCGTCTCCACCGAAGGAAATGGAGAGGAACGCCCCAGAGAAGGAGATCCACCGAAGCCCTCCCGTGGCGCCGGTTGCTGGAGAGACGAACAGAGCGAGGGGGGCGAGCGAATGGGTATGGGGGAGAAGAAAACTCCCCTGCCCCCGATATAACCCCCTGCCCTCACCTCGCAGCGGTAGTACCGCGCTGGTGGGCGGTAGTACCGCTTAGAGCGGTAGTACCGCGCACCACCAACGATAGTACCGCTCAGCAACCAACAGGCCTCTAGACAGACGGCTAAAGCTCAAAAAGAAACGAAAAACACAACCAAGAAGGAGGAAAGACCAACACGGCCACAAACACACTAACAACGGACCAGAACACATCTCTTCAAGAGAGGGCGGTGGCCGAGGCCTGAAGGAAATATTCCCTAGAGGCAATAATAAAGTTATTATTTATTTCCTCATATCATGATAAATGTTTATTATTCATGCTAGAATTGTATTAACCGGAAACATGATACATGTGTGAATACATAGACAAACATATAGTCACTAGTATGCCTCTACTTGACTAGCTCATTAATCAAAGATGGTTATGTTTCCTAACCATAGACATGTGTTGTCATTTGATTAATGGGATCACATCATTAGGAGAATGATGTGATTGACATGACCCATTCCGTTAGCCTAGCACTTGATCGTTTAGTATATTGCTATTGCTTTCTTCATGACTTATACATGTTCCTGTAACTATGAGATTATGCAACTCCCGTTTACCGGAGGAACACTTTGGGTGCTACCAAACGTCACAACGTAACTGGGTGATTATAAAGGAGTACTATAGGTGTCTCCAAAGGTACATGTTGGGTTGGCGTATTTCGATATTAGGTTTTATCACTCCGATTGTCGGAGAGGTATCTCTGGGCCCTCTCGGTAATGCACATCACTATAAGCCTTGCAAGCAATGTAGCTAATGAGTTAGTTACGGAATGATGCATTACGTAACGAGTAAAGAGACTTGCCAGTAATGAGATTGAACTAGGTATTAGATACCGACGATCGAATCTCGGGCAAGTAACATGCCGATGACAAAGGGAACAACGTATGTTGTTATGCGGTTTGACCGATAAAGATCTTCGTAGAATATGTAGGAGCAAATATGAGCATCCAGGTTCCGCTATTGGTTATTGACCGAGAATAGTTCTAGGTCATGTCTACATAGTTCTCGAACCCGTAGGGTCCACACGCTTAACGTTACGATGACAGTTTTATTATGAGTTTATATATTTTGATGTACCGAAGGTTGTTCGGAGTCCCGGATGTGATCCAGGACATGACGAGGAGTCTCGAAATGGTCGAGACATAAAGATTGATATATTGGAAGCCTATATTTGGATATTGGAATCGTTCCGGGAGAAACCGGGATTTTTCCGGAGTACCGGGGGGTTACCGGAACCCCCCCGGGGGTTATTGAGCCTACATGGGCCATGAGGGAGAAGAGGAGGGCCGGCCAGAGCAGGCCGCGCGCCCCCTCCCCCTAGTCCGAATAGGACAAGGAGGGGGGTGCCCCCCCTTTCCTCTTTCCCCTCCCCCTTTCCTTCTCCACCAAGGCAAGAGGGGAGAGTCCTACTCCCGGTGGGAGTAGGACTCCTCCAGGCGCACCCCTTGGGGGCCGGCCACACCTCCCCCCTCCCTCCTTTATATACGGGGGCAGGGGGGCACCCTAGAACACACAAGTTGATCTACGTGATCGTTCCTTAGCCGTGTGCGGTGCCCCCCTCCACCATATTCCACCTCGGTCATATCATCGCGGAGTTTAGGCGAAGCCCTGCGCAGGTAGAACATCATTATCGTCACCACGCCGTCGTGCTGACGGAACTCATCCCCGACACTTTGCTGGATCGGAGTCCGGGGATCGTCATTGAGCTGAACGTGTGCTGAACTCGGAGGTGCCTTACGTTCGGTACTTGGATCGGTCGGATCGTGAAGACGTACGACTACATCAACCGCGTTGTCATAACGCTTCCGCTTACGGTCTACGTGAAGGAAATATGCCCTAGAGGCAATAATAAAGTTATTATTTATTTCCTTATTTCATGATAAATATTTATTATTCATGCTAGAATTGTATTAACCGGAAACATAATACATGTGTGAATACATAGACAAACATAGTGTCACTAGTATGCCTCTACTTGACTAGCTCGTTTATCAAAGATGGTTATGTTTCCTAGCCATGGACAAAAGAGTTGTCATTTGATTAATGGGATCACATCATTAGGAGAATGATGTGATTGACATGACCCATTCCGTTAGCCTAGCACTTGATCGTTTAGTATGTTGCTATTGCTTTCTTCATGACTTATACATGTTCCTGTAACTATGAGAATTATGCAACTCCCGTTTACCGGAGGACACTTTGGGTACTACCAAACGTCACAACGTAACTGGGTGATTATAAAGGAGTACTACAGGTGTCTCCGAAGGTACATGTTGAGTTGGCGTATTTCAAGATTAGGTTTTGTCACTCCGATTGTCGGAGAGGTATCTCTGGGCCCTCTCGGTAATGCACATCACTATAAGCCTTGCAAGCAATGTGACCAATGAGTTGGTTACGGGATGATGCATTACGTAACGAGTAAAGAGACTTGCCGGTAACGAGATTGAACTAGGTATTGGATACCGACGATCAAATCTCGGGCAAGTAACATACCGATGACAAAGGGAACAACGTATGTTGTTATGCGATTTGACCGATAAAGATCTTCGTAGAATATGTAGGAACCAATATGGGCATCCAGGTTCCGCTATTGGTTATTGACCGAGAATAGTTCTAGGTCATGTCTACATAGTTCTCGAACCCGTAGGGTCCGCGCGCTTAAGGTTTCGATGACAGTTATATTTTGAGTTTATGAGTTTTGATGTACCGAAGGAGTTCGGAGTCCCGGATGAGACCAGGGACATGACGAGGAGTCTCGAAATGGTTGAGACGTAAAGATCGATATATTGGACGACTATATTCGGACTTCGGAAAGGTTCCGAGTGATTCGGGTATTTTTCGGAGTACCGGAGAGTTACGGGAATTCGCCGGGGAGTATATGGGCCTTATTGGGCCATACGGGAATAGAGGAGAGAGGCCGAAAGGAAGGAGGTGCGCAGCCCCCCTCTGGTCCGAATTGGACAAGGGGTGCGTCCCCCTTTTCCTTCCTCCTCTCCTCCTCTTTCCCCCTTCTCCTACTCCAACAAGGAAGGAGGGAGTCCTACTCCCGGTGGGAGTAGGACTCCCCTTGGCGCGCCCCTCTAGGCCGGCCGCCCCCTCCCCCTTGCTCCTTTATATACGGGGGCAGGGGGCACCTCTAGGGACAACAGAAGTTGATCTACGGATCGTTCCTTAGCCGTGTGCGGTGCCCCCCTCCACCATATTCCACCTCGGTCATATCGTCGCGGAGTTTAGGCGAAGCCCTGCGCCGGTAGAGCATCATCATCGTCACCACGCCGTCGTGCTGACGGAACTCATCCCCAAAGCTTTGCTGGATCGGAGCCCGGGGATCGTCATCGAGCTGAACGTGTGCTGAACTCGGAGGTGCCGTACGTTCGGTACTTGGATCGGTCGGATCGTGAAGACGTACGACTACATCAACCGCGTTGTGCAAACGCTTCCGCTTACGGTCTACGAGGGTACGTGGACAACACTCTCCCCTCTCGTTGCTATGCCATCACCATGATCTTGCGTGTACGTAGGAAATTTTTTGAAATTACTACGTTCCCCAACAGTGGCATCCGAGCCTAGGTTTTATGCGTTGATGTTATATGCACGAGTAGAACACAAGTGAGTTGTGGGCGATACAAGTCATACTGCTTACCAACATGTCATACTTTGGTTCGGCGGTATTGTGAGATGAAGCAGCCCGGACCGACATTACGCGTACGCTTACGCGAGACTGGTTTCACCGTTACGAGCACTTGTGCTTAAAGGTGGCTGGCGGGTGTTTGTCTCTCTCACTTTAGCTGAATCGAGTGTGGCTACGCCCGGTCCTTGCGAAGGTTAAAACAGCACTAACTTGACGAACTATCGTTGTGGTTTTGATGCGTAGGTAAGAACGGTTCTTGCTAAGCCCGTAGCAGCCACGTAAAATTTGCAACAACAAAGTAGAGGATGTCTAACTTGTTTTTGCAGGGCATGTTGTGATGTGATATGGTCAAGACGTGATGCTATATTTTATTGTATGAGATGATCATGTTTTGTAACCGAAGTTATCAGCAACTGGCAGGAGCCATATGGTTGTCGCTTTATTGTATGAAATGCAAACGCCCTGTAATTGCTTTACTTTATCACTAAGCGGTAGCGATAGTCGTAGAAGCAATAGATGGCGTAACGACAATGATGCTACGAGGAGATCAAGCTGTCGCGCCGGTGACGATGGTGATCACGACGGTGCTTCGAAGATGGAGATCACAAGCACAAGATGATGATGGCCATATCATATCACTTATATTGATTGCATGTGATGTTTATCCTTTATGCATCTTATCTTGCTTTGATTGACGGTAGCATTTTAAGATGATCTCTCACTAATTATCAAGAAGTGTTCTCCCTGAGTATGCACCGTTGCGAAAGTTCTTCGTGCTGAGACACCACGTGATGATCGGGTGTGATAGGCTCTACGTTCAAATACAACGGGTGCAAAACAGTTGCACACGCGGAATACTCGGGTTAAACTTGACGAGCCTAGCATATACAGATATGGCCTCGGAACACGGAGACCGAAAGGTCGAGCGTGAATCATATAGTAGATATGATCAACATAATGATGTTCACCATTGAAACTACTCCATCTCACGTGATGATCGGACATGGTTCAGTTGATTTGGATCACGTGATCACTTAGATGACTAGAGAGATGTCTGTCTAAGTGGGAGTTCTTAAGTAATATGATTAATTGAACTTAAATTTATCGTGAACTTAGTCCTGGTAGTATTTTGCAAATTATGTTATAGAACAATAGCTCGCGTTGTTGCTTTCATATGTTTATTTTGATATGTTCCTAGAGAAAACTGTGTTGAAAGATATTAGTAGCAATGATGCGGATTGGATCCGTGATCTGAGGTTTATCCTCATTGCTGGAAAGAAGAATTATGTCCTTAATGCACCGCTAGGTGACGGACCTATTGCAGGAGCAGATGCAGATGTTATGAACGTTTGGCTAGCTCAATATAATGACTACTTGATAGTTTAGTGCACCATGCTTAACGGCTTAGAATCGGGACTTCAAAGATGTTTTGAACGTCATGGACCATATGAGATGTTCCAGGATTGAAGTTAATATTTCAAGAAAATACCCGAGTTGAGAGATATGAAGTCTCCAACAAGTTCTATTGCTAAAAGATGGAGGAGAATCGCTCAACTAGTGAGCATGTGCTCAGATTGTCTGGGTACTACAATCGCTTGAATCAAGTGGGAGTTAATCTTCCAGATAAGATAGTGATTGACAGAATTCTCTAGTCACCACCACCAAGTTAGTAGAACTTCGTGATGAACTATAATGCAAGGGATGACGAAAAACGATTCTCGAGCTCTTCGTGATGCTGAAATCGATGAAGGTAGAAATCAAGAAAGAGCATCAAGTGTTGATGATTGACAAGACCACTAGTTTCAAGAAAAGGGCAAAGGGAAAGGAAGGGAACTTCAAGCAGAATGGCAAGCAAGTTGTCACTCCCGCGAAGAAGCCCAAAGCTGTACCAAAACCTGAAACTGAGTGATTATACTGCAAAGGAAATGGTCACTAGAAGCGGAATGCCTTGAAAATTTGGTGGATAAGAAGGATGGAAAAGTGAATAAGGGTATATTTGATATACATGTTATTGATGTGTACTTTACTAGTGTTTATAGCAACCCCTGAGTATTTGATACTTGTTCGGTTGCTAAGATTAGTAACTCGAAACAGGAGTTACAGAATAAACAGAAACTAGTTGAGGGTGATGTGACGATGTGTGTTGGAAGTGGTTCCAAGATTGATATGATCATCATCGCACACTCCCTATACTTTCGGGATTAGTGTTGAACCTAAATAAATGTTATTGGTGTTTGCGTTGAGCATGAATATGATTTGATCATGTTTATTGCAATACGGTTATTCATTTAAAGTCAGAGAATAATTGTTGTTCTATTTACATGAATAAGACCTTTGATGGTCATACACCCAATGAACATAGTTTGTTGGATCTCGATCGTAGTGATACACATATTCATAATATTGATGCCAAAAGATGAAAAGTTAATAATGATAGTGCAACTTATTTGTGGCACTGCCGTTTGGGTCATATCGGTGTAAAGCGCATGAAGAAACTCCATAAAGATGGATTTTCGGAATCACTTGGTTATGAATCATTTGATGCTTGCGAACCGTGCCTTTTGGGCAAGATGACTAAAAACTCCGTTCTCCGGAACAATGGAACACGCTACTGACTTATTGGAAATAATACATACCGATGTATGCGATCCAATGAGTGTTGATGCTCGTGGCAAGTATCATTATTTTCTGACCTTCACAAAATGATTTGAGCAGATATGGGTATATCTACTTGATGAAACATAAGTCTGAAATAATTGAAAGGTTCAAAGAATTTCAGAGTGAAGTGGAAAAATCATCGTAACAAGAAAATAAAGTTTCTACGATCTGATCGCGGAGACAAATATTTGAGTTACGAGCTTGGTCTTCATTAAAACAATGTGGAATAGTTTCACAGCTCACGCCACCTGGAACACCACAACGTTATGGTGTGTCCGAACGTCGTAACCACACTTTATTGGATATGGTGCGATCTATGATGTCTCTTACTGATTTACCATTATCGTTTTGGGGTTATGCATTAGAGACAGCTGCATTCACGTTAAAAGGGCACCATCTAAATTCGTTGAGACAACATCGTATGAATATGGTTTAGAAGTAAACCTAAGCTGTCGTTTCTTAAAGTTTGGAGTTGTGATGCTTATATGAAAAAGGTTTTCAACCTGATAAGCTCGAACCCAAATCGGAGAAGTGCGTCTTCATAGAATACCCAAAGGAAACTGTTGGGTACTCCTTCTATCACAAATCCAAAGGCAAAACATTCGTTGCTAAGAATGGATCCTTTCTAGAGAAGGAGTTTCTCTCGAAAGAAGTGAGTGGGAGGAAAGTAGAACTTGATGAGGTAACTGTACCTGCTCCCTCATTTGAAAGTGGTTCATCACAGAAATCTGTTCCTGTGACTACTACAACAATTAGTGAGGAAGTTAATGATGATGATCATGAAACTTCAGATTAAGTTACTACAGAATCTCGTAGGTCTTATAGAGTAAGATCCGCACCAGAGTGGTACGATAATCCTGTTCTGGAAGTTATGTTACTAGACCATGACGAACCTACGAACTATTGAAGAAGCGATGGTGAGCCCAGATTCCGCAAAATGGCTTGAGGCCATGAGATCTGAGATAAGATCCATGTATGAAAACAAAGTATGGACTTTGATTGACTTGCCCAATGATCGGCGAGACATTGAGATTAAATGGATCTTCAAGAGGAAGACGGACGCTGATAGTGTTACTATCTACAAAGCTAGAATTGTCGCAAAAGGTTTTCGACAAGTTCAAGGTGTTGACTATGATGAGAGTTTTTCACTCGTATCTATGCTTAAGTCTGTCTGAATCATGTTAGCAATTGCCGCATTTTATGAAATCTGGCAAATGGATAAACAAAACTGCATTCCTTAATGGTTTTTTTAAAGAAGAGTTGTATATGATGCAACCAAAAGGTTTTGTCAATCCTAAAGGTGCTAACAAATTGTGCAAGCTCCAACGATCCATCTATGGACTGGTGCAAGCATCTCGGAGTTGGAATATATGCTTTGATGAGTTGATCAAAGCATATGGTTTTATACAGACTTTTTAAGAAGCCTGTATTTACAAGAAAGTGAGTGGGAGCTCTGTAGCATTTCTAATATTATATGTGGATGACATATTGTTAATTGGAAATGATATGGAAATATTGGATAGCATGAAAGGATACTTGAATAAGAGTTTTTCAAAGCAAGACCTCAGTGAAGCTGCTTACACATTGAGCATCAAGATCTATATAGATAGATCAAGACGCTTGATAAGATTTTTCAGTGAGTACATACCTTGATAAATTTTTGAAATAGTTCAAAATGGAACAGTCAAAGAAGGAGTTCTTGCCTGTATTACAAGGTGTGAAGTTGAGTAAGACTCAAGACCCGACCATTGCAGAAAATAGAAAAAGAATGAAAAGTCATTCCCTATGCCTCAGTCACAGGTTCTATAAAGTATGCTATGCTATGAACCAGACCTATTGTATACCTTGCTCTGTGTTTGGCAAAGGAATACAATTTTGATCTAATAAGTAGATCACTGGACATGGGTCAAGAATATCCTTAGTCAGGACTAAGGAGACGTTTCTCGATTATGGAGGTGATAAAAGAGCCCGTCGTAAAAATTACAACGATGCAAGCTTTTACACCAATCCAGATGACTCTAAGTCTCAATCTGGATACATATTGAAAGTGGGAGCAATTAGCTAGAGTAGCTCCGTGCAGAGCATTATGGACATAGAATATTTGCGAAATACATACGGCTCTGAATATGACAGACCCGTTGACTAAGCTTCTCTCACGAGCAAAATATGATCATACCTTAGTACTCTTTTGGTTGTTAATCACATAGCGATGTGAACTAGATTATTGACTCTAGTAAACCCATTGGGTGTTAATCACATAGCGATGTGAACTAGATTATTGACTCTAGTAAACCCTTTGGGTGTTGATCACATGATGATGTGAACTATGGGTATTAATCACATGCAGATGTGAATATTGGTGTTAAATCACATAGCGATGTGAACTAGATTATTGACTCTAGTGCAAGTGGGAGACTGAAGGAAATATGCCCTAGAGGCAATAATAAAGTTATTATTTATTTCCTTATTTCATGATAAATGTTTATTATTCATGCTAGAATTGTATTAACCGGAAACATAATACATGTGTGAATACATAGACAAACATAGTGTCACTAGTATGCCTCTACTTGACTAGCTCGTTTATCAAAGATGGTTATGTTTCCTAGCCATGGACAAAAGAGTTGTCATTTGATTAATGAGATCACATCATTAGGAGAATGATGTGATTGACATGACCCATTCCGTTAGCCTAGCACTTGATCGTTTAGTATGTTGCTATTGCTTTCTTCATGACTTATACATGTTCCTGTAACTATGAGAATTATGCAACTCCCGTTTACCGGAGGAACACTTTGGGTACTACCAAACGTCACAACGTAACTGAGTGATTATAAAGGAGTACTATAGGTGTCTCCGAAGGTACATGTTGAGTTGGCGTATTTCGAGATTAGGTTTTGTCACTCCGATTGTCGGAGAGGTATCTCTGGGCCCTCTCGGTAATGCACATCACTATAAGCCTTGCAAGCAATGTGACCAATGAGTTGGTTACGGGATGATGCATTACGTAACGAGTAAAGAGACTTGCCGGTAATGAGATTGAACTAGGTATTGGATACCGACGATCAAATCTCGGGCAAGTAACATACCGATGACAAAGGGAACAACGTATGTTGTTATGCGGTTTGATCGATAAAGATCTTCGTAGAATATGTAGGAACCAATATGGGCATCCAGGTTCCGCTATTGGTTATTGACCGAGAATAGTTCTAGGTCATGTCTACATAGTTCTCGAACCCGTAGGGTCCGCGCGCTTAAGGTTTCGATGACAGTTATATTTTGAGTTTATGAGTTTTGATGTACCGAAGGAGTTAGGAGTCCCGGATGAGACCGGGGACATGACGAGGAGTCTCGAAATGGTCGAGACGTAAAGATCGATATATTGGACGACTATATTCGGACTTCGGAAAGGTTCCGAGTGATTCGGGTATTTTTCGGAGTACCGGAGAGTTACGGGAATTCGCCGGGGAGTATATGGGCCTTATTGGGCCATACGGGAATAGAGGAGAGAGGCCGAAAGGAAGGAGGCGCGCAGCCCCCCTCTGGTCCGAATTGGACAAGGGGTGCGGCCCCCTTTTCCTTCCTCCTCACCCCCTCTTTCCCCCTTCTCCTACTCCAACAAGGAAGGAGGGAGTCCTACTCCCGGTGGGAGTAGGACTCCCCTTGGCGCGCCCCTCCTAGGCCGGCCGCCCCATCCCCCCTTGCTCCTTTATATACGGGGGCAGGGGGGCACCTCTAGGGACAACAGAAGTTGATCTACGGATCGTTCCTTAGCCGTGTGCGGTGCACCCCTCCACCATATTCCACCTCGGTCATATAGCCGTAGAAGCAATAGATGGCGTAACGACAACGATGCTACGATGGAGATCAAGGTGTCGCGCCGGTGACGATGGTGATCACGACGGTGCTTCGAAGATGGAGATCACAAGCACAAGATGATGATGGCCATATCATATCACTTATATTGATTGCATGTGATGTTTATCCTTTATGCATCTTATCTTGCTTTGATTGATGGTAGCATTTTAAGATGATCTCTCACTAAATTATCAAGAAGTGTTCTCCCTAAGTATGCACCATTGCGAAAGTTTTTCGTGCTAAGACACCACGTGATGATCGGGTGTGATAGGCTCTACGTTCAAATACAATGGGTGCAAAATAGTTGCACACGCGGAATACTCAAGTTAAACTTGACAAGCCTAGCATATAACAGATATGGCCTCGGAACACGGAGACCGAAAGGTCGAGCGTGAATCATATAGTAGATATGATCAACATATTGATGTTCACTGTTGAAACTACTCCATCTCACGTGACGATCGGACATGGTGTAGTTGATATGGATCACGTAATCACTTAGAGGATTAGAGGGATGTCTATCTAAGTGGGAGTTCTTAAGTAATATGATTAATTGAACTTAAATTTATCATGAACTTAGTACCTGATAGTATTTTGCTTGTCTATGTTTGTTGTAGATAGATGGCTCGTGCTATTGTTCCGTTGAATTTTAATGCGTTCCTTGAGAAAGCAAAGTTGAAAGATGATGGCAGCAATTACACGGACTAGGTCCGTAACCTGAGGATTATCCTCATTGCTGCACAGAAGAATTACGTCCTGGAAGCACCCCTGGGTGCCAGGCCTACTACTGATGCAACTGACGACGTTAAGAACGTCTGGCAGAGCAAAGCTGATGACTACTCGATAGTTTAGTGTGCCATGCTTTATGGCTTAGAACCGGGTCTTCAACGACGTTTTGAACGTCATGGAGCATATGAGATGTTCCAGGAGTTGAAGTTAATATTTCAAGCAAATGCTCGGATTGAGAGATATGAAGTCTCCAATAAGTTCTATAGCTGCAAGATGGAGGAGAATAGTTCTGTCAGTGAACACATACTCAAAATGTCTGGGTATAATAATCACTTGATTCAACTCGGAGTTAATCTTCCTGATGATAGTGTCATTGACAGAATTCTTCAATCACTGCCACCAAGCTACAAGAGCTTCGTGATGAACTATAATATGCAAGGGATGGACAAGACTATTCCCGAGCTCTTCGCAATGCTAAAAGCGGCGGAGGTAGAAATCAAGAAGGAGCATCAAGTGTTGATGGTTAACAAGACCACCAGTTTCAAAAAAAAGGGCAAACGGAAGAAGAAGGGGAACTTCAAGAAGAACAGCAAACAAGTTGCTGCTCAAGAGAAGAAACCCAAGTCTGGACCTAAGGCTGAGACTGAGTGCTTCTACTGCAAGCAGACTGGACACTGGAAGCGGAAGTGCCCCAAGTATTTGGCGGATAAGAAGGATGGCAAAGTGAACAAAGGTATATGTGATATACATGTTATTGATGTGTACCTTACTAATGCTCACAGTAGTACCTGGGTATTTGATACTGCTTCTGTTGCTAATATTTGCAACTCATAACAGGGACTATGGATTAAGTGAAGATTGGCTAAGGACGAGGTGACGATGCGCGTGGGAAATGGTTCCAAAGTCAATGTGATCGCGGTGGGCACGCTACCTCTACATCTACCATCGGGATTAGTTTTAGACCTAAATAATTGTTATTTGGTGCCAGCGTTGAGCATGAGCATTATATCTGGATCTTGTTTGATGTGAGACGGTTATTCATTTAAGTCAGAGAATAATGGTTGTTCTATTTATATGAGTAATATCTTTTATGGTCATGCACCCTTGAAGAGTGGTCTATTTTTATTGAATCTCGATAGTAGTGATACACATATTCATAGTGTTGAGACCAAAAGATGCAGAGTTGATAATGATAGTGCAACTTATTTATGGCACTGCTGTTTAGGTCATATCGGTATAAAGCGCATGAAGAAACTCCATACTGATGGGCTTTTGGAATCATTTGATTATGAATCATTTGGTACTTGCGAACCGTGCCTCATGGGCAAGATGACTAAAATGTCGTTCTCCGGAACTATGGAGCGAGCAACTGATTTGTTGGAAATCATACATACTGATGTTTGTGGTCCAACGAATGTTGAGGCTCGCGGCGGGTATCGTTATTTTCTCACATTCACAGATGATTTGAGCAGATATGGGTATATCTACTTAATGAAACACAAGTCTGAAACATTTGAAAAGTTCAAAGAATTTCAGAGTGAAGTGGAAAATCATCGTAACAAGAAAATAAAATTTCTACGATCTGATCGTGGAGGAGAATATTTGAGTTACGAGTTTGGTTTACATTTAAAACAATGCGGAATAGTTTGGCAACTCACGCCACCTGGAACACCACAACGAAATGGTGTGTCCGAACGTCGTAATCGTACTTTACTAGATATGGTGCGATCTATGATGTCTCTTACTGATTTACCGCTATTGTTTTGGGGTTATGCTTTAGAGACGGCCGCATTCACGTTAAATAGGGCACCATCAAAATCCGTTGAGACGACGCCTCATGAACTGTGGTTTGGCAAGAAACCAAAGTTGTCGTTTCTTAAAGTTTGGGGCTGCGATGCTTATGTGAAGAAACTTCAACCAGATAAGCTTGAACCCAAATCGGAGAAATGTGTCTTCATAGGATACCCAAAAGAGACTGTTGGGTACACCTTCTATCACAGATCTGAAGGCAAGATTTTCGTTGCAAAATTCAGATCCTTTCTAGAGAAGGAGTTTCTCTCGAAAGAAGTGAGTGGGAGGAAAGTAGAACTTGATGAGGTAACTGTACCTGCTCCCTTATTGGAAAGTAGTTCATCACAAGAACTGGTTCCTGTGACAACTACACCAATCAGTGAGGAAGCTAATGATATTGATCATGAAACTTCAGATCAAGTTTCTACTGAACCTCATAGGTCTACCAGAGTAAGATCTGCACCAGAGTGGTACGGTAATCCTATTCTGGAAGTCATGTTACTTGACCATGATGAACCTACGAACTATGAGGAAGCGATGATGAGCCCAGATTCCGCAAAATGGCTAGAGGCCATGAAATCTGAGATGGGATCCATGTATGAGAACAAAGTATGGACTTTGGTTGACTTGCCCGATGATCGGCAAGCCATTGAGAATAAATGGATTTTTAAGAAGAAGACTGACGCTGATGGTAATGTAACTGTGTATAAAGCTCGACTTGTTGCAAAAGGTTTTCGACAAGTTCAAGGGGTTGACTACGATGAGACTTTCTCACCCGTAGCGATGCTTAAGTCTGTCCGAATCATGTTAGCAATTGTTGCATTTTATGATTATGAAATTTGGCAAATGGATGTCAAAACTGCATTCTTGAATGGATTTCTGGAAGAAGAGTTGTATATGATGCAGCCAGAAGGTTTTGTTGATCCAAAAGGTGCTAACAAAGTGTGCAAGCTCCAACGATCCATTTATGGACTAGTGCAAGCATCTCGGAGTTGGAATAAACGCTTTGATAGTGTGATCAAAGCATATGGTTTTATATAGACTTTTGGAGAAGCCTATATTTACAAGAAAGTGAGTGGGAGCTCTGTAGCATTTCTGATATTATATGTAGATGACATATTATTAATTGGAAATGATATAGAATTTCTGGATAACATAAAGGGATACTTGAAGAAAAGTTTTTCTATGAAAGACCTCGGTGAAGCTGCTTATATATTGGGCATCAAGATTTATAGAGATAGATAAAGACGCTTAATTGGACTTTCACAAAGCACATACCTTGATAAAGTTTTGAAAAGGTTCAAAATGGATCAGGCAAAGAAAGGGTTCTTGCCCGTATTACAAGGTGTGAAGTTGAGTCAAACTCAATGCCCGACCACAGCAGAAGATAGAGAGAAAATGAAAGATGTTCCCTATGCTTCAGCCATAGGCTCTATCATGTATGCAATGCTATGTACCAGACCTGACGTGTGCTTAGCAATAAGCTTGGCAGGAAGGTATCAAAGTAATCCAGGAGTGGATCACTGGACAGCGGTCAAGAACATCCTGAAATACCTGAAAAGGACTAATGATATGTTTCTCGTATATGGAGGTGACAAAGAGCTAGTCGTAAATGTTTACGTCGATGCAAGCTTTGACACTGATCCGGACGATTCTAAATAGCAAACCGGATACGTGTTTTTATTAAACGATGGAGCTGTAAGTTGGTGCAGTTCTAAACAAAGCGTCGTGGCGGGATCTACATGTGAAGCAGAGTACATAGCTGCTTCGGAAGCAGCAAATGAAGGAGTCTGGATGAAGGAGTTCATTTTCGATCTAGGTGTCATACCTAGTGCATCGGGACCAATGAAGATCTTCTGTGATAATACTCGTGCAATTGCCTTGGCAAAGAAATCCAGATTTCACAAGAGGACCAAGCACATCAAGAGACGCTTCAATTCCATCCGGGATCAAGTCCAGGTGGGAGACATAGAGATTTGCAAGATACATATGGATCTGAATGTTGCAGACCCATTGACTAAGCCTCTTCCACGAACAAAACATGATCAACACCAAGACTCCATGGGTGTTAGAATCATTACTGTGTAATCTAGATTATTGACTCTAGTGGAAGTGGGAGACTGAAGGAAATATGCCCTAGAGGCAATAATAAAGTTATTATTTATTTCCTCATATCATGATAAATGTTTATTATTCATGCTAGAATTGTATTAACCGGAAACATGATACATGTGTGAATACATAGACAAATATATAGTCACTAGTATGCCTCTACTTGACTATCTCATTAATCAAAGATGGTTATGTTTCCTAACCATAGACATGTGTTGTCATTTGATTAATGGGATCACATCATTAGGAGAATGATGTGATTGACATGACCCATTCCGTTAGCCTAGCACTTGATCATTTAGTATATTGCTATTGCTTTCTTCATGACTTATACATGTTCCTGTAACTATGAGATTATGCAACTCCCGTTTACCGGAGGAACACTTTGGGTGCTACCAAATGTCACAACGTAACTGGGTGTTTATAAAGGAGTACTACAGGTGTCTCCAAAGGTACATGTTGGGTTGGCGTATTTCGAGATTAGGTTTTGTAACTCCGATTGTCGGAGAGGTATCTCTGGGCCCTCTCGGTAATGCACATCACTATAAGCCTTGCAAGCAATGTAGCTAATGAGTTAGTTACGGAATGATGCATTACGTAACGAGTAAAGAGACTTGCCGGTAACGAGATTGAACTAGGTATTAGATACCGACGATCAAATCTCGGGCAAGTAACATGCCGATGACAAAGGGAACAACGTATGTTGTTATGCGGTTTGACCGATAAAGATCTTCGTAGAATATGTAGGAGCCAATATGAGCATCCAGGTTCCGCTATTGGTTATTGACCGAGAATAGTTCCAGGTCATGTCTACATAGTTCTCGAACCCGTAGGGTCCGCACGCTTAACGTTACGATGACAGTTTTATTATGAGTTTATATATTTTGATGTACCGAAGGTTGTTCGGAGTCCCGAATGTGATCCAGGACATGACGAGGAGTCTCGAAATGGTCGAGACATAAAGATTGATATATTGGAAGCCTATATTTGGATATCGGAATCGTTCTGGGAGAAACCGGGATTTTTCCGGAGTACCGGGGGGTTACCGGAACCCCCCCGGGGGTTATTGGGCCTACATGGGCCATGAGGGAGAAGAGGAGGGCCGGCCAGGGCAGGCCACGCGCCCCTCCCCCCCTAGTCCGAATAGGACAAGGAGGGGGGGGGGGCGGCGCCCCCCTTTCCTCTTTCCCCTCCCCCCTTTCCTTCTCCACCAAGGCAAGAGGGGGGAGTCCTACTCCCGGTTGGAGTAGGACTCCTCCAGGAGCACCCCTTGGGGGCCGGCCGCACCTCCCCCCTCCCTCCTTTATATACGGGGGCAGGGGGCCACCCTAGAACACACAAGTTGATCTACGTGATCGTTCCTTAGCCGTGTGCGGTGCCCCCCCTCCACCATATTCCACCTCGGTCATATCGTCGCGGAGTTTAGGCGAAGCCCTGCGCAGGTAGAACATCATCATCGTCACCACGCCGTCGTGCTGACGGAACTCATCCCCGACACTTTGCTGGATCAGAGTCTGGGGATCGTCATCGAGCTGAACATGTGCTGAACTCGGAGGTGCCGTACGTTCAGTACTTGGATCGGTCGGAACGTGAAGACGTACGACTACATCAACCGCATTGTCATAACGCTTCCACTTACGGTCTACGAGGGTACGTGGACATTACTCTCCCCTCTCATTGCTATGCGTCACCATGATCTTGCGTATGCTTAGGATTTTTTTTGAAATTACTACGTTCCGCAACAAGGCCACCTATGTTTGAGTCAAGAGGTATGGCGTCGCAAATATTTTAACCTTGGACCCATGACCAAAACTCGTCCTTGAAGCACTAGTACCAAAAAATGGTTAAAGTGAAAGAATAGATCAATTTATGCATAATGGGGGGAGGGAGAGTTCATTGAGAGAGCAACACTCCCCCTATGTCCATGCCTACATCTAAACTAGACAACAAATTGAGTGAGGTGGGGTGTGCAAGGGTTCAAGTCACATTGCTCGAATCGATAATATTTAGCTCATGCCTTAACTCGCGAAATCTTGCTTCATCCAAGGGCTTCGTGAAAATATCTGCAAGGTTATCATGAGTGTTGACATACTTGAGCTCGATCTCCCCTCGCCTAATGTGATCTCGAATAAAATGATACCGAATCTCAATATGCTTCGTCTTGAAGTGTTGCACCGGGTTGAGAGAAATGTTGATGGCACTTTCGTTATCACATCAAAGAGGCACTTTGTCACAAATGACACCATATTCCTTTAAAGTTTGCCTCATCCATAAGAGTTTTGCACAACAACTACCGGCCGCCACATATTCTGCTTCGGTGGACGAGAGAGACACACAACTTTGCTTCTTGGAAGACCAACTCACCAAAGAGCACCCAAGAAATTGGCACCCTCCAGAGGTGGACTTCCTATCCACTTTGTCTCCCGCCCAATCACAATCCGTAAATCCTTCAAGCTTGAAGTTTGCTCCTCTTGGGTACCATAAGCCAAAGTTTGGGGTATGGGCCAAATATCGAAAGATTCGCTTGACCGCCACATAGTGACTTTCCTTTGGTGCAACTTGAAACCGCGCACACATTCCCACACTTAACATGATATCCGGTCTAGATGCACAAAGGTAAAGCAAGGAGCCAATCATGGAGCGATATACCTTTTGATCCACCGCTTTACCATTGGGATCAATGTCAAGTTGGCACTTGGTAGGCATTGGTGTAGTAGCCGGCTTGACATCACTAAGCTTGAATCTTTTTAGCATGTCTTGAGTGTATTTGGCTTGGTTGATGAAGGTACCTTCTCTTCGTTGTTTGATATCAAAACCAAGGAAGAACTTCAACTCTCCCATCGAAGAAATCTTGAACTTGGAGGTCATGAGAGCGGCAAATTCCTCATTGAAAGCTTTGTTAGGGGAACCAAAGATAATATCATCAACATATAGTTGGCATACAAACAACTCCCCTTTGACCTTCTTAGTAAAAAGAGTGGGATCAATTTGCCCCACCTCAAATCCACGATCTTGTAACAACTCGGTAAGGTGGTCATACCACACACGTGGGGCTTGTTTAAGGCCATAGAGTGCCTTATTGAGTTGATACACATGATCCGGGAAGTAGGGATCCTCGAACCCGGGGGGTTGCTTGACATAGACCAACTCATTAATAGGACCATTAAGAAAATCACTTTTCACATCCATTTGTTGCAACTTAAAGTTGTGATCGGAAGCATAAGCAATCAACAAACGTATGGATTCAAGACGAGCAACGGGAGCAAAGGTTTCGCCGTAGTTGATACCCTCGACTTGGGAGTAGCCTTGTGCTACCAATCTTGCCTTGTTGCGAATGATGTTCCCATGAACACCTTGCTTGTTCTTGAAAATCCACTTGGTTCCAATGACGTTGTGGTTCCCCGATAGCCTTGGCACCAATCTCCACACCTTGTTGTACTCGAAGTTGTTGAGTTCTTCATGCATGGCATTGAGCCAATCCGAGTCTTCGAGCGCCTCATAGACCTTTTGGGGTTCAACACAAGAGACAAACACGTGATGTTCACAATAGTTTGCTAATTGTCTACGAGTGCTTACCCACTTTCTTAGGCTTCCAACCACATTTTCCATGAGATGGCCTTTGGTGGTGAGCTTGGAAGCAATCTTCATGGCACGACGCTCTAATTCCTCCTCGGATGTGGAGGGAGGAGGGTTAACTTGATTATCTTGAGCGCCGTCCTGAGCTTGTTCTTGATCTTGAGCTTGCTCATGATCTTGAACTTGCTCGAGGGGGAGAACTTGACCTTGGGCATCATTTAGAGGTTCACCACCATCTTGAGATTGATCTTGCCCTTGGTCTTGTTCATGAGGTTGAGGGCCTTCACTTTGTTCTTCGGAAGCGTGTGGGTCTTGGGGAGGTGATGGCTCCACTTGAGTGGAGCATTGTCCTTCTCCTTCGGCCACAAGGGGTTCCTAAATGGGTAGAATATGACCAATACCCATTCTTCTTATGGCTTGGGGAGGAATTTCATCACCTACATCACAAGTACCACTTTGCTCCACTTGGGAGCCCTTATTTTCGCCAAACTCCACGTTACACGTCTCCTCAATGAGTTCGGTGCACTTGTTGAGAACACGGTAAGCATGAGAGTTTGTAGCATAACCAACAAATATGCCCTCGTAAGCTCTAGCCTCAAATTTAGACAAACGAACACCTTTCTTGGGAATGAAACACTTACACCCGAACACCCGGAAGTACTTGAGATTGGGCTTGTTGCCGGTGAGTATCTCATAAGGAGTCTTGTTCAAGCCTTTGCATAGAGCCGATTTGATGCATGACATGCGGTGTTGATGGCTTCGGGCCAAAAGTTGTATGGAGACTTGAACTCCGCCATCATGGTCCTTGCCGCATCCATCAACCCCCGGTTCTTTCTCTCTGCAACACCATTTTATTGAGGGGTATATGGTGCCGCATATTGATGCTTGATCCCCTCATCACTAAGAAACTCATCCAAGGTGTAGTTCTTGAACTCGGTGCCGTTGTCACTTCTTATTGTCAAGATCTTTGCATTATGTTGACGTTGAGCTTCATTTGCAAAGTCAATGATGGTTTGTTGAGTCTCACTCTTCCTCTTGAAGAAGTATACCCAAGTGTATCTTGAATAATCATCCACAATCACCAAGCAATAGTTTCTACCTCCAAGACTATCAAAACATGGAGGCCCAAAGAGATCCATGTGAAGGAGCTCCAAGGGTCTCTTCGAGTAGATGATGGCCGTGGGAGGGTGAGCCTTCTCATGGAGCTTTCGTTCAATACAAGCACTGCAAGCATGATCTTTGGCAAAACTAACATTTGTTAGTCCATGGACATGGTCCCCTTTGAGAAGACTCTGCAAAGATCTCATATTGACGTGGGCTAAACGGCGATGTCAAAGCCATCCCACGTCAACTTTAGCCATTAGGCATGCCACGGTCTTAGTGGGTCGCTCCGAAAAGTTTATCACATAGAGACCATTCTCGACATGCCCAACAAAGGCTACTTTAAGAGTCTTGCTCCACAAGAGGGCCACGGTATCAATGTCAAAGAAAGTGGCAAAGCCCATGAGTGCAAGTTGACGAACGGAAAGTAAATTGTATGCAAGGAACTCAACAAGCATGACTTTCTCGATCGTTAGATCATGAGAAATGACAACCTTGCCAAGACCCAATACCTTAGAATGTGAAGCATCACTCCACTCGACATTGGTGGGCATAGATGGAATATTTTGCACGTCCACCACCAAGTCCTTGCTCCCGGTCATATGATTTGTTGCTCCACTATCAAGCAACCATGATCCCCCACCGGAAGCAAACACCTACAAGAGATCAATGCTTGGTTTTAGGTACCCATTTAGTAATGGGTCCTTTGATGTTAGTAACAAGGGTCTTAGGAACCCAAATAGACCACTCAATGTACTCATAAGGAGAACCACCAAATTTGGCATAAACATGTCCATCACTAGCACGACACAACACATATGACGGGTTAAAGTCGCCAGCTTTGTTGGAGGAGATGGTTTTGCCCTTTTTGCCATCAACGCCCTTCACATTTTCCTTCTTCTCCTTAGGAGCACCCTCTCCCTATTTCACAAAAGTTTGCTTGAGAGGAGGAGGTCGTTTGGTCTTGTCGTTCTTCTTCTTATTCTTGGACTTAGGTGCAAACCCAATTCCCTTCTTGGCCACAACTTCCTTTCGATTGCTCAAAAGGTCGTTGAGGTTCTTCTCACCTTGAATGCATGTCACAAGGCCTTTATCAAGTTGATCCTTCAACTTGGCATTCTCCTCCACAAGATGCACATGCTCACAACACGGGTTAGTAGCATATGCATTATCAATTAATACCATATGAGGAAAGGTGGCCTTTTCCTTGGTTAGCTTAACTTGGAGTTGAGCATGAGACTCCTTGAGGTTAGTGTGAGCACCCTTCAAGACCTTGTGGGCCTTGTCAAGCACATCAAACTCCTCCTTGAGTCTAGCATGATCAACCCCAAGTTTAGCCTTCTCGAAGGTTAGCACACGAGACACGACAAGAGCATGATCAAGATCTTTCTTTAACTTAACATGGTCATCATTGTACGACTCCTCAATAGTCAAATGATGCCCACGCTCTTCCTCAAGAGCATTAGAGAGATCCGATATCTCATCGGCATAGTCACGACTATGACTTTCCATCTTAGAGATGGTTTCTTCGTGAGCCTCGATCATGTCATTGGCTTCACCAAGTTGTTCCAAGAGAGCAACAAAGTGCTTCTTGGATTTGCCCTTGAGCTTACTCATAAATAACTCAAATTCATTCACTTCCTCATTAGACTTATCATGTTCATCGATGCAACCTTCCAACGAGGGATTAGTCATGATGGTGGTTTTGATATTGGGGGTTACCTGGCTAGAGGCTTTCGCCATGAGGCATTTGGCGGTGATGTTCTCGTTGGGTGAATCAAAGAGAGACACCCGGGGAGTGGTAGCAATGGCAACGGAGGCCATGGCCATTGCTTCTCCATTTTCATCATCATCGTCATCCTCCTGGTATTCTTCTTGAACCACCAAACCACGAGTAGGAGTCTTCTTGGTGAAGTTGTTCTTGTTGGGGAAGGACTTGGCTTTGTCTTTTCCGATGAACTTGCCACCATTGTCTTCCCGCTTCTCGTAAGGACAATCCGCAACGAAATGGCTCACATTGCCATAGTTGAAATAAGTTCTAACTCGTTGCTTGCCCTTGAAGCCACTTGAGTTGTTCTTGTTGAAGTTGGGTCATGTATTCTTCTTGCTCCAAAATTGTCTTAAAGCAAGAGCCATGTGCTCATGATAATCATATTTCATGTCTTCGGGGTTGCTCTCCTCATCTTCCCCTTCTTCCTATTCTTCCAAAATAACTTTGGCTTTCAAGGCAAGGTTGGGCTTCTTTGCCCTTTGAGAACGGAGCACAACATTGTCGGCGGTCTTGTCCAAGATGCTCATTGCAACGAACTCATCCAACACTTCACTTGAGGTCATGGAGTGGAAGTCCGGTCTTTGACGAATGACGGGGGACATGGCCTTGTTGTAGGGTATCATGGCCTTGAGGAACTTGCGCTTGATCCAATTGTCATCCGTGTCCTTGCTCCCATGATCTCGGAGTGCGACCGCAGTTTGGTCACTCTTCGAAAGAGCTCACGAGGTTCTTCATCTTCTTTCATTGCAAACTCATCGGCTTCATCTTGCACCACTTCATAGTTGGAGTGTTGAATGCTAGCACTTACTCGATAGAGAGACACAACACATTGCCATGCCTCTTTAGCCATGCATGAGGTCGAAGATGAGGGAGATCTTCGGGAAGGATTGCATCTTGGATGATGAAGAGAGCACTCTCATTGAATTGATTATCCACGGCTTCACGAGGGGTGAAGTTGCTTGGGTCATGTGGATAGAAACCTTCTTCAATGATTCTCCAAAGATTAGTATTCACATGTTTCAAATGACGCTTGAAACGATAAACCCAAGAATCAAAATCCTCATCTTTCACAATCTTAGGAGGAGGACCGGCATGATTTAAATGAGTAGAGGGAATCGGTCCACCATAAGTTGGAGGTTCCACATGGGCAAAGATGCCGGAGCCATTTTTACCACTAGTAGAAGGACCTTTTTCACTATTAGCTTCCCCCTTGTCGGAGGTAGCATCTGTCACCTTGTTAGTGGGATCACCCACTTTCATCGGCGATGTGGATAGTTTAAGTCCTTCTAGAAATTCAGTAAACATGCTTTCAACCTTGGTCGTCATGGAGTCTTTCAGTGTGTCTAGAGCCACATTGAATTCCTCACGAGAGACCGAGGTTCCCCCATTGGCCGTAGACGAGATAGGATTCACACCGGAGTGCTCCTCCGCACCGTCTGCGGTGTCAACCATACTCTTCGGACGGCAAAGTCCTTAATAAAGAGACGAGGCTCTGATACCAATTGAAAGGATCGATATAGTTGACTAGAGGGGGGGCGTGAATAGGCAACTAACAATTTTTAACCTCTTCTTTACCAATTTAAACTTTGCAACAAAATAGGTTGTCTAGATATGCAACTATGTGAGCAACCTATATGATGCAATAACAACTAGCACATAAGCAAGCAAGGGATACAACACAAGTAGGCTTGCAAAAGTAAAGGCACGAAATAACCAAGAGTGGAGCCGGTGGAGACGAGGATGTGTTACCGAAGTTCCTTCCTTTTAAGGGGAAGTACATCTCCGTTAGAGCGGTGTGGAGGCACAATACTCCCCAAGAAGCCACTAGGGCCACTGAAAGGATCGATATGGTTGACTAGAGGGGGGGGGGGTGAATAGGCAACTAACAATTTTTAGACTTTTCTTTAACAATTTAAACCTTGCAATGAAATAGGTTGTCTAGATGTGCAACTACGTGGACAACCTATATGTTGCAAAGATAATAAGCACACAAGCAAGCAATAGATACAACTCAAGTAAGCTTGCAAAAGTAAAGGGACAAGATAACCAAGAGTGGAGCCGGTGGAGACGAGGATGTGTTACCGAAGTTCCTTCCTTTTAAGGGGAAGTACGTCTCCGTTAGAGCGGTGTGGAGGCACAATGCTCCCCAAGAAGCCACTAGGGCCATCGTAATCTCCTCATGCCCTCACACAATGCGAGATGCCATGATTCCACTATTGGAGCCCTTGAAGGCGGCAACCGGACCTTTACAAACAAGATTGGGGCTATCTCCACAACACTTGGAGGCTCCCAACAACACCACGAAGCTTCACCACAATGGAGTATGGCTTCGAGGTGACCTCAACCGTCTAGGGTGCTCAACACCCAAGAGTAACAAGATCCGCTAGGGATAAGTGGGGGGAATCAAATTTCTCTTGGTGGAAGTGTAGATCTGGGCCTTCTCAACCAATCCCAAGAAAATCAACAAGTTTGATTGGCTAGGGAGAGAGATCGGGCGAAAATGGAGCTTGGAGCAACAATGGAGCTTTGGGGGAAAGAGGTAGGTCAACTTTGGGGAAGAAGACCCCTTTATATAGTGGGGGGAACAATCCAACCATTATCCCACTGAGCAGCCCCGCACAGAGCGGTACTACCGCTAGGGAAGGGCGGTACTACCGCTCCGGGCGGTACTACCGCTCAACCAAGCGGTACTTCCGCCCTGATAGGGCCCTGACCCCAGGGCGGTACTACCATGGGGGTAGGCGCGGTACTACCGCTTGGAGCGGTACTACCGCCACAACTACCGCCCTTAGTAGCGCAAAACCCGACACAAAAAACATCGTTCTCGAATCGAGGCGGCAGTAGCCCGGAAGCACTGTGGTACTACAGCCGAAGACCCCAAGCGGTACTACCGTTCGGAGAGCGGTACTACCACTTGGAGCGGTACTACCGCTCTGAGAGCGGTACTACCGCTATGGGTCGTGGTACTACCGTTGGTGTAGAGCAAAGCATAGCAAGGGGAAAACAGCAGCTCCAGTGAAGCGGAAAGAAAACGACGGGTGTGATATGGATGTGTACGTGTTGATTCCACCCTAGTCTTACCAAAGAGGATCCCCTCTTGATAGTACAGTGACTCCTACGGGACTAGTCCACCAACAACGAAATGAAGGAGCTACACCGTCTTGAATAAACCACTGAGGGGAGAAAATCGTCTCGTGCCAAAGGATGAATCTCTGAAAGAACTTAACGCAAGCGATTAGTCCGCACAAGCATTGTCATCAATCACCAAAACATCTTGGGGATAAATATGCCCTTACAATCTCTCCCTTTTTGGTGGATTGATGACACTACGGGATTTGCACAATATGATAGATAAAGGATAAGCGCAAAAGCACAACCGTCCTAAAATGTAGAAGGGCTCCCCCTGGATGTTTGCTACCTAGATAAGTGCTTTCGACTGCACGACACAGATGCCCGGATCAATGCTCCCCCTACATTTTAGAGACCAACTACCTAAGCAAGATATATGAGAGTAACATAGATAACAGGATAAGCATGCAACTCATAAGCTAGATAGACATAGATAATGAAACTAGAAAGGTAAGGTAGCAGGTAAGGTAGCATATGTCTCACACCATATGACTCGAGCTTAGGTCTCACTGACAGAACCAGAACTTAAGTCTCACTGACACAAACCAAATAAAGCAACAGGCGAAAACACAAACACAGAAGACGGAAGACACAAAGCACAAATCCCTAAACTCTCTCCCCCTTTGGCATAGAGACACCAAAAAGGAGAGGGAGTGCTGCTACGGCTCCAGGTGATGGCAAACGAGGGACACCCATCAGATCTCAGAGGGATCATCTGCGCAACCATCGTCAGCTGGGAAGTGCTCAGCATCAGAATTAGTCCAAGGGCAGTGCTGCTGAATCCACTCCTCCTCCTCGGTAAGTTGATCCTCAGAACCACTAATCACAATAGCACCCATCTGACGCATGAGCTCCTTGTGGCGACCTCGGGCCTTCTTCTCAGCCACATGAGTCATGTACTGACCATGAGACTCCATGCAGAATAGCTTCTTCACCTTGATCTTGAGCTTCTTGGCCCAAAAGGGCTCTGCCTCAGAAGGCACGTAGTCATCATCTTCATCCTCAGCCTCAGCCCCAAACTCCTCCTCAGTCTCCATGGCAGCAGCAGATGAAGGAACTCCAGTCCTAGGGGCCTGAGTGCCCCAGTTATCCTTCTTCCTCAGACGCTTGACATCGTGAGAGACCAACTCTCCAGTCTCCAGCGGCTCCTTGGGATAGACACGATCCCAGGCCTTCTCAATGAGCAGCATAATGAACGGACCATAAACCGGGCACTTGCGCTCGGAGATAGCAGAAAGCAGCTCGGACCACATAACATGAGAGATATCCAAGGACTCTCCGGTGTTCTGTCCCTTCTCATGCTGGCAGAAGAGAAGCATGTCCACGAGATAGGAGTGAACCTGGTCCAGATTCCCGATACGAGGGAAAAGAGTCTCTCTGAAGATACGGTGAAGGATATCCAGATAGGCATGCAGCTCATAGGTTTCCTTCTTCATCTTAGGGTTGATCCTCAAAGTGCAGTAGGGCCATAGAGCTTGCTTGTGAGTGGCATTGGCACGACGGTGGGGGCGAAAGCCGACAAAGGACTCAAGACCTAGATCTTCCACCCCAATCAACTGCATGAAAGCTTTCCACTTGACTGAAAGCAACTTCCCATTTGTCATCCAAGTCAGTGTCCTGTCCTCATCAGTCCCAAGGTGAACCGTGGCATAGAATTGAGCCACAATATCAGTATCGTAGTCCTTGTTGAATTGCATGATCCCGAGAATGTTCAGTTGAGTGCACTTCTGAAGAGCTTCACCAAAGTATTCAGGATCCTTCTCCATATGCTCGGTGTCGATGGAGTGCATGTTGACATAGAGATTCTTCTTGGCTTTGAGGACATCAAAGAAGATGGCAAACTGGAACCTATTCCAGAACGGACGGTTAACCAAAGTGGGATCTTGGTTGACCTCATATGGGTTGCGGCGGCGCCTTGCCCAGAACTCCTTGGGCGGCATTTCTGGCACGGTTTTGCCTGGCTTTGGCTTGACCCCAGGCTTCTTCTGTAGTTGAGGAGGAGGTGGAGCACTAGAAGATCCTCCGGCAGGCTCAGTGGTGCGGTAGCGCTTGGACGAGGCACGACCGGGGTTGACACGACGAGCCTGATGCTCAGGAACCTCATTACCTGGAACCACACACACACAAACAAGCAAACAACCAGAAAGAACGAGCGTAAGCCACAAACACGAACAAAAAGGATCACTGAGAGGTAGGAGTATGACAGAAATTGGTAGAAGGGCGGTAGTACCGTGACCCTTGAGCGGTAGTACCGCTCCAAGCGGTAGTACCGCTCTGGAGAGAGCGGTAGTACCGCTCTGGGAGAGCGGTAGTACCGCTCGAGGCGGGGAAACAACAGTTTCCTACTACCGTGGTTAGATCCGGTACTACCGTCCTACCAAATTCAAAAATACTCCAACCAAACACTAATCCAAACTGTCTAGAAGCATTCTCCATCCTACTCAAGCCTAGATCTGGACAAAAATCTAGAGATGCAATTGCTATTGCCCCTAAAAAGCTAGATTGGAAATCTAGACAAAAGGAAACAGGGAACGGGGGCAATACCGGCATCCATGGCAAGAGGACAGGGTGGGGATCGACTCCACCAAAGGAAATGGAGAGGAGCGCCCCGAAGAGGGAGATCCGCCGGAGCCCTCCCGCGGCGCCAGTTGCTGAAGAGAGAGAGGAACAGGGCGAGGGGGCGAGCGAATGGGTATGGGGGAGAGGAAACTCCCCCTGCCCCCGATATAACCCCCTGCCCGCGCCTCACAGTGGTAGTACCGTGCTGGAGGGCGGTAGTACCGCTAGGAGCGGTAGTACCGCTCGCCACCAGCGGTAGTACCGCTTCAGTAACCACACGGCTTCTAGACCAACGGCTAACGCTAAAAAAAAGAAAGCAGGGCCAAGAGAAAGAGAAGACCAACAAGGCAACACACACACAAACAACGGACCAACAACCACTCAAACACAAACAACCACATGAAACAGAGCGAGCTCTGGCCTCTCTCAGGAGAGGGCGGTGGCCGGAGGCACCTATGTTTGAGTCAATTGGTATGGCACCGCGAAGAATTATCCTTGGGCCCATGACCAACACTCGACTTTGAAGCACAAGTACCATCAAAAATGGCTAATGTGAAAGGGTTGATCGATTTATGCATAATGGGGAGAGGGAGAGTTCATTGAGAGACAACACTCCCCCTATGTCCATGCCTACATCTAAGCTAGACACCAAGTTGAGTGGGGTGGGGTGTGCAAGGGTTCAAGTCACATTGATCGAATCAATGATATTTAGCTCAGGCCTTAACTCGTGAAATCTTGCTTCATCCAAGGGCTTCGTGAAAATATCTGCAAGGTTATCATGAGTGTTGACATACTTGAGCTCGATCTCTCCTCGCCTAATGTGATCCCAGATGAAATGATACCGAATCTCAATGTGCTTCGTCTTGAAGTGTTGCACCGGGTTGAGACAAATCTTGATGGCACTTCCATTGTCACACCAAAGAGGCACTTTGTCACAAATGACACCGTATTCCTTTAAAGTTTGCCTTATCCATAAGAGTTGTGCACAACAACTACTGGCCGCCACATATTCAGCTTCGGTGGACGAGAGAGATACACAACTTTGCTTTTTGGAAGACCAACTCACCAAAGAGCACCCAAGAAACTGGCACCCTCTGGAAGTGGACTTCCTATCCACTTTGTCTCCTGCCCAATCGGAATCCGTAAATCCTTCAAGCTTGAAGTTTGCCCCTCTTGGGTACCATAAGCCAAAGTTTGGGGTATGAGCCAAATATCGAAAGATTCGCTTGACCGCCACATAGTGACTTTCCTTCGGTGCAGCTTGAAACCGTGCACACATCCCCACACCCAACATGATATCCGGTCTAGATGCACAAAGGTAAAGCAAGGAGCCAATCATGGAGCGATATACCTTTTGATCCACCGCTTTACCATTGGGATCAATGTCAAGTTGGCACTTGGTGGGCATTGGAGTAGAGGCCGGCTTGACATCACTTAGCTTGAATCTCTTGAGCATGTCTTGAGTGTATTTGGCTTGGTTGATGAAGGTACCTTCTCTTCTTTGTTTGATATAAAAACCAAGGAAGAACTTCAACTCTCCCATCGAAGACATCTTGAACTTAGAGGTCATGAGAGCAGCAAATTCTTCATTGAAAGCTTTGTTAGGGGAACCAAAGATAATGTCATCAACATATAGTTGGCATACAAACAACTCCCCTTTGACCTTCTTAGTAAAAAGAGTGGGATCGATTAGCCCCACTTCAAATCCACGATCTTGTAACAACTCGGTAAGGTGGTCATACCACGCACGTGGGGCTTGTTTAAGGCCATAGAGCGCCTTATCGAGTTGATACACATGATCCGGGAAGAAGGGATCCTCGAACCCGGGGGGTTGCTTGACATAGACCAACTCATTAATAGGACCATTAAGAAAAGCACTTTTAACATCCATTTGTTGCAACTTAAAGTTGTGATGGGAAGCATAAGCAATCAACAAACGAATGGATTCAAGGCGAGCAACGGGAGCAAAGGTTTCACCGTAGTCGATACCCTCGACTTGGGAGTAGCCTTGTGCTACCAATCTTGCCTTGTTGCGAATGATGTTCCCATGAGCATCTTGCTTGTTCTTGAAGACCCACTTGGTTCCCATGATGTTATGGTTCCCGGAAGGCCTTGGCACCAACCTCCACACCTTGTTGTACTCAAAGTTGTTGAGTTCTTCATGCATGGCATTGAGTCAATCCGAGTCTTCGAGCGCCTCATAGACCTTATGGGGTTCAACACAAGAGACAAACGCGTGATGTTCACAATAGTTTGCTAATTGTCTACGAGTGCTTACCCCCTTTCTTAGGCTTCCAACCACATTCTCCATGAGATGACCTTTGGTGGTGAGTTTGGAAGCAATCTTCGCGGCACGACGCTCCAATTCCTCCTCGGATGTCGAAGGTGGAGGGTTCACTTGATCATCTTGAGCGTCGTCATGAGCTTGTTCTTGATCTTGAGCTTGCTCATGATCTTGAACTTGCTCGAGGGGAAGAACTTGACCTTGGGCATCATGTGGAGGTTCACCACCATCTTGAGATTGATCTTGACCTTGGTCTTGTTCCCGAGATTGAGGGCCTTCACTTTGTTCTTCGGAAGCGTGTGGGTCTTGAGTAGGTGAAGGCTCCACAGAGGTGGAGCATTGTCCTTCTCCTTCGGCCACAAGGGGTTCCTCAATGGGTAGGATATGACCAATACCGATTCTTCTTATGGCTTGGGGAGGAATTTCATCACCTACATCACAAGTACCACTTTGCTCCACTTGGGAGCCGTTATTTTTGTCAAACTCTATGTTACACGTCTCCTCAATGAGTCCGTTGGACTTGTTGAGAACACGGTAAGCATGAGAGTTTGTAGCATAACCAACAAATATGCCCTCATGAGCTCTAGCCTCGAATTTAGACAAACGAACACCTTTCTTGAGAATGAAACACTTACACCCAAACACCCGGAAGTACTTGAGATTGGGCTTGTTCCCGGTGAGTATCTCATACGGAGTCTTGTTCAAGCCTTTGCGGAGATAGAGCCGATTGGATGCATGACATGCTGTGTTGATGGCTTCGGCCCAAAAGTTGTATGGAGACTTGAACTCCGCCATCATGGTCCTTGCCGCATCCATCAACGTCCGGTTCTTCCTCTCCGCAACACCATTTTGTTGAGGGGTATATGGTGCAGAATATTGATGCTTGATCCCTTCATCACTAAGAAACTCATCCAAGGTGTAGTTCTTGAACTCGGTGCCGTTGTCACTTCTTATTGTCAGGATCTTTGCATTATGTTGACATTGAGCTTCATTTGCAAAGTCGATAACGGTTTGTTGAGTCTCACTCTTCCTCTTGAAGAAGTATACCCAAGTGTATCTTGAATAATCATCCACAATCACCAAGCAATACTTTCTACCCCCAAGACTATCAAAGGATGTAGGCCCGAAAAGGTCCATGTGCAGGAGCTCCAAGGGTCTCTTCGAGTAGATGATAGTCGTGGGAGGGTGAGCCGTCTCATGCAGCTTTCCTTCGATACAAGCACTGCAAACACGATCTTTGGCAAAACTAACATTCGTTAGTCCATGAACATGGTCCCCCTTGAGAAGACTTTGCAAAGATCTCATATTGACGTGGGCTAAACGGTGATGCCAAAGCCATCCCACATCAACTTTAGCCATTAGGCATGTCGCGGTCTTAGTTGGTTGCTCCGAAAAGTTAATCACATAGAGACCGTTCTCGACATGCCCAACAAAGGCTACTTTAAGAGTCTTGCTCCACAAGAGGGCCACGGTATCAATATCAAAGAAGGTGGCAAAAGCCCATGAGTGCGAGTTGACGAACGGAAAGTAAATTGAACGCAAGGGACTCAACAAGCATGACTTTCTGGATCGTTAGATCATGAGAAATGACAACCTTGCCAAGACCCAATACCTTAGAATGTGAGGCATCACCCCACTCAACATTGGTGGGCATAGATGGGATCTTGTGCACGTCCACCACCAAGTCCTTGCTCCCGGGCATATGATTTGTTGCTCCACTATCGAGCAACCATGATCCCCCACCGGAAGCAAACACCTACAAGATATCAATGCTTGGTTTTAGGTACCCATTGAGTAATGGGTCCTTTGATGTTAGTAACAAGGGTCTTAGGAACCCAAGTAGACCATTCAATGTACTCATAAGAAGAACCAACAAATTTAGCATAAACATGACCATCGCTAGCACGACACAACACATAAGAAGGGTTAAAGTCGCCGGCTTTGTTGGGAGAGATGGCTTTGCGCTCTTTGGCATCACCACTCCTCGCAATGTCATTCTTCTTCTTAGGAGCACCCTCTCCCTCCTTCACAAAAGTTTGCTTGAGCAGGGGAGGTCGATTGGTCTTGTTATTCTTCTCCTTGTTCTTCTTCTTGTTCTTGGACTTGAGCGTGAACCCAACTCCCTCCTTGCCCACAACTTCCTTTTGATTGCTCAAAAGGTCATTTAGGTTCTTCTCGCCTTGTATGCATGACACAAGACCTTTCTCGAGTTGTTCCTTCAACTTGGCATTCTCCTTCACAAGATGCACATGCTCAGAACATGGGTTAGTAGCATTTGCATTATCAATTAAGACCATGTGAGGAAATGTGGCCTTTTCCTTGGTAAACTTAACTTGGAGTTGAGCATGAGACTCCTTGAGGTTTGCATGAGCACCTTTCAAGACCTTATGGGCCTTGTCAAGTACATCAAACTCCTCCTTGAGTCTAGCATGATCAACCCCAAGTTTAGCCTTCTTGGAAGTTAGAACACGAGACACAACAAGAGCATGATCAAGATCTTTCTTTAATTTGGCATGGTCATCGTTGTGTGACTCCTCAAGAGCCAAACGGTGCCCACGCTCTTTAGCAAGATCATTAGATAGGTCCGATATCTCATCGGCGTAATCACGACTATGACCTTCCATCTTAGAGATGGTTTCTTCGTGAGCCTCTATCATGTCATTGGCTTCACCAAGTTGTTCCAAGAGAGCAACGAAGTGCTTCTTGGATTTTCCCTTGAGCTTACTCATGAAGGACTCAAATTCATTAATCTCCTCATTAGACCTCTTACCATTATCAAAATCATCCATTGAAGGAGGATTAGGAATAATGGTGGTTTTGATATTGGGGGTTACCTTGTTGGTGGCCTTAGCCATGAGGCACTTGGCGGTGATGTTCTCGTTAGGTGCATCGAAGAGAGACACCCGGGGAGTTGTGACAATGGCAACGGATGCCATGGCCATTGTTTCACCATCTTCATCATCATCGTCATCCTCACGGTATTCTTCTTGAACCACCAACCCGCGAGAAGGAGTCTTCTTGGTGAAGTTGTTCTTATTGGGGAAGGACTTGGCTTTGTCTTTTCGGATGAACTTGCCACCATTGTCTTCCCGCTTCTCATAAGGACAATCCGCAACGAAATGGCTAACATTGCCACAGTTGAAACAAGTTCTAACTCCTTGCTTCCCCTTGAGGCCACTTGAGTTGTTCTTGTTGAAGTTGGGTCTTGTATTCTTCTCACTCCAAAATTGTCTTGAGGCAAGAGCCATGTGCTCATGATAATCATACTTCGTGTCCTCGGGGTTGCTCTCCTCATCTTCCTCCTCTTCTTCTTCTTCCACACTAACCTTGGCCTTCAAGGCAATATTGGGCTTCTTTTCCCTTTGAGAACGGAGCACCGCATTGTCGGCGGTCTTGTCCAAGATGCTCATTGCAACAAACTCATCCAACACTTCACCAGAGGTCATGGAGTGGAAGTCCGGTCTTTGGCGAATGACGGAGGACATGGCCTTGTTGTAGGGCATCATGGCCTTGAGAAACTTGCGCTTGATCCAGTTGTCATCTGTGTCCTTGCTCCCATGATCTCGGAGTGCGACCACGAGTTTGGTCACTCTTCGAAAGAGCTCACGAGGTTCTTCATCCTCTTTCATTGCAAACTCATCGGCTTCATCTTGCACCACTTCATAGTTGGAGCGTTGAATGCTAGCACTTCCTCGATAGAGAGACTCAACACATTTCCATGCTTATTTAGCCATGACATGAGGTCGAAGATGAGGGAGATCTTCGGGAAGGATTGCATCTTGGATGATGAAGAGAGCACTCTCATTGAATTGATTGTCCACTTCTTCTCGAGGGGTGAAGTTGCTTGGATCATGAGGATAGAAACCTTCTTCAATAATTCTCCAAAGGTTAGTGTTCACATGTTTTAAGTGATGCTTGAAGCGATAAACCCAAGAGTCAAAATCTTCATTTTTCACATATTTAGGAGGAGGACCAGCATGATTCAAATGAGTAGAGGGGATCGGTCCTCTATACACTGGGGGTTCCACATTGGCAAAGATGCCGGTGCCATTTCTACCACTAGTAGACGGACTCTTTTCACTGTTAGCTTCCCCCTTGTCGGAGGTAGCATCCGTCACCTTGTTAGTGGGATCACCTTCTTTCATCGGCGAGGTAGATAGTTTAAGTCGGTCTAGGAAAACAGAAAACATGCTTTTAACCTCGACCGCCATGGAGGTTTTCAATGTGTCTAAAGCCACATTGAATTCCTCACGAGAGACCGAGGCTCCCCCTTCGGCCGTGGACGAGATGGGATTCACACCGGAGTGCTCCTCCGCACCGTTGTGGGTGTCAACCATACTCTTCGGACGGCAAAGTCCTTAATAAAGAGACAAGGCTCTGATACCAATTGAAAGGATCGATATGGTTGACTAGAGGGGGGGGGTGAATAGGCAACTAACAATTTTTAGACTTTTCTTTAACAATTTAAACCTTGCAATGAAATAGGTTGTCTAGATGTGCAACTACGTGGACAACCTATATGATGCAAAGACAATAAGCACACAAGCAAGCAATAGATACAACTCAAGTAAGCTTGCAAAAGTAAAGGGACAAGATAACCAAGAGTGGAGCCGGTGGAGACGAGGATGTGTTACCGAAGTTCCTTCCTTTTAAGGGGAAGTACGTCTTCGTTAGAGCGGTGTGGAGGCACAATGCTCCCCAAGAAGCCACTAGGGCCACCGTAATCTCCTCACGCCCTCACACAATGCGAGATGCCGTGATTCCACTATTGGAGCCCTTGAAGGCGGCAACCGGACCTTTACAAACAAGATTGGGGCTATCTCCACAACACTTGGAGGCTCCCAACAACACCACGAAGCTTCACCACAATGGAGTATGGCTTCGAGGTGACCTCAACCGTCTAGGGTGCTCATGTCACGCCCAATATGCGACCCTATCCAAAAGGAACTCGAAGGTCCCACCAAGGATAGACCCGCATATTGAAACGCTTTTGCAAGGTGGATATCATTACATTAACATTACATAATAGACGGGGATACATACATAAGGCATACAATGCCACATGAATACAACATCACAATACATAAGAGCATCATCCGACTACGGATGAATCATAAACAGAAACTCAAATGACATCCACCCTGCTAGCCCAGGCTGCCGACCTGGAACCTATCCCCTGATCAAAGAAGAAGCAGAAGAAGAACTCAACACAAGCAAGCATCGCTCTCGCGTCATGATCATCGCATGAACCTGTACCTGCAACTGTTGTTGTAGTAATCTGTGAGCCACGAGGACTCAGCAATCCCATTACCATGGGTATCAAGACTAGCAAAGCTTAAAGGGAAAGGAAGGGGTAACGTGGTGAGGCTACAGCAGCGACTAAGCATGATATGGTGGCTAACATACGCAAATAAGAGCGAGAAGAGAGCAAGCAGAACGGTCGTCAACTAGCAATGATCAAAAAGTGATCCTGAACGCCTACTTACGTCAAACATAACCCAGAAACCATGTTCACTTCCCGGACTCTGCCAAGAAGAGACCATCACGACTACACACGCGGTTGATGCGTTTTAATTCGGATCTGGTGTCAAGTTATCTACAACCGGACATTAACAAATTCCCATCTGCCTATAACCGCAGGCACGGCTTTCGAAAGATTATACCCTGCAGGGGTGTCCCAACTTAGCCCATGACAAGCTCTCGCGATCAATGAAGGATATACCTTCTCCCAGGAAGACCCGATCAGACTCGGAATCCCGGTTTACAAGACATTTCGACAATGGTAAAACAAGACCAGCAAGACCGCCCGATGCGCCGACAATCCTGATAGGGGCTGCACATATCTCGTTCTCAGGGCAACACCGGATGAGCAATCCGTACAACTAAAACCAGACCTCAAGTTTCCCTGAGGGGGCGCTGCAAAGGGCTTTAGTTCGGACCAACACTTAGACAAGCACTGGCCCGGGGGGGCTAAAATAAAGATGACCCTCGGGATGTGCGACTCCCAAGGGAAAAAGGGCTAGGTGAGGCAAATGGTAAAACCAAGGTTGGGCCTTGCTGGAGGAGTTTTATTCAAAGCGAACTGTCAAGGGGGTCCCATAAATCACCCGACCGCGTAAGGAACGCAAAATCCGGGAACATAACACCCGTATGACGGAAACTAGGGTGGCAAGAGTGGAACAAAACACCAGGCATAAGGCCGAGTCTTCCACCCTTTACCAAGTATATAGATGCATTAATAATATAAGAGATATTGTGATATCCCAACCAAAATCCTGTCCACCATGGAGAAATCTTCAACTTCACCTGCAACTAGCAACGCTATAAGAGGGCTGAGCAAAGCGGTAACATAGCCAAGCAACGGTTTGCATAGGAAAGGTGTCAAAGGTTAGAGGTTCATGGCAATTTGGGATGGCTTGATGAGCAAAAGATAGGTAACACAGCATAGCGATAGAACGAAGCAACTAGCATAGCAATGATAGTAGTGAGATCCAGGGTAGCGGTCATCTTGCCTGAAATCCCGCTAGGAAGAAGAACGAGTCCATGAAGAAGACGAACGGGAGTAGTCGAACGAATCCTCACAATCGCAACATTACCGGAACTAAGAAGCAACACCGGAAAGAAACAAACAACATAGTAAATGCACAAGCATAAACATGGCATGATGCACAATCAAGTATGATGCATGTCCGGTTTAAATATCATGGCATGGCATGGCAAAATGCAACAACAACAACACTACAATTTAAGTGGAGCTCAATATGCAACGAGTTGCATATTGACGAAACTTCACAACATTTATTTAGTTCGCTCTCGGTTAGGTACTCAACAATATTAAATGTTGGTTAACATTGCAAGAGGTGAAGCATGACAAAACTATACCATCTAAACAATTTAAATGGGGCCGGATATAACAAACAACAAATCCGGTAAATCCCCATATGCATATTTTAGTTTTGGTACTGTTCTGCCCTAAACACAATTTTAATATTGTTAAACAGCAACATAAAGTGGACCATGTTAAACTAGGCATTTTTCCACCCCATTTACATATAAAGTTTATTAAATTCGGAGCTACGGTTATTTAGTTATGAAATAAATCATTTTAACATGGCATCTTAGCAAATTTAAATAAACAGCAAGTTAAACATTTTAATATGGGATGAAAATGACATATTATTAATCTACACAAAAATTCTAAGCATTTTTCATGTTTGAATCATTTTAATCCGATGCACGGTTAAAGAGTTATTATATGCATGATCTAGAGGGACTTTTTTGCAAAACTGGAAAATCCTGGGATAATGCTAAATTTGCAGGACCAGGAAAAAAACATGCATGGGCTGAATCTGACTAGCCCAATAGAGGAAAGGCCAGGGGGCTGCTCACCCTGGGCCTTGGGCCGGTTCGGTGGAGAGGCTGGGCTGCAGCTGGGGAGGTCGGACGCGGGCCGGCTTGGATCTGGCCCAGGAGGCGAAGGAACTAGGCAGGCCGGCGCTGGGGAGGATGGAGTCGGACTAGGCCGCGGGGTGGAGATCTGGAACGGGGACTCGTCCTCCCGCTCGCACAGGAGCACGCGCGGCTTTGGTGGGGCTGGGTGCGGCAGGACTCGCCGGAGACGAGGTGGCGGGCGGCGGAGGTCGGCGGTGTCCGGAATGGGGGCGGATCGGCCGGATCCGGCAAGGGAGGGGCCGGCAGAGGCCGGATCTAGCCGGAGGGGCCGACTCCGGGCACGGAGGTGAGAAACCATGGCGGCGGCGGTTCCCTGCAAGGGGAGAGAGAGAGCGAGAGGATTAGAGAGAGGCGAAGATGAGGAGGAAAGGAGAGGAAGGCGAGTTGGCCGGCGACCTGGGGCGCGGCGGATCACGGAGAGACGGCGGCGACGCGAAGCAGCTAAGGGGCTCCGGCAGGGAGCTCGGGGACGACCGCTCGAGGCGCAGGCGGCACGGGCAGCGGGCCCGATTCGGCCCGGCGGCGGGCCGCGGATGGGCTCCGACGGGCCCTGCACGGTGGGAGGCGCGGGAGGACGTGGAGACGCCAAGTGGCGCCCGGTGGTTGGTGGAGGCAGCGGCTGGCGGCGGCGCAGCGAATGGGGCAGCGACACTTGGCGGCGGGGGAGTGCACGGGCGCTGAAAACGAGGAGGGAGCGGCGGCTGGCTGCGGGAATTGAGGAGGGGGTTGGTAGGAGGCCAAAAATGGCAGGGGAGGCGTCTATAAATAGAAAAGGAGGCTAGGGTTAGGGGTTTTGGGAGCGTTTCGGAGCCTCCGATCGCGATCCGACGATCAGGAACGGAGGGGGGTTTAGGTGGGCTAGTGGGCTGTGTGTGAGAGAGGCTTGGGCTGATAGGAGAGAGAGGAGAAATGCAGCCCGACACGATTTCGGAGACCGAAACGTCCGACGAATGAACCGGCGACGGTGCCGCTATATATTTAACGGTTGGGCTATCAAATGGACTCCGAATGCGACGAAACTTGGCAGGCGGCCTGTCTACACTATAATAAGACCGCACGACAAGTTGCAACCCATTCCGAGAACATTTTTATGCCACTAATAAAATATATTTCGGAGGTGCCGCGGGCGCGTGCGAGTGTGTCTGGACTCCGAATGGACAACGGAGAGAACCGGGAGAACCCGAACGGATGCAAGTTTTGAAAAACATGCGGATGAAATGCAGATGATGACATGAAACGAGATGCATAACAAGAACAAAATGCAAAACAAACGACAAAAACCCAACCACGAAGGAAATATCATATAGCATCTCCGGAAAAGGCAATAGTTGGAGTTACGAATATGGAAAGTTGCATCCGGGGCGTTACAACACTCCACCACTACGAGAGGATCTCGTCCCGAGATCTAGGATGCCACCGGAGAGAAACGGAAGAGGAAGAGAAGAGGTAAAATTAAGTTGCTTCTTTGACGAATGAGTGAAACCACGAACCTTGAGAGGTTGAGAAATATGAAAGAAAGAAAACAACGAAGATGAACAAGATTGCAAACAATCTGTTAGAAAAAAGGAACAAGGAACATTACGAGAACTTGAAGGTTGCAAAGACATGAATCAAGAGTTTAATGGACAAGATAGAATTCGAATCCACTCCGGTTAAAACAAGATGAGAGAGGAAGAATTCGGGCAGCACTCTGGTTGAACATGGAAGGAATATGATTTGAACTTGGCAAAATGAAAGCACTTGGATGAGACTCCGGTTAAAAGAGGAATGATAGACACAACACTCCGGTTAAGTGGATAAGCATGGAAAAGAACATGATCTTGACAAAACAAGATGATGAGTGAAAAGAGCAACATCACAATGCCTCCGGAAGAAAGAATAGAAGATAGATCATTGGAATAACAGAATGGAGGAGAAAATGCCAACTTCTGCCACAATTGAGCTTGGGAAGCATCCTTGCAAAGAAGATTACAACGGGGTTGTTGGAAAATCAACAACGAGAAGGACAAGTTTGTAGTGGGCTTATGGAAAACATCTCAAGACTATGAGGTGACATTCTGCCACTAACGAAAACAATTGCTTGCTTGAGAACAACGAAGAGATGAAAAACCTCTTTCACAGAGAAGGATATGGAGAAAGCTTGGATCATTGATAGCACCACAATAGCAACATCCCTTAGGGAAGGCTTTAGGTGAAATATGACACAAGATAACTCCAACGAAGAGATTAATATGGGTTGAAACAATTCATGATCGAAGAGAAAATGATGGATTCACAATATCTCATTCTTGACAACTTGTGAATCACCAAGGGAAATTCTCAAGAGTGACATAACACCATCTCAAAAGATAAGGTAGAAAGGATTGCACTTCGGAATGCAAGATGAAGAATGCTTGAACGCCTCAAAACAAAACATGTGTTTAGCACCATGTTTATTTTAGAGTATAGCTTAGCGGGTCATAACTTCGAGAGAAGTCTTGAAGAACAAAATGAGAATGAAAGGAATCCTTGATGAACCATCATGTAGAGCCTCCATGAAGAACTCCGGTAATGAAAGAATGATAGAAAGAAAGAGAAGTTGAAAGAACAAGGTGAGCCTTGTGATGATTTAGATGAAGCTTCGCGATGAGATAATGCGGAAAACTTGGAACTCCGGAAAAGAAAAGATGAAACATCTCGAACCGGGAAATGTGACATGACGAACAACTTCGAAAAGAAGAAACTAGATTACTTGGATGAAACAATAATAAGAATTACGTTATGCCTATCCTTCACCAATTTAAATTGATGACAAGCAACGGATTTGGCATACTACTTATTCTCGTAGAAAGAATTAAGAGGGATATAGCGTAAACTTGAGAAGGTATTGATGGAACCACCGGTGGGATTTGTTAACAATGAATGAATTGATAAATTGATACGATAACGAAGAAAGTGAAATCTTGAACGAACCATCGAAAGAATTGAAAACAAACGAAGTAAAGGGGTGAATCACCGGTAAGAATTAGAGAACGAATGAAGATACTTGAGGGAATTTGATACAAGAGAACGAAGAGATCACGAGCTGATTAGAGAATACTTGAGCAGTGTACCGGTAAGATTTGGATAACGAGAGCTGAAGGTTGAGAATGAGGAATTATGACATGATGGCCTTCGGAGGAAAGAAATGGAAACAACTCATGAAATGCTCCGTATGGGTGAAAAGAATTCTCGCAATCAAAAACAATTATGAGAGGATGGCATCAAGCTAGAACCATGAATCTTGAAGAGAATGGAGCAAGATTTACGAGAAACTCTTCTTCGGTCTTCACATGTTGAGAATGATGATGAGAACCACCATGAATTGTTGAGATACTTCGGAACAAAGAAGAATAGAAATGATGAACCAACGATGAAAATATTCTGAAAGCGATCTAGGATAAGGAATATGACTGATGAAAATTCATTCTTACGTCAAACTCTGAAAAGTATTTGGAATAGCTCCGGAATAATTAGAAGAGTCAGGTAAGATCCTGGGAAAAGACCTGTGGGTTAGGGCCCACTGAAAAGGAACACCGTTGAAATAATTTTAAAGAGAAGTTGCACCGGTTGAATTAAATGGCTTGAATGAGATAACAACCTCGAAATATCTTGAACGGATTGAGAATGGAAACATAAGTCTTGTGAGATATCTTCAGCTCTCCGGATAAGAATAGAGAGAGGTGAGTGATTGAGAGGTGCACCGGTCATGAGAAAGCATTTGACACGAGGAAAGGAATATGATCAACACTGAAAGCTTGAATTGGATCCGCCGGAGAAGAAAAAAGAACGAAGGATGATGAACTTAAAACTGTTGAGCATCTTCTTGGGAAATCACCGGATAAGAACATTGATTGAAAAGAGTGAAGAGACTTCACATCTATAAGATGGATACTTGATTAAGATATCCGAGTCCTTGAAGAAAAAGGGTGGGAGGATGGGAAAACAAAGGCATCTTGGGGAAAATGGAACAAACACCGTTGAGAAAACTTAGAATTGATCTTGCGGATGTTGAAAATGATCGGCTCCACTTGAAGAGAAGCACACCGGTTGGAGAAGAATTAACATGACGACCTCGATGATCAAGAAGGATTAGTACTCACATAGCAATATGAGAACACCATTTAGGAAAGGTATGGATTCAATATTTGACTTCGAAGCAACTCGAATACCACAAATAAAACAAAACAAAGGATTTGGCTTGTAGAATAAGCCAGAACAAATACATATGATAGATCCCATATCGTATCATGTGTCTGTTGGAAAGATATCCTACGAGCTACTTGAATTCCCACCTATAAACTCCCAAAACTTTCTGGTTATGCAATCTGGTGTTGCGGATACAGGGGAAGCAATATATCTCACCCAAACTAACAATTCCTACATCCAGCTGTATCCATTCGTCAACACAATAACCAAGAAAACTCCGGAAATCGTGTACCTCAACCTTCGAAAAGCATCTGTTATACGAGTTATGGCAATACTCCCGAACTCCCCAGTACTGGGTGACGTCGAGGTTATCTCACCAACAACTGCATAAAAGAGATTTTCGATGTCGGCAAAACTCAGGTATTCCAGAACTGCAACGATAAAATTGTGACGACAACACCTCGGAGCTCAACTCCCCGGGTCAAAGCCACATAATAGACAGGAGGCACCAAGAACAATGTTCTCGTCAGAAAACCATCGGAACGATTCCAAGATACCCGCGTGATCCTAAATTTTTTTTTAGTGAAATTTGAGGAGAGGAAAGACAAAACATCTACGTCAAGAGACCTCACCAGAGCGACGAAGGGGCTGAGGAGTAAAAAGAATCCTACTCTTCGATATATATAATCCTAAGACTCAAAATAGTTTTCTTCTAGACTCAACAACGGCCAACAATCAAGGGGGCTCCTAAGGTCGGTCGAGGCTCTGATACCAACTTGTCAGGCCCAATATGCGACCCTATCCAAAAGGAACTCGAAGGTCCCACCAAGGATAGACCCGCATATTGAAACGCTTTTGCAAGGTGGATATCATTACATCAACATTACATAATAGATGGGGATACATACATAAGGCATACAATGCCACATGAATACAACATCACAATACATAAGAGCATCATCCGACTACGGATGAATCACAAACAGAAACTCAAATGACATCCACCCTGCTAGCCCAGGCTGCCGACCTGGAACCTATCCCCTGATCGAAGAAGAAGCAGAAGAAGAACTCAATGCAAGCAAGCATCGCTCTCGCGTCATGATCATCGCATGAACCTGTACCTGCAACTGTTGTTGTAGTAATCTGTGAGCCACGAGGACTCAGCAATCCCATTACCATGGGTATCAAGACTAGCAAAGCTTAAAGGGAAAAGAAGGGGTAACATGGTGAGGCTGCAGCAGCGACTAAGCATGATATGGTGGCTAACATACGCAAATAAGAGCGAGAAGAGAGCAAGCGGAACGGTCATCAACTAGCAATGATCAAGAAGTGATCCTGAACTCCTACTTATGTCAAACATAACCCAGAAACCGTGTTCACTTCCCGGACTCTGCCGAGAAGACACCATCACGGCTACACACGCGGTTGATGCGTTTTAATTTGGATCTGGTGTCAAGTTATCTACAACCGGACATTAACAAATTCCCATCTGCCTATAACCGCAAGCACGGCTTTCGAAAGATTATACCCTGCAGGGGTGTCCCAACTTAGCCCATGACAAGCTCTCGCGATCAACGAAGGATATACCTTCTCCCAGGAAGACCCGATCAGACTCGGAATCCCGGTTTACAAGACATTTCGACAATGGTAAAACAAGACCAGCAAGACCGCCCGATGCGCCGACAATCCCGATAGGAGCTGCACATATTTCGTTCTCAGGGCAACACCGGATGAGCAATCCGTACAACTAAAACCAGACCTCAAGTTTCCCTGAGGGGGCGCTGCAAAGGGCTCTAGTTCGGACCAACACTTAGACAAGCACTGGCCCCGGGGGGGGGGGGCTAAAATAAAGATGACCCTCGAGATGCGCGACTCCCAAGGGAAAAAGGGCTAGGTGAGGCAAATGGTAAAACCAAGGTTGAGCCTTGCTGGAGGAGTTTTATTCAAAGCAAACTGTCAAGGGGTCCCATAAATCACCCGACCGCGTAAGGAACGCAAAATCCGGGAACATAACACCGGTATGACGGAAACTAGGGCGGCAAGAGTGGAACAAAACACCAGGCATAAGGCCGAGTCTTCCACCCTTTACCAAGTATATAGATGCATTAATAATATAAGAGATATTGTGATATCCCAACCAAAATCCTGTCCACCATGGAGAAATCTTCAAGTTCACCTGCAACTAGCAACGCTATAAGAGGGCTGAGCAAAGCGGTAACATAGCCAAGCAACGGTTTGCATAGGAAAGGTGTCAAAGGTTAGAGGTTCATGGCAATTTGGGATGGCTTGATGAGCAAAAGATAGGTAACGCAGCATAGCAATAGAACGAAGCAACTAGCATAGCAATGATAGTAGTGAGATCCAGGGTAGCGGTCATCTTGCCTGAAATCCCGCTAGGAAGAAGAACGAGTCCATGAAGAAGACGAACGGGAGTAGTCGAACGAATCCTCACAATCGCAACATTAACGGAACTAAGAAGCAACACCGAAAAGAAACAAACAACATGGTAAATGCACAAGCATAAACATGGCATGATGCACAATCAAGTATGATGCATGTCCGGTTTAAATAGCATGGCATGGCATGGCAAAATGCAACAACAACAACACTACAATTTAAGTGGAGCTCAATATGCAACGAGTTGCATATTGACGAAACTTCACAACATTTATTTAGTTCGCTCTCGGTTAGGTACTCAACAATATTAAATGTTGGTTAACATGGCAAGAGGCGAAGCATGACAAAACTATACCATCTAAACAATTTAAATGGGGCCGGATATAACAAACAACAAATCCGGTAAATCCCCATATGCATATTTTAGTTTTGGTACTGTTCTGCCCTAAACACAATTTTAATGTTGTTAAACAGCAACATAAAGTGGACCATGTTAAACTAGGCATTTTTCCACCCTATTTACATATAAAGTTTATTAAATTCGGAGCTACAGTTATTTAGTTATGAAATAAATCATTTTAACATGGCATCTTAGCAAATTTAAATAAACAGCAAGTTAAACATTTAAATATGGGATGAAAATGACATATTATTAATCTACACAAAAATTCTAAGCATTTTTCATGTTTGAATCATTTTAATCCGATGCACGGTTAAAGAGTTATTATATGCATGATCTAGAGGGACTTTTCTGCAAAACTGGAAAATCCTGGGATAATGCTAAATTTGCAGGACCAGGAAAAAAACATGCATGGGCCGAATCTGACTAGCCCAATAGAGGAAAGGCCAGGGGGCTGCTCACCCTGGGCCTTGGGCCGGTTCGGTGGAGAGGCTGGGCTGCAGCTGGGGAGGTCGGACGCGGGCCGGCTTGGATCTGGCCTAGGAGGCGAAGGAACTGGGCAGGCCGGCGCTGGGGAGGACGGAGTCGGACTGGGCCGCGGGGTGGAGACGCGGGCCCACGAACGGGCGCGGTCAACGGCGACGCTGGAGATCTGGAACGGGGACTCGTCCTCCCGCTCGCACAGGAGCACGCGCGGCTTCGGCGTGGCTGGGTGCGGCAGGACTCGCCGGAGACGAGGTGGCGGGCGGCGGAGGTCGGTGGGGTCCGGAATGGGGGCGGATCGGCCGGATCCGGCAAGGGAGGGGCCGACAGAGGCCGTATCTAGCCGGAGGGGCCGACTCCGGGCGCGGAGGTGAGAAACCATGGCGGCGGCGGTTCCCTGCAAGGGGAGAGAGAGAGAGCGAGAGGATTAGAGAGAGGGGAAGATGAGGAGGAAAGGAGAGGAAGGTGAGTTGGCCGGCGACCTGGGGCGCGGCGGATCACGGCGAGACGGCGGCGACGCGAAGCAGCGAAGGGGCTCCGGCGGGGAGCTCGGGGACGACCGCTCGAGGCGCAGGCGGCCCGGGCAGCAGGCCCGATTCGGCCCGGCGGCGGGCTGCGGATGGGCTCCGACGGGCCCTGCGCGGTGGGAGGCGCGGGAGGACGTGGAGACGCCAAGTGGCGCCCGGTGGTTGGTGGAGGCAGCGGCTGGCGGCGGCGCAGCGAATGGGGCGGCGACACTTGGCGGTGGGGGAGTGCACCGACGCTGAAAACAAGGAGGGAGCGGCGGCTGGCTGCGGGAATTGAGGAGGGGGTTGGTAGGAGGCCAAAAATGGCAGGGGAGGCGTCTATAAATAGAAAAGGAGGCTAGGGTTAGGGGTTTTGGGAGCGTTTTGGAGCCTCCGATCGCGATCCGACGATCAGGAACAGAGGGGGGTTTAGGTGGGCTAGTGGGCTGTGTGAGAGAGAGGCTTGGGCTGATAGAAGAGAGAGGAGAAATGCAGCCTGGCACGATTTCGGAGACCGAAACGTCCGACGAATGAACCGGCGACGGTGCCGCTATATATTTAACGGTTGGGCTATCAAATGGACTGCGAATGCGACGAAACTTGGCAGGCGGCCTGTCTACACTATAATAAGACCGCATGACAAGTTGCAACCCATTTCGAGAACATTTTTATGCCACTAATAAAATATATTTCGGAGGTGCCGCGGGCGCGTGCGAGTGTGTCTGGACTCCGAACGGACAACGGAGAGAACCGGGAGAACCCGAACGGATGCAAGTTTTGAATAACATGCGGATGAAATGCAGATGATGACATGAGACGAGATGCATAACAAGAACAAAATGCAAAACAAACGACAAAAACCCAACCACAAAGGAAATATCATATAGCATCTCCGGAAAAGGCAATAGTTGGAGTTACGAATATGGAAAGTTGCATCCAGGGCGTTACAGCTCAACACCCAAGAGTAACAAGATCCGCTAGGGATAAGTGGGGGGGAATCAAATTTCTCTTGGTGGAAACGTAGATCTGGGCCTTCTCAACCAATCCCGAGCAAATCAACAAGTTTGATTGGCTAGGGAGAGAGATCGGGCGAAAATGGAGCTTGGAGCAATAATGGAGCTTTGGGGGAAAGAGGTAGGTCAACTTTGGGGAAGAAGACCCCTTTATATAGTGGGGGGAACAATCCAACCGTTATCCCACTGAGCAGTACTACCGCCACAACAAGGGACCCTTAGTACCGCAAAACCCGACACAAAAAACATCGTTCTCGAATCGAGGCGGCAGTAGCCCGAAAGCACTGCAGTACTACGGCAGAAGACCCCAAGCGGTACTACCGTTCGGAGAGCGGTACTACCGCTCTGAGAGTGGTACTACCGTTGTGGGTCGCGGTACTACCGCTGGGGCAGAGCAAAGCATAGCAAGGGGAAAACGACAGCTCCAGTGAAGCGGAAAGAAAATGACGGGTGTGATATGGATGTGTACGTGTTGATTCTACCCTAGTCTTACCAAAGCGGATCCCCTCTTGATAGTACGGTGACTCCTACGGGACTAGTCCACCAACAACGAAACGAAGGAGCTACACCGTCTTGAATAAACCACCGAGGGGAGAAAATCGTCTCGTGCCAAAGGATGAATCTCTGAAAGAACTTAACGCACGCGATTAGTCCGCACAAGCATTGTCATCAATCACCAAAACATCTTGGGGATAAATATGCCCTTACAGCCACCGTATTCTCCTCACGCCCTCACACAATGCAAGATGCCGTGAATCCACTATTGGTGCCCTTGAAGGCGGCGACCGAACCTTTACAAACAAGGTTGGGGCAATCTCCACAACTTAATTGGAGGCTCCCAACGACACCATGAAGCTTCACCACAATGGACTATGGCTCCGAGGTGACCTCAACCATCTAGGGTGCTCAAACACCCAAGAGTAACAAGATCCTCTAGGGATTAGTGGGGGGAATCAAATTTCTCTTGGTGGAAGTGTAGATCAGGGCCTTCTCAACCAATCCCGAGCAAATCAACAAGTTTGATTGGCTAGGGAGAGAGATCGGACGAAAATGGAGCTTGGAGCAACAATGGAGCTTTTGGGGGAAGAGGTAAGTCAACTTTGGGGAAGAATACACCTTTATATAGTGGGGGAAACAATCCAACCGTTACCCCCCCAAACAGCCACGCACAGAGCGGTACTACCGCTTGGGCAGGACGGTACTACCACTGATAAGCGGTACTACCGCTCCCTCCCAGCGATACTGCCGCGCTGACGAGGGATGCAGGGTCCTGGCCCCAGAGCGGTACTACCGCGGAAGTATTGGCGGTACTACCGTTTGGAGCGGTACTACCGCCACTACTGCCGCTACTAGTACCGTAAAACCCGACACGAAAAACAACGGTCTCGAGTCGAGGCGGTAGTAGCCCGGAACCACTGCGGTACTACGGCCGAAGACCGCAAGCGGTACTACCGCTTGACGTGCTTCGGCGGTACTACCGCTAAGGACCGCGGTACTACCGCTGGGACAGGACAGGGCAGGCACAGATAGGAAAGATAGCTCCAATGAAGCGGAAAGAAACATCGGGTGTGATAATGATGTGTACGTGTTGATTCCACTCTAGCCTTACCAAAGCGGATCCCCTCTTGATAGTACGGTGACTCCTACGAAACTAGTCCACCAACAGAGAAACGAAGGAGCTACACCGTCTTGAATAAAACACCGAGGGGAGGTAATCGTCTCGTGCCAAAGGATGAATCTCTGAAAGAACTCAACGCACACGATTAGTCCGCAAAAGCATTGCCATCAATCACCAAAACATCTTGGAGATAAATATGCCCTTACAACCATGAATTGAATGATACAAAGTAAACGCCAATTCATTACATGACAAAATAAAATTCAGCAATTCATACATAGATAGACGATACATAAATGAACAAAGATGTCAATTGTTGCGATTATTGATGATCTTCTTCATGTGGAGAAGCCACTTCTTGACTTCATCGCTCAAGAGGTTTATGTCCTGCATCATGATCCTCGACTCCTCCATCTCTCTCGCAAGTCTCAACTTCTCTCTCTCAAGATCAATTTCCTTGCATTATCGCCGCTTCTCTTGCCTCTCCAATTCTATTTTGTTATTCTCCAAGTGCAACCTCTCCTGGTGGAACTCCATTTTCTCCTTTTGCGCATCTATGAACATCTTGTACCTTTCCTCCTTCTTCATCTTCTTGGCAAAAAAATGCTGGTCCAAGTGGCGGACATTTTGCTCACCGCGCCATCACGGGCGATCCTCTCCTTCTTTCACTTGTTTCCCATCACATACCGCGCCATCATGGTTGCTTGTATGCTTGCCCCACCATTTTCTTCTTCTTCCTCTCCCCCAATCCAATTGATTGAGCGTAGCTAGACCCATAGGTTTTCTTCGTCTTCTTCGTGATACTTTTAATCTCCTCGAGGAAAGTTTGCCACTTAGGTTTCCCATTCAATTTCATCCAATAATGTGACATCGCGAATGGATTCTTCTCGTCTTGATGGTACAAAGCCGCCACCTAAGTTGCATGGGTTTGAACTCTAATGCCGCTTTGGTTCCGGCCAATAACTTGTATGAGAAAACCAACAAATTTGCTCACATTCTCTTGGATGAGGGACCATCTATGTTGGTGAGAGCACGGGCCACGATTGGTATTGATTGGGTGTGGTTTCACATAGTGTTTTTACTCATGATAAAGTTTGTGATTTTTTCTCAATATTTCTCACCTTTTTGCTCAGTTCCACGTATCGGATCCACACTAGTGTTCAACCAACTATCACACAACAAAACATCTTCAAATTGTTGAATGCCGGGACTCTTGGCTTCACTACCTTCTTTCTTTTAGTGCATTACGTTTGCCCAACTTGAAATGCTGAGGAATTGATACCCCCCATGCTAAATTGCAAAGGCTCTTGACCACCATTTATCATGTTATCCAAAATTAGTTCCTACAATATACATCATAATTTAACTATCATCCTACAAGTTTGATCTAATGGTATGTGCAACAAATGAACCTACAAATGCAAATGCCAAAGAGGCAAAGATTGTATCAGGTCTTGTTCCAGCGTTTCGTCGAACAACATGTGGGCATGCCCCGACACTGTCAGACGTCGCCCGATGCCTTTGGAGTTGCAGCGAGTTGGCCATCGTGGTCGTGTCCGGGGAGTCTTCCGTAAAGCTCAAACCCGGGATGTCGGTCCACTCGGAGGGCGAAACGGAGTTGCGCTCGCCCGACAAGTTGTTTTTCCCCGCGGCCATGACAGACAGGTTGGCCTGTGTCACCACATCGCTCGTGCCAAAGCCCATGCCTCATCACCGGCCATCTTCATAGCTGCCTTCACCACCGCTTCACGCTCACGCTGCCTCCGCCAACGGTCCTTCCAGGCAAGGTTCTCCACCTTGCAAGGAACCGGCACGCCGGGGAGCCTGACCGATTTCACCGATGCATCATCCATGACAATGCTGGCAGATAGGGTTGTCAGTGACGACATTAGCAACGGCGAACGAGGACGACTACACGGATGACGAGCAAGGGAGGGGGTGGGCGGCTGCATGGAGGCGGGAAATGGAGGACGGAGCCGGGAGGAGGGTGGTTGAAGTGATGGACTAGTCAACTTTGAGAGGATTTGGGATGGGTCAGCTTGTCGAAGCCGCGTGGCGGGCGCGCCCGGGTGTCCCCATATCCGCCCCGGATATGGGCCGGGTATGAGTGGTGCCGGTCAGTCCAGACGTTTGACCCAAAGTTGCCAAGTCCGATTGTATGGTTGTTTTTTGTTCGGATAGTGACTGGGCAAGCCGCCTGGACGTTTGGGGGGATATGTAGGCTCTAGTTGTAGTAGATGCTCTAAGATCCTTCAGAATCTCTACGCGAGGTGTGCCGAGGCCTACAGCATCATGTTTTTCTTTGGTAAGTCAACAAGTATTATTATTTGGTTATTGAAAAAAGATACAGATTCTACTGCAATTTTTTTGGGAAACGTTTATATTCAGCCGATTGATTTTGATGACCCGTAAACCGCCGGCTGCGCCGTTCGATCAGATCAACTCGTTCAGTCGTGCTCTGGTACAAAGCGCACAAGCATGCGTGCATCTTTCCACGTGGCTGGTCTCCAGTTCTCCACAACATGCTCTCGTCATTCTTTTGGCTTTGTTTATTTTCCACACAACTCGCTAGTGTACGTTTTGCTAGCTTGCTGCTAGCATAAGGCAGGTCGCGGACGTCTGCTCCATGGTGTTGTGGAGGGCCGAACTTGAACGGCGTTGCTTCGAGTCGGCCAGCCATAGATAGTGCTACAAGGACGTCTTGTGCTATGCCGCGTCAGTGGCCGGCAGGCAATGCTAGGACGACAAAGCACTGGTGGGCTGCAAGTGACAGCCTCTACTACCTGCGTGAATCATAGGAACCTCTCGGATGCTGCAATGGAGCATCATATCCACCAGAGCATCGCCGAGCCTCTGGAAGCTCACGAGTCTGCAATGGAGCATCACCGAGCTGTCAGAACCTCACGAGTGCTGCAATGGAGCATCACTAGGGCGCCGGGAGCATTGTCTGGCCGCTGGAACCTCACGGGTGCTACAATGGAGCATGGTCGGGTCGTCGGAACCTTACGGGTGCTACAATGGAGCATCGCGGCCAGGCCATCGGAACCTCAATGGGAGCATCGCCGGAGGGCCATCGGAACCTCACGGGTGCTGCAATGGAGCATCGCCGACCCGCCGGACCTCACTGTGCTTCAATGGAACATTGCCGCAGGACCGCCGAAACCTCACGGGTGCTACAATGGAGCATCCTCGGGTCGTCGGAACC
>NC_041383.1:397801978-397822762 GCF_002162155.2 Triticum dicoccoides | reverse complement strand
AGGTGCTTCAATGGAGCATCGTTGCCGGGCCGCTGGAACCTCACGGGTGCTGCAATGGAGCATCGCCGAGCACCGAAACCTCACGGATGCTTCAATGGAGCATCGTCGCTAGGCCGTCGGAGCATCGCGGGTGGTGCGATGAAGCATCGCTGGCCCTTGGAGCATTGTCGGCTCCGGAATGGTGCATCGCTGGTGTTGGAACGGAGCATCGCCGGGCCGCCGGAACCTCACGGGTGCTGAGCATCGCCGGCTGCTGGAGCATTCCAGCATGTGGTTTCGTTGCAGAGGTTGTGCTTCTGGAAAATGACGACGAGGACACGCAAGTACTACTACATTGCAGCGTGAGCAGCTGCAAATGTCGGTGCTCTAGCAAGGACAAGGACGAGTCCAACATTGCAGCTGATTGTCCGTGCCTCCAAGCCGCAAGAGTAGCGCACAGTTCTACAACGTCGAAAGCATCGTTGCAATTTGCAAAGCTTTGTCCCATGTGCGTCTTAAGCGGCAGCGTAGCTTACGGGACTGCAGACGCTGGTACACTTCTTTCTTGTGGAGAGAGCCAACGGCTGGAGCGACGTTTGACCCGCGCTGGAATTTTTCTAGATGGAAAGCAGGGCAGGGGGAGCACAACGCAGGGAGCAGGATGAGTTATCGATCCAACGGCGGATGTGTCGCTATTGAACGGTGCGGGAGGCGGCTTATGTTTTTCCTAAAATCAGACGGATGATGCTTAGCAAGCGCCTTTTTTTAGGATGATTCTACTGCAATTTTGGTATGTACAATATAATCAATTAACAACAAAATCAAAATGGATGGTAAATTATGATGGTTATTAGGTACTCCCTTCGTTCCTAAATATAAGGCCTTCTTTGGATTGGAGGATTTTCACAGGATTTTCATGGGATATCAATCCTCAGGATTGTTTCCTATGAAACGCATTTGGATCAAAGGATTGGGCCATTAAAATTCCTCAGGATTGGGTCTTCAAGATGCTGATTCCAAAGGAATTTACACATGAGTCTGACCTCTAGAAAAAATCCACAGGATTGGCTATGTCATGGCAATCAAATACTCTATTTTTCCTATTCTTTTGTTTTGCAAATTCTGTGATCCAAAGAAGCCCTAAATCTTTGGAAACATTTCACTATGAATCACATATGAAGTAAAATAAATGAACAACACTCTAAAATGCATCTATATACATCGGTATGTGGTTCATAGTGAAATCTCTACGAACACTTATATTTAGGAATCGAGGGAGTATGAAATATTTTTACCCTATTGTAGCCATGGGCAATTACGGGTTGGGAGAACTTGCCCAAACCCAAGCCCACTCGAGACTACCAGAAAGGCAGAAACCCTCGCCTCCATCGCGCGACAAGCGCATCTACGACCACGTCGGCGTCGTCGCTAATGGAAGACCTCGTAGAGCAAATCCTTCTCCGCCTCCCGCCGAAAGATCCCGCGTGCCTCGTGCGCGCTTCAGTCGTCTGCAAACCCTGGCGTCGCCTCGTCGCCGGCCCCGCCTTCCGCCGCCGCTACCGCGAGTTCCACCGGAGACCTCACCTGCTGGGCGTCCTCCAAATCCTGCAAGGTGATGAACCTTACTACTCCCGATTCGTCCCCACCTCCGTCTTTCGCGTTGTGGATCCCGTCCTTCCATGTTGGTTGGTTGTCGACTGCCGCCACGGCCGGGCCCTGTTCGCCACCACAAACCCGCACATCGAGGGGACCTTGGACCTCGTCGTCTGGGAACCCATGACGGACGACCAACGCCGGGTTCCCCAGCCCTCGCCGGAGCCGGAGGACTACGTCGACTACGCAGCGGCGGTGCTCTGTGCCGCCGAAGGCTGCGACCACTGCGGCTGTGAGGGTGGGCCCTTTCTTGTGGCCTTCGTATCCACCGACAAGGGGAAGGGGGTGACCTCCGCCCGCCTGTACTCCTCGGAGACCGGCGCGTGGAACGAGACCACCTCTCTTCATCACCCCGAGGCCAATGCCCACTTTGCGGCTAGCGTCCATGTGGGAGACGCGCTCTACTTCCGCGGCATCGGGAATTACACCATCGAGTACCAACTTACTACAGCCCGCTTGTCCGTGTTGGAGGCGCTGGCCAAGTGTAATGGGAGGCTCGTGACAATGGAGGACGGTGGCCTGGGATTTGCCGCTGTGGATAACACGATCATAACCCTGTGGGCAAGGGAGACTGGCCCTGAGGGCGCAGAGACATGGACGCATCGCAGGGTAATCGATCTCAAGACGCTGCTTTCTGAAGATGCCCTCTCACACTCAATTAACGGAATCAAATACTATAGTTGGATTCCCGTTGTATCTGTGGTCGGCTTTGCTGAGGGCACTGATGCCATTTTTGTTGGCACCATTGCTTGCGTCTACATGATTGAACTCAAGTCACGCCGAGTCACCAAGGTGCTCGATGAATTTGGGAGAGTCTGCCCCTACATGGGCTTCTACATTCCAGGTATCCCGCCTTGATTTTTCAGTTGGCACTTACATTTTCAAAGTAGTACTATATCACTTTGTGCCGTAAGTTCCCCTCCGGAGTAGTAGCAAGTTTGTCTTCTCTTAATGATTTTGTGCATGTGTGGGTAAACATGCTGCTAATGGGTTATTATTAATGTTTTGGAGAGTTAGACTTGTTGGTCTTTAGTCGATGGTAAGCAGCTTTTTTTATTTCTGAATTCTTGTATTTCTGCAGACATGGAAGTAGCTTCTACAGCTGAGGGGCCAAAAGAGGGTGTTTTAAATCTATGACAAACTCTATATGCTGGAGCACGGCTTCTTCGTCAAGGTGGAACTGTTGAAGTGACTTGTAGTGATTTTATACATGTGGTGCATTCTGGTACATGACTTCATATAGGATCTGCAAGTCCACTTTTTTATTGCTGTTCTTCACTTGGCCTTCTGGCCTTATGGGACTTTGTTAATGGCTTGTTTCCTTCAAATCGTTAGCTTTGCCTGTTGGTGTCAAGTTTCACTATGGCTTCACTATAAGGGATTGCAGATCAGCATAATACTACTCCCTCCGTTCCAAAATAGATGACTCAACTTTGTACTAACTTAGTACAAAGTTGAGTCATTTATTTTGAAACGGAGGGAGTAGATGGATACATGTACTTTGCCGTGCCGGAACCGTTGCCTTGAATTGCTAGCTGGGGTAGTGCCTTGTGACGACATATAGTTTTTCCTTGCAGAACAATATATAAATTATTATGTTGTGATGTTCAAACAAAAAATTAAGTAGCACTATAAGCATGGTACATTAGGTTGTAAATTTACTATTGCAGGCAACATAATTTTCTTTTGATAACATCTAATGATCTGCCAACACCATATACATAAGCAAGCATGGAAGCCACCACACTTACGAATCAATGAAATACAAGCAGTAATTTGATGGGCTACACAACATCTTTTTATCACGTATACTTCATCCGTTACAAATATAAGATGTTCTAACTTTTTTTCTGAATCAGGCATATATAGACATGTTTTAGTGTGTGTTTTCATTTATTTTTGTCGTATATAGTTCACATTGAAACATTCAAAACATCATATATCTGTGAATGGAGGGAGTAGCAGATAATACATCACAAAGATAAATTGACTTCAACAAAATAAATACATACACAAGACACCATCGGTGCCGGCTACTGCTCTGAGCGTGGGCCTTCGGGGCGGAACGTACATCATCGCCGGCACTCTATCGACAATTCCCTCTCTAGGTCTACCCAGGCCCTACCATCCACTTGCGACTTTCTCTTGACGCACTGGGTGGGGATAAGTTGGTCTGTGTTGTCTTTGGGTTTTGGTCATGTTGTAGAGGTCTTCGGTGTTGGTTGGGACGCGGCTTGTTTGCTCTATGGTTTGCTTCATTGTCATTGGCCTGAGGTTGGTGTGGGTGATGCATGTCTTATACTAGTACGCATGGTGTGTGTGGTGTGTGTGACTTCTAATCATAGTGATTAGCGTGTTGTAATGGCCGGAAAGCGTTGTACCCGGCTTCTTGCCGGCTTGCCGCTTCTTTCACATAGAACACTTTAGGCAGGTAAATTCTTTGCTTGCGAATGCACTCACTAACTCTAACCGACTACTCTTACAATTCAAGTGTCCTATCAGCTGGCTATGTTAGTCTCTTGCAAGCGGATGGCAGAGGAAAACCCTGTTGGTGATGTCAATAGTATCTAACAAATCTAAAGGTCATCCTATATCATAAAAAATACACTAATTATTTACATGTGCATGATTTCTTCCTTTCCCAAATGGCACCTGACTGGGATAGTAGTGCATGAAGAAGTCAGCGGCGACTCTACAAATGATATTTGCTTATACGATCTATACATTCAGGAATTGAAGAATGTAAAAAAAAGGTGCTGCTATACAAATAATCGAACCAATAAATAAAACAAACTTAAAGCAACTTGTTCTGGTTGACTTTAGTATGGCTAAATTAAGCAGGACGCAGGCCAAAACAACAAAATATTTTATCACACCAGTACACCAAAAGATCTCTGTGCAGTTTGAGAAGAATCAACCAAAGCATTATGAAATTTAAACCCAAAGATGCACCACAGTGAACATGAGGTTGGCTATGGCATGGAATTAGTGAAACGTATCTTAGATTGAGCAACAGGTCATAGTTCCTTCTAATAGCATCTAGCACACACGCTGTCCTTTGCAAATGGACAACTGAAACATGAGACCAACACATAGAGGATGCAAAGAGAGGGGGAAATCCCAGACTAATTGAGAGATACAAAGAACAAGGGCTAACACTATATGTACATACTAATATGTCTTCACCGTATTTATAATTATTTATTATTTTATGCTACATTTATATCACTTATATATGTGCTTTTGGCAACAATTTATATCAATTTTATTTGGACGAATCTATTAATCCAGTGCCAAGACCAATTCCTATTTTCTAGTGTTTTTGGAAATATAGGTCGAAAACTTACGTAGTCAGATTGAGCTATTTTTTTGTGATTATTTATGGACCAAAAATATCCCGCAACCAGAAGATGGACCAGAGGGGGCCACCAGTTACACACATGGCCTGATGGTGCAGCCCTCCCTCTAGTCGGGTGGTGGGCTTGATCTGGTCACCAATTACAGGTAGGGTCAAGGACCCATCATTCGGGACCCACATGGGGCCCATCATCATTATAGGTATGACCCTGGACTATGCCGGCATTCGGATGCATACTGTAGGAGGATCACTTGGACGGACTTGCAGCACTCGGATAACCACACGTCACTCGACAGACGATCAACCACTCGGACACACAAGGCAAGAAGGCGTCGCGGGAGCTGCAACGGTCGAGGAATCCTAAGTCGTCCACTAAATAGACTTATAACTACCGTTACCTGTAACTGCTGTAGTATAGCTCATTACACTAGTAACTGCCTCATTCAATGGCATTAATGGCCCCAGCGGCGCGGGAGACATGGGGCTGTGGGGCACTCTATATAAGATGCGCCCCTCTCCATAGCCGGGCAACGTTCAATTCTGTGATCGTGTCTATCATATCAAAGCAAGCCTTAGGGCACGAGACGTAGGGCTTTTACCTTCATCGAGTGAGGGGCCTGAACTCGTTAAACACCGTGTGTTACACCTAGGCCGTAGCTAGTCTATGCCCCTTATTCGTACCCCTAGTACACATTGTGAGTATCATAACCCTGACAGGGCCCGCATGGCTTCTCCATAAGGCGGTTGTGGCTCTTCTTTTGCTGCAAGAAAGATCCTAAAATAATAGAAATCATGTCAAAATTTAACCTGGTCGGAGTTACGAATCTTCGGCTATAAAAAACGGTGATCAGCCTCAGAAAAATACCAAAACTGAGTGAAAATAGAGAGAGAATAGATCCAATCTCGGAGGGACTCTCGCCCTCCGGGAGCCATAGAGGTCAAGGACCAGAGGGGGAAACCTCTCCCTATCTATTGGAGAGGCCAAGGAAGAAGCAGGAGAGGGGAGGGAGGGGGGGGGCTCTCCTATTCTCTTTCAGTGGAACCGGAGCGGCACCAGGGGAACCATCGTCACCGCCAACTTCTTCATCAACTTCAACGGCTTTATCAACGTCCTCCTTCCTCTCTATTTAGTGGTCCAATATCCCGCAACCCACTGTAATCCTTACTTGAACATGATTTTTTATGCTATAAATTATTATTGGCTGATTGTTTCATCGCTATTCTGTCTGCTTAGTTTGTTTTCGTCCTATGGGTTTATAAATTATTATTGGCTAATTGTTTCATCGCTATAAACAATATGAGTTGTGAGTAGTTCTATTTGTTCTTGATAACATGAGAGAAGTCTTGTTATTAGTAATCATGTGAAGTTGATCACTGTTCAATGTTTTGATAATACGTTGTGTTGTTCTTCCTCTAGTGATGTAATGTGAACGTCGACTACATGACACTTCACCGTGTTTGGGGCTAGGGAAGGTGAAAGAGCATGGTGCCCCCATGTTTGATTTTGGTAACTGATGACAATCCCTATGGACTAATGGTTGCCTTGAGTTATATTTGAAAGTTTTGTCCATAGGCATTGCCAGAAGACCATTCGTTGGTTTCAAGGTTATAAGAAGGATATTATGTCTTGACCAAGGTGAAATTCAGGGACTTATCCAAATATTGTTCATGTTAGAGTTGAGCATATTTCAAGCATGTATTGAACAAGAAGATTGTGTGAACATTCATGTTTACCTTCAAGACATCATCTTAATGAAGGTAGTTGGAAAGATACAAGGTTGACCAAGACTAAGTACAAATAGTGGTTCAAATTGATCAACACACAAAGGAAACAGAATGTACCGAGTAAGATCAAGTGATCTCATGGTATGGTAAGCATTGTCCATTGCGCTTTGTGTATTAGCCCATGGTCTATGTGAGCGTTCTTTGTGGGGTTAGGTATGTTTCCATGGGCGTGCATCAAAAGGAAGATATCATATAACCCATGGAGGATGACATCAAGTGGCGATCATCATCAAGATTGCGTTGTGCAAGTTCAAGTGGAGCACCATGAAGAGATCATGTTTGAAACTTGCTGTCCATTGTGGTGACAATGGACATGTGAGAGGCTCACCCATAGTGGAGTATGGTGAAGCAATCTACTAGCCTTCATCAAGCCAGCGCTGTCAAGAAAGGTGGTCCAACTTGAAGATGTCAAGATCGCCATCATCTAACTCAAGTGGATTTTGCGCAAGGCAAAGGTTTGACCTTGATAGGTTTTCCGTTTTACTGGTCTCATGGTGTTAGTGGGAAGACCGGGTTATGGGATTGATTGTTGTACAATCAAGGGGGGCTCTCGAGTGAGTAGCTTGATCGTATTGTTCGTAGAGAGCTCAAACCATTGCATCTTGGCATCATCTTTCTTGGTTCTTATTTGGTTTTTATCTTTGTGAGTTTTGGATCCTGTGGTCATCTTCATGACAAGCTCAAATTCATTGAGAACGAATTTCATATGCATCATCTAGTATGCTTTCAATGTTGGAGTCTGTGCCGGTTCTTCACTGATGGAGGTTTCACATCTATATATCATAGGCATACTTCCCTTGCCACTTCTGGAGATTTGACAGCTCTTGTCATTAGCTTTCTATCAAGCTTGAGTTCGTCGAAAACAGAGTTCATTTGCAGAAGTTATGGCAGTTTCAGTTTTCTTGCATCCTTCTATTTTGCTTAGGCAAGTTTTCAGCACGCAAGCAGTAGTACCGCTCTGGTCCACGGTAGTACCGCTTGGCGGTACTACTGCAGACCAGTACCGTACTCACTACCACTTGGGATTGGCCTTCTGCTGCCAATACATAACTTCCGGTAGTAGCACGGTAGTAGAGCGGTAGTACCGCTTGCATAATAAATACTTGCGTGGTACTTCTGCATTCTACTATCACTGCCACTACCGCTTGTTTTGGTGTTGTTGTTGCCTTCTCAGTTTTTTTGGTACTAGAGCGGTAGTTTACCGGTAGTTGATACATCCATTTTGCATCATGTTTTCCTACTGTTATTTATGATGTTTATATGCATAATAATGCTTTTTGGAGTAATTCTAATGCCTTTTCTCCCATAATATGCAAGGTACACACAAAGAGGGAGAATTTCGGCAGCTGGAAATTTGGACTTGAAAAAGCTATGTCAGGCTACCTATTCTGCACAACTCCAAACAAGTTGAAACTTCATGGAGAATTTTTATGGAATATATGATGAATATTGGAGCAAATAAGTATCAGAGGAGGCCCACCAGGTGGGCACAACCCACCTGGGCGCGCCAGGGAGCCCAAGCGTGCCCTGGTGGGTTGTGCTCACCCAGGCCCACCTCCAGTGCCCATCTTCTGGTATATAGGTCATTTTGACCTAGAAAAAATAAGGAGAGGACTCGGAGCGCCGCCGTCTCGAGGCAGAACTTGGGTAGGAGCACTTTTTCCCTTCGGCGGAGCGATTCCACCGGGGGAACTTCCCCTCGGAGGGGAAAATCATCGTCATCATCATCACCAACAACTCTCGCATCTTGGGGAGGACAATCTCCATCAACATCTTGAACAACACCATCTCATCTCAAACCCTAGTTCATCTCTTGTATTCAATCTTGTTACTAGAACTATAGATTGGTGCTTGTGGGTGACTAGTAGTGTTGATTACATCTTGTAGTTGATTACTATATGGTTTATTTGGTGGAAGATTATATGTTCCGATCCAATATGCTATTTAATACCCCTATGATCTTGTGCATGATTATCATTTGTGAGTAGTTACTTTTGTTCTTGAGGTCACGGGAGAAATCATGTTGCAAGTAATCATGTGAACTTGATATGTGTTCGATATTTTGATAGTATGTATGTTGTGATTCCCTTAGTGGTGTCATGTGAACGTCGACCACATGACATTTCACCATATTTGGGCCTAAGGGAATGCATTGTGGAGTAGTAAGTAGATGATGGGTTGGGAGAGTGACAGAAGCTTAAACCCCAGTTTATGCGCTATTCCGTAAGGGACCGATTGGATCCAAAAGTTTAATGCTATGGTCAGAATTTATTCTTAAGCACCGGTCCACCCACATATCAAATTATCAAAGTAGCGAACACGAATCAAACCAACATGATGAAAGTGACTAGATGAAATTCCTGTGTACCCTCAAGAACGCTTTGCTTACTATAAGAGACCGTTTTGGCCTGTCCTTTGCCTCAAAAGGATTGGGATACCTTGCTGCACTTTTGATACTATTATCTTTACTTGCTCGTTACAAATTATCTTGCTATCAAACTACTGTGTTACTTACAATTTCAGCACTTGCAGACATTTACTTTCTGAAAACCACTTGTCATTTCCTTCCGCTCCTCGTTGGGTTCGACACTCTTACTTATCGAAAAGAGCTACAATTGCTCCCCTATACTTGTGGGTCATCAAGGCTATTTTCTGGCGCCGTTGCCGTGGAGTGAAGCGCCTTTGGTAAGTGGAATTTGGTAAGGAAACATTTATATAGTGTGCTGAAATTTATTGTCACTTGTTACTATGGAAAACAATCCTTTGAGGGGTTTGTTCGGGGTATCTTCACCTTGACCGGAACCATAATTAGCTACCTCTCAACCTACTGCACCTACTGAAAATATTGAATAAGAAATTCCTTCGGGTATGATAGAACAACTGCTAGCTAATCCTTATGCAGGAGATGGAACAGAACATCCTGATATGCACTTGATATATGTGGAACAAATTTGTGGATTGTTTAAACTTGTAAGTTTACCTAGAGATGAAGTTATGAAAAAGGTTTTCCCTTTATCTTTGAAGGGAAAAGCATTGGCATGGTATAGGCTATGCGATGATATTGGATCTTGGAATTGGAATCGATTGAAATTGGAGTTTCACCAAAAAAATTATCCTATGCATCTAGGGATGGCAATGGGTCGGGTTTGGGGCGGGTGGAGCTGGTCCAAATCCAACCCATGACCCATCTTCCTACTCTCTGCCCATCCACCAAATTATCCACGGGCACAACTTATGCCCATGCCCAAACCCGCTGGATACCCACATATCCATGGAGCTCCATGGGCATAGAAAAGTCAACATGAAGTCTTCCCAAAGATCAAATTAGCTCATCATCATTCACTCACAAATGACAACATAAGCTACATGCATAATTAGGCAACAAGTAATACGATGAGTCCTTAAGTGTGACATACCAGAGGTTGATTCTGCAGAATATAGCTTATGGCACCAGTTGCATATTGCCTGCCATTTCCCATTGATTCACTTTTTCTACTGTCACTGGCATATGGCCCCACATGTCATACGGTATCCATTGGATATCCATGGAGCACAAACTATAAAAATAACCGTGTCCAACCCGGCTGTTCGTGGGTATCCATATCCACAGACCCATGGGCAGAAATGTGCTCCATACCATTGCCCAACTGGGTCGGGTATCCAGATCCATGGATAAAATTCCCATCCCTATATGCATCTAGTTCATCGTGATCGGAATTATATACATAATTTTTGTCCTCATGAAGGAGAAAGTATCGCCCTAGCTTGGGAGAGGCTTAAGTCAATGTTATATTCATGCCCCAATCATGAGCTCTCAAGAGAAATTATTATCCAGAACTTTTATGCTCGGCTTTCTCGTGATGATCAATCCATGCTTGATATTCTTGTACTGGTTCTTTTATGAAGAAGACTATTGAATTCCGGTGGGATCTTTTTGAAAATAATTAAACGCAACTCTGAAGATTGGGAACTCGAGAAGGTAAAGAGTCAGGTATTAAGCTTAAGTATGATTGTGTTAAATCTTTTATGAATACCGAAGCTTTTCAAAAGTTTAGCACTAAACATGGACTTGATTCTAAGATAATAACCTCCTTTTGTGAATCATTTGCTACTCATGTTGATCTCCCTAAGGAGAAGTGGTTCAAATATCACCCACCTATTAAAGAAGAAATTAAATAACCGGCTAATTAAAAAAGAAACTATACTTTATAATGTTGATCCAGTTGTTCCTACTGGTTATATTGAGAAACCGCCTTTCCCTGTTAGGATAAAGGAACATGCTAAAGTTTCAAATGTGGTCAACAAAAGTTATATTAGAACACCTAAACCTGATGAACAAATTAAAGTAGAACCTAGTGTTGCTATGATTAAGGATCTCCTAGAAGAAAACGTAGATGGGCATGTTATTTACTTCTGTGAAGAAGCTGCTAGAATTGCCAAACCTGATAAAAGAATAATCATAGACCTGTTGTTGGCATGCTTGTTGTCTCAGTTAAAATAGGAGATCACTGTTATCATGTTTTATGTGACATAGGTGCTAGTGTAAGTGCTATTCCTTACACCTTATATCAACAAATTATGAATGACATAGCACCCACAGAGATAGAAGACGTATATGTTACTATTAAACTTGCTAATAGAGACACTATATCACCAATTGGGATTGTTAGAGGTGTTGAAGTCTTGTGTGGGAAAATAAAATACCCTACTGATTTTCTTGTTCTTGGTTCCCCACAAGATGATTTTTGTCCCATTATCTTTGTTAGACCTTTCTTGAACACCGTTAATTCTAAGATAGATTATGAGAAACAAATTGTCGCTGTTAGCTTTGGGGATGAGTCTCATGAGTTTATATTTTTCCAAGTTTAGTAGAAAGCTCCATGAAAAAGAATTACCTAGTAAGGATGAAATAATTGGTCTTGCTTCTATTTTTGTGCCTCCTACTGATCCTTTAGAACAATATTTGCTAGACCATGAAAATGATTTACATATGCATGAGAGAAATGAAATAGATAAGATTTTCTTCGAATAATGTCCTCTGCTTAAACACAATTTGCCTATTGAAACTATAGGAGGTCCTCCTCCACCTAAAGGTGATCCTGTCTTTGAATTAAAACAATTGCCAGATACTTTGAAATATGCTTATCTTGATGAAAATAAGATATATCCTGTTATTATTAGTGATAACCTTTCAGAACATGAAGAAGAAAGACTATTGAAAGTTCTAAGGAAGGAACGAGCTGCTATTGGATATACTCTTGATGATTTAAAATGCATTAGTCCCACTCTATGTCAGCACAAAATTAATATGGAACCTGATGCTAAACCCGTTGTTGATCACCAACGTTGGTTAAATCCGAAAATGAAAGAAGTGGTAAGAACGGAAATATTAAAACTTTTGGAAGCAAGTATAATCTATCCTATAGCTGATAGTAGATAGGTAGGTCTTGTTCATTGTGTTCCTAAGAAAGGAGGTATTACCCTTGTTCCTAATGATAAGAATGAACTTATTCCACAAAGAATTGTTACAGGCTATAGAATGGTAATTGATTTTAGAAAATTAAACAAAGCAACTAGAAAAGATCATTACCCTTTGCCTTCTATTGATCAAATGTTTGAAAGATTATCTAAGCACACACACTTTTGCTTCCTTGATGGATATTCTGTTTTTCACAAATACATGTTTCTCAACCTAATCAAGAAAATACCGCTTTCACTTGTCCCTTTGGAACTTATGCTTATAGACGTATGCCTTTTGGTTTATGCAATGCACCTGCTACCTTTCAAAGATGTATGACTGCTATATTCTCTGACTTCTATGAAAAGATTGTTGAGGTTTTTATGGATGACTTCTCTGTTTATGGGAAGTCTTTTGATGATTGTTTAAGCAATCTTGGTAGAGTTTTGCACAGATGCGAGCAAACAAATCTTGTCTTGAATTGGGAGAAGTGCCACTTTATGGTTAATGAATGTATTGTTTTGGGTCATAAAATTTCTGAAAGAGGTATTGAGGTGGACCAAGCTAAGGTTGATGCAATTGAGAAAATGTCATGTCCTAAAGATATCAAAGGTATTCGTAGTTTCCTAGGTCATGTTGGTTTCTACAGGAGGTTTATCAAAGACTTCTCTAAAATTTCTAGGCCTCTTACAAATCTTTTGCAAAAGGATGTTCCTTTTGTTTTTGATGATGATTGTTTAGAAGCTTTTGAAACACTCAAGAAAGCCTTAATTTCTGCACCTATTGTTCAACCACCTGATTGGAACTTGCCTTTTGAAATTATGTGTGATGCTAGTTATTATGCTATTGGTGCTATTCTAGGACAATGAGTTGATAAAAAACTGAATATTATTCATTATGCTAGTAAAACTCTAGACATTGCTCAAAGAAATTATGCAACTATTGAAAAAGAATTCTTAGCAGTGGTGTTTGCTTGTGATAAATTTAGATCTTATATTGTTGATTCAAAAGTGATTGTTCACACTGATCATGCTGCTATTAAATATATTATGGAAAAGAAAGATGCTAAACCTAGACTTATTTGATGGGTTCTCTTGTTACAAGAATTTGATTTACATATCACTGATAGGAAAGGAGCTAAGAACCCCGTACTGATAACTTGTCTAGGCTTGAAAATGTGCTTGATGACCCACTACCTATTGATGATAGTTTTCCTGATGAGAAGTTAGCTGCAATAAATGTTTCTAATAACACTCCTTGGTATGTTGATTATACCAATTACATTGTTGCTAAATATTTACCACCTAGCTTTACATACCAACAAAAGAAAAAAATCTTCTATGATTTAAGACATTACTTTTGGGATGACCCACATCTTTATAAAGAAGGAGTAGATGGTATTATTAGACGTTGTGTACCTGAGCATGAACAGGGACAAATCCTATGGAAATGTCACTCCAAAGCTTATGGAGGGAATCATGCTGGAGATAGAACTGCTCATAAGGTATTGCAATCTGGATTTTATTGGCCTACTCTCTTCAAGGATGCCCCTAAGTTTGTCTCATCTTGCAATGAATGCCAAATAATAGGTAATATCGGTAAGCGTCAAGAAATGCCTATGAATTATTCACTTGCTGTTAAACCATTTGATGTTTGGGGATTTGATTATATGGGACCTTTTCCTTCCTCTCCTGGGTATACACATATTTTGGTTGTTGTTGATTATGTTACTAAGTGGGTAGAAGTTATTCCAACCAATAGTGCTGATAACAAAACCTCTATTAAAATGCTTAAGGAAGTTATTTTCCCAAGGTTTGGAGTCCCTAGATATTTAATGACTAATGGTGGTTCACACTTTATTCATGGTGCTTTCCGTAAAATGCTTGCCAAGTATGATGTTAACCATAGAATTGCATCACCCTATCATCCTCAGTCTAGTGGTCAAGTTGAACTTAGCAATAGAGAAATAAAATTAATTTTGCAAAAGACTGTCAATAGCTCCTGAAAGAATTGGTCTAAGAAATTAGATGATGCACTTTGGGCTTATAGAACAGTAAATAAAAATCCTATGGGTACGTCTCCTTACAAAATGGTTTATGGAAAAGCTTTTCATTTGCCTCTTGAGTTAGAACATAAAGCATATTGGGCAATCAAAGAACTCAATTATGATTTCAAACTTGCCGGTAAAAATAGGTTATCTGATATTAGCTCATTAGATGAATGGAGGGCCCAAGCTTATGAAAATGCCAAATTGTTTAAAGAAAAAGTTAAAAGATGGCATGATAAAAGAATTCAAAAGCGTGAGTTTAAAGTCGAAGAATATGTTCTTTTGTACAACTCTCGTTTTAGGTTTTTTGCAGGAAAACTCCTCTCCAAATGGGAAGGACCCTATGTTATCGAGGAGGTTTATCGGTCTGGAGCTATCAAAATAAATAATGTTGAAGGCACTAACCAGAAGGTTGTTAATGGGCAACGAATAAAACATTATATATCAGGTACGCCCATTAATGTTGAAAGTAATATTATCCAAACTTTAACACCTGAAGAGCACATAAAAGAGTCCTTCTGAAACACTCTAGAATCATGAAAATAAGGAGGTACGTGATACGGTAAGTAAATGGACTCCGAAAAATCCGCAAAAATATTTTTTGTTAGTTTTGGAATATTTAGAAAATTAGGAAAATAAGAAACTTCCTGGAAGCGTACCCTGGTGGGCTGATACGTCTCCAACATATTTATAATTTTTGATTGTTCCATGCTATTTTATTATCAATCTTGGATGTTTTATAATCATTTTATAGTCATTTTTTATCATTTTTTGGTACTAACCTATTGACATAGTGCCAAGTGCCAGTTGCTGTTTTTTCCCATGTTTTTTAGATCGTAGGAAATCAATATCAAACAGAGTCCAAATGCCACGAAACTCCACGATGATTTTTTATGGGCCAGAAGAAAGGCAATGGGTCCTGGTTGCACCTGGGGGGTGCACCGAGGGGGGCACAACCCACCAGGGCGCGGCAGGAGGCCTAGGCGCGCCCTGGTGTGTTGTGCCCACCTCGGGTGCCCCCCGGACCGCCTCTTTGCTCTATAAATACCCCAAAAATACAGAAACCCTAGAAGCGTCGACGAAATATTCATCCAGCCACCGCAGAGTCCAGAACCACCAGATCCAATCTAGACACCATCACAGAGGGGTTCAACACTTCCATTGGTGCCTCTCCGATGATGCGTGAGTTGTTCCTTGTAGATCTTCGGGTTCGTAGTTAGTAGCTAGATGGCTTTCTCTCTCTCTCTCTCTCTCTCTCTCGCTGGATTCTCAATACAATGGTCTCTTGGAGATGTAACTCTTTTTGCGGTATGTTTGTTGGGATCTGATGAACTTCGAGTTTATGATCAGTTATATCTTTTTATATCCATGAAAGTTATTTGAGTTTCTTTGATCTCTTATATGCATGATCTCTTATAGCCTCGTATTTATTCTCCGATATTTGGGTTTTGTTTGGCCAACTTGATCTATTTATCTTGCAATGGTAAGAGGTGCCCGGTAGTGGGTTCGATCTTACGGTGCTTGATCCCAGTGACAGAAGGGGAACCGACACGTATGTATCGTTGCTACTAAGGATAAAAGACGAGATCTATATCTACCACCATATAGATAATCGGATCTTGTCTACATCATGTCATCGTTCTTCTTGCATTACTCCGTTTTTCCATGAACTTAATACACTAGATGCATGCTGGATAGCGGTCGATGTGTGGAGTAATAGTAGTAGATGCAGGCAGGACTCGGTCTACCAATCCTATACGTGATGCCTATGTAATGATCATTGCCTGGATATCGCCATGATTATTTGAAGTTCTATCAATTGCCAACAGTAATTTGTTTACCCATCATTTGCTTTTTTTTCTCGAGAGAAGCCACTACTGAAACCTACGGCCCCCGAGTCTTCTTTCTCATATATTTGCCCTGCGATGTACTTTTCCTTTGCGTTTTTATCCATATCTATTAAACCAAAAATACAAAAAATATATTTCTGCACTTTATTTTATTTGTGATATATTCTCCCGTCAACGTGCCTTCTGGCGCCGTTACCCGAAAGGGATTGACAACCCCTTTAACACGTCGGGTTGCCAGTGGCTATTATTTGTGTGCAGGGTCTGTTTACATTTTGTTGCTTGGTCTCCTACTGGTTCGATACCTTGGTTTCATTACTGAGGGAAATACCTACCATTGTTGTGCTACATCATCCTCTCCTCTTGGGGGAAATACCGACGTAGTCTTAGCAAACATCATCATGGGCACAAGACACCAAGGCGCGCCTGGCTTGCCAGGTGCGCCCAGGTGGGTTATGCCCACCTGGGGCACCTTCCGGACTCTATTTTTCTTCTGTTTCCTTGTCCCCCAAGATAAAAAAATGTTTATATACTCCCCGATCTTGTTCACCACCGTATCACGGAGAAATCTTTTGTTCTCTTTTCTTGCTGTTTTCGGTCAGATCTATCAAGCCAGGCATCATGTCTTCCTCCTCCTCCAACAACATGGAAGAAGATGCTTGGTTGATGAAGATTGAGCTCAAGAGGGAGGAGCCCAGGGAAGCTGTCAAGGGAGACAATAGCAACGAGGCTACCATAGATCCATCCCCGGTGGTTGAACAAGCACTGCCGACCGAGGAGGATGAAGAAGATATCCTTAAGCCTTACTATGCTCATCTTACCACTACTGAGATTGCAGCCTTTCGGATCGTTGAAACGGTCCGTGTGCAGAATAAATACCTCACTCGTGAAAATATTCTGCATCAAGAGCACATTATCTTCCTTCGGAGCATCATACGTAGATTGGAAAATCTCTTGATCTTGAAGGATAGGATCTCTACTTCATCACCACCTTATTATTCTTCACCACCAAAGGAAAATTGAGTTTCGGGTATGGGCACTCCCCTTGGCTTCCGCCAAGCTTGGGGGAGGTGCCCCAGTATCGTATCATCCCCACAATCTTTTTGCCTTTACTTATTTTAGTTCGATCTTTTGCTTTAGATGAATAAAATTTTAGTTCGATCCTTTCTTTTTGAGAGCTTGTTTAGTGATCTATCCTTGTAATCGTGTGCAAGATATATAATAAAGTTTAGTTTGAGTTTTTGCTTTCTTTACTTTCATGTTGCAATAAAAAGAAAGGATATAAATAAAAAGAAAGGAAATAAAAGAAAAGATCATATGCTAATCTTATGGTAGGTGATGGCACCACATAAGGAAAAGTATAAGTAGAAAATTTTATTAGAGATTGACAAACATAGCATTGGTCAATGATGCAACTCATGAAAGAATTAATAAGGGAAGAGAAGAATCACATATAAATACACTATCCTAGAAATCTTTTGTGACTGTGAGCCCCCATCAAAATATTATATGCCAAAATTGTTGAGGTTGGACAAGGAAGACAACGTAATGATTTATGTTTGTTCATATTCACATAGAAGTTATATTGTCATAGATCCTTCAACATGTGGTGCTTGCCCCTATCTTTGCTAGCCAAAAATTCTGCACTAAGTAGAGATACTACTTGTGCATCCAAAAACCCTTAAACCCAAATCTTAGTTTCAAGAGTCCACCATACCTACCTAGGGATTGAGCAAGATCCCTCAAGTAAGTTGTCACCAATGCAAAAAGGCAATAAAAATTGCTTCTAAATGTGTGAGATCATTTAGTGTAAGAGAAAATTGAGCATTGCACGAACTTGTGATGGCGAAGAATAAAATCGACGGACTGCATAATAAAGGTTGCTATCACAAGGGGCAATGCAACGTGATGTTCTTTTGCACTACGGGGTTGAGCATAGAAAAAAAATAAGCGCATGGCAACCTCTGCTTCCCTCTACGAAGGGCCTATCTTTTACTTTTATGTATTTACTTTTATGCAAAGAGTCAAAGATTTCTCTCTATTCCTTTTTATTTTCTCCTTTGGCAAGCATCATGTGATGATGAAAGATCTAGGCTCATATGTGTGACGCCCCCGATTTAATCGTACACTAATCATGCATGCAAATGTGTACGATCAAGATCAGGGACTCACGGGAAGATATCACAACACAACTCTAAAACATAAATAAGTCATACAAGCATCATAATACAAGCCAGGGGCCTCGAGGGCTCGAATACAAGTGCTCGATCATAGACGAGTCAGCGGAAGCAACAATATCTGAGTACAGACATAAGTTAAACAAGTTTGCCTTAAGAAGGCTAGCACAAACTGGGATACAGATCGAAAGAGGCGCAGGCCTCCTGCCTGGGATCCTCCTAAACTACTCCAGGTCGTCGCCAGCGGGCTGCACGTAGTAATAGGCGCCTCCGGTGTAGTAGGGGTCATCGTCGACGGTGGCGTCTAGCTCCTGGACTCCAGCATCTGGTTGCGACAACCAGAAAGAAAGGAAAGGGGAAAAGGGGGGGAGAAAGCAACCGTGAGTACTCATCCAAAGTACTCGCAAGCAAGGAACTACACTACATATGCATGGGTATATGTGTAAGGAGGCCATATCAGTGGACTGAACTGCAGAATGCCAGAATAAGAGGGGGATAACTAATCCTGTCGAAGACTACGCTTCTTGCAGCCACCGCCTTGCATCAAGTAGAAGAGAGTAGATTGAAGTCCTCCAAGTAGCATCTCCAAGTAGCATCTCCAAATAGCATCTCATAGCATAATCCTACCCGGCGATCCCCTCCTCATATCCCTGAGGTAGAGCGACCACCGGTTGTATCTGGCACTTGGAAGGGTGTGTTTTATTAAGTATCCGGTTCTAGTTGTCATAAGGTCAAGGTACAACTCCAAGTCGTCCTGTTACCGAAGATCACGGCTATTCGAATAGATTAACTTCCCTGCAGGGGTGCACCACATAGCCCAACACGCTCGATCCCATTTGGCCGGACACACTTTCCTGGGTCATGCCCGGCCTCGGAAGATCAACACGTCGCAGCCCCATCTAGGCTCAACAGAGAGGCCAGCACGCCGGTCTAAACCTAAGCGCACAGGGGTCTGGGCCCATCGCCCATAGCACACCTGCACGTTGCGTACGCGGCCGAAAGCAGACCTAGCCTAGTGGCGTTCCAGTCCAATTCGGCGCGTGCCGCTCCGTCGCTGACGTCTGAAGTGCTTCGGCTGATACCACGACGTCGGGATACCCATAACTACTCCCACGTAGATGGTTAGTGCGTAAAGGCTCGTAGCCAGACTCAGATCAAATACCAAGATCTCGTTAAGCGTGTTATTATGAAGCAACCGCGGACGCCGACCAGGGCCAGGCCCACCTCTCTCCTAGGCGGTCTCAACCTGCCCTATCGCTCCGCCACAAAGATCCACACAGAGGGCCGTCGGGACAAAGGTCCTTTCAACCCCCAATCCGTGAATCACTCACGGGTACTCTTCGAGCTGACCCGACTTTAGTCACCATCTGTATAGTATGTATGTATGTATAGTATATACCCGTGATCACCTCCCGTGTGATCACGGCCCAATAGTATAGCAAGGCAGACTGACAAGAATGTAGGGCCAATGATGATAAACTAGCATCCTATACTAAGCATTTAGGATTGCGGGTAAGGTATCAACAGATGTAGCAACAATGTCAGGCTATGCAACAGAATAGGATTAATCAAAACAGTAACATGCTACACTACTCTAATGCAAGCAGTAGAGGGCAGAATAGGCGATATCTGGTGATCAAAGGGGGGCTTGCCTGGTTGCTCTGGCAAGAGAGAGGGGTCGTCAACTCCGTAGTCGAACTGGTCAGCAGCAGCGTCGGTCTCGTAGTCTACCGGAGAGAAGAGGGGGAAGAAATAATGAATACAGAGCAAACAAAGCATCACAAAATATAACAAGGCAATACGCGGTGTTCGGTGTGCCCTAACGCGGTAGTAGGTGATACCGGTGAAGGGGGGAAAACATTCGGGAAAGTATTCCCGGTGTTTCGTGTTTTCTGACAGATGAACCGGAGGGGGAAAGTTGCGGGTTTGATATGTTAGGGGTGTGTGGTGGACGAACGGGCTACGTATCCGGGTTCGTCTCGTCGTTCTGAGCAACTTTCATGTAGAAAGTTTTTCCATCTGAGCTACGATTTATTTTATATTAATTTTTAAAGTTTTTGAATCATTTTTAGGATTAATTTAAATATTTTAATTCAACATTATCCAGAATAGTGCTTGCTGATGTCAGCATGATGTCAGCAGTCAACAGAGGTGTTGACTGGGTCAAGCTGACGTGTGGGTCCCGCATGTCATTGACTATTTTAGTTAATTAAGTTAATCAGTTAATTAGGTTAATTAATCTTAATTAGTTACTTTTAAAAGAATTAATTAAGTTAATTATTTAGTTAATTAATTAATTAATATTTAAGTTTATCTATCTATTTACTTATTTATTTATATTTTTAATTTAATTAAACTTTTTTTTTCTTTTTTTTTGAAACCGTTCTGGGGCGGGGCCCCCTAGTCAGTGGCCTGGGGGGGGGCCTAGCGGGTGCTGGGTACGGGGTGCGGGCGTTGTAGGCGCCCGACCCGGGCGACGA
>NC_041383.1:397793708-397801158 GCF_002162155.2 Triticum dicoccoides | reverse complement strand
TGGGGGCGAGGTAGCTCCGGGCGGGGTCCCGCGTCGGCGTGGTCCTGGACGGGCGACGGGGCGTTGGTGGGGCGCCAGGAGGGGCCGGCTCCGCGAGAGGGGTGACGGTGACGTCGAGGCGGCGATGGGGCGATGGGATCTGGGGGGTTGCCCCGATCCAGATCGGGGAAGGGCGAGAGGGAGGAGTGGGTGCGAGTGGGGGATCAGGGGAGAAGTGGGGGTTAGGGTTTCGGTCTAAGGACCGAGGGGGTTAAGTGGTGGTGCGGGTGGGCTGGCCTGTTCGGGCGGCTGGGCCGAGGCCCAGTGTGGCCGGGGGGTGGCCTCCCTTGTTTCCCTTTTTTTGTTGTTTTTTTTCTTTTTCTTATTATATTTATTTTCTGTTTTAAATTTTAGACCCACATTATTTTTACTTAGTAAAATATGACAACAGCTTCTAAAATAACGTTTCAAAATAACCCTCAGCCACAAAAGGTTTTAACCCAAAATAAATTAGTTTTGTGTTTTATAAAATACCAAAGGCGTTTAAAAAAATGTTTTTGCTACCGTTTAAATCATTTTAGTGCATTTATACATTATATAAAAATGTGGATTATTCATCATAGTCATCTGTGCAATAACTGACACAACCCGGACATTTTGGTTTTTAATAATTGAAAACTTTTGATGTTTGCCTGATTTTGAATTTGAATTGGAATCGGTTTCGAACTAACGCAAGATTAGCATCAGTAATCAAGGTGACATGGCATCATTAGCAAAGGTTTACTGTAGCTTGATTATCCGGGCGTCACAATTCTCCTCCACTACAAGAAATCTCGTCCCGAGATTTAAGAGGGGAGTAAGGGGGGAAGGTTTGGTAACGAATATAGCGGGTCTTCTCATCCTGGCTTGCTCTTCTCGAAGAGGTCAATCCAATATATTGATGCCTTCATACTTCTGCTTCAGGTCAAAATGATGAAGTCGCCATCCTTTCTTCGGGATCTTCATCGTAGTTACGAAAAGGATATGGGGGGAAGACTCGGGAAGGGCGGGCCTTACCAGGTTGACTATCTGGTACATAACTCAGGGAATGGGGTAGGAAGTAACTCTCGAATTGAACTTAAGAAAATATCGAGAGTAAAGTAAGAAGGTACCACGAGAAGTTTCAAAGGGATAGGCCATTGTTCGATGTCTGAAACAACATGCGAAAGGGGTCCAGAGCAATGAGATTGAGTATTGCGTCTGCTACCAAAATAGATCACTTGGGACGGTGGCCCGTGAATTACATACGAGGCCGCACGAGAGGAACAACCTTGGGAAGAGGGGGTGCAGGAGAGTCAGGTTTCGATCTTGTGGAACTGTGGGTTATGGGCCCACCATGTGGTTGAAAGTAGGAAGGGGGCCGACATTTTGCACGGTCATGATAGTAAGGCGTGTCAAAGGGTAGCCTGTCAGATATGTCGGCAACAACATCGATACCAAGGGCGAGGGACGAAGAGAACCATTTCCTGCTCGTTGCACGAGGCGGACCAATAGGCAAAGTTCTCGTCCATCGGTGGCTACCGGAATGTCATCAACAATAGTAACAGGGTTACACCAGACAAGATGGTACACCGAGGTGTTTACATGAGCAGGGATATTACTGCTTATATTATATAGATCACAAGAAGGTTTAAACAAACCAATGGAAAGGAAAAGTGATTATTATGTTTAAACAGAACAATGGAAAGGAAAATGTGTTTAAACACATCTTTCAGGGGTAAATCCTTCCCAAGGACAAACAGAGGATGATATCCATGATAGGATATAACGTAGAAAACCCTTCAGGAAAGGGGAGAGAAATATCATGAAATTACCCATACAACGGTGTTAGGATAAATGATAAATAAAATTTAGCATCGTGCTTCAAATGTTCCTGTTGAAAATCGGAGTACCATTGACATGCTTCGAGATAGCCTTGACATGGTCTTCGTGTGAAGATCAGACTTTGGAAACACGAAGGATCCATCAGGAATATCTTGTAGAATAAGTCTTACAATTTCCTCATGGATGAATGGATAACCTTGCTGAAAAGGAATCTATAATGATAGGTCCTCCAGCCGGGGGGGGGGGGGTGCTAGGCATGACATCATGTTACCGGGTCATCAAAGGATCAATATCATAACTATTGGAAAGTTGTCCTAACCATCATATCTGACGGAGATTCAGGTATGATTGGTGTCAGGATACCTCAGGCTCAGGATGCCTGAGAAGAAAGGTGCAACACCAATTGACGGGATGACACTGTAAGATTCTTGGGAAATGAACTATGAAGTGACTTCCATTAACAAGAGTTCATCATTAACCCAAGGAGAGGACAAGGAGGTGTCTGGTGAACTCAACGGCAATTCGCCGAGATTCCCCAAAAGATGGATTTCCACCATTAAGTGAACAAGGAGATAACATTTGCCAGATCAAATGATATAAGGAAGTATGCTCGAGGAAAACATACACAATTAAACATTGGTTGAAATGTGCGCCCGAAATATGGGTTGGGTTGCACGTCCAATGTCAGAATGGTGATTCAATTAGCGAAGGACTTAGAATGAACTATCGCCCATTCATTTCAAAGCAATAGGGTTGCTAGAAGTTTTGAATTCACACATCATAGCTCCATTGTCGGTATTCCGGTTGAAAACAATACGGGGACCAACGAATGAACGAAGATGGCAAGAAGTATTATGATATCAAGAATTATTAAGAGGTGGTGAAATTCTCACCACATTCTTGACAAAAAGAGATGGTAATACTTCCGAGGTAAGGAAGATCATTTGCTGGACAGCAAGGAACTCAAGGTATAACACCAAACATGAACAAGCTTGTGTTGGTGGGAAGGCAATAAAGTGGTCGATGATAATACAATTCATCGAGGCAAGGATGGTATTTCTCATCATGAATCCAATTGATATCCTGGATGAGCTCAGAATGTTGACGATCACGACACCTTTGTCGCGAGAGTTCATGAAGATGTAATCGATCGGCGACGACATCAAGTCAAAGTAATGATGAAGTGAAAGGTTATTGGAACCAAGGGTACGACACAAACTCGAAACCAAGCTTGTTGTTCAAGGCGAAATGATATGACGATGAGGATCGACATAAGGTTAGTTCATCGTCGAAAATTGGTGCTCCGAGAATAAGGACCAGGTAGCACAGTTAGAATCGTCACGACAATGATATAGCCAAACAGGCTAGGAATGGCGTGATCGGGTACAAACTCGTACTTATAGAAGCTTACTGAAGAGTTGTTGAACCGTAGTGCGGACTCGGTTCCGTTAGCGGTGTCTTTGAGTGTCTGTTAACTCAGAGCCCGTGAAAAATTGGAATCAGTGGGAAGGTTGCACTTGATGAAGAACTCCTAAGAAGTTATGCAGTTCCATGATAATCTCGAGATACCAGGGGGGTAATACTCGACACAAGATCAAAGTAAAGGTTGGACTGGTGTATTGATCCATAGGAGACAATTGTTTTAACTTGTCCGAGAAATGAGATCAAAGAAGAACAATCATGGTCGGAATGACGGTTGCAAGGGATCAATTCACAGATACCATATGTTAGTTATCAAGGAAATAGTTAATGTTACAAGAAGCTTCCATGATAGGATATACATCGCGTCCATGGGCATGAACACAAAGTTCAAGGTCGACTCCCACTTCTCCAATGCATACCCTTTCATTCACTTCTCGCTTTCGATGAAGTTATAGCGTTGAAATTTTATCTGGCAAAATACCAGAAGAGTACGACTCGTGAAAACTTTCGAGTTCACACATATTAAGGAAGGCATAGGTTCAACCCATCGGGGCATCTTAGAATCCTATACCAGAATCTTTTAGAAGTAATTAACTCAAGCTCGAAGGCAGAGCATGGTTGAGAAAGTAGACGATACAATTTACCAAAGGCATTATGTATCCGAGAAAAGGGTCACAAGTTTATTGAATATGAAGGGCGTTGTCAGATAAAATCCAACAAAGGATCTGGTGGTCCACAAGGGATCTGACGTGAGCATCGGTACTCAACTAGAGGAAGCAGATTATAGAAACAACTGACTAACTCAATTGTCAAATGCAAAGGAATTATGATTTCCAAATCAAGGGATCAGAAGCAATGCTCTGATTAGGGGTGGATAAGTTGAATAGCCGTAGGGTACAATCAAAGACAATTGGATTGGTCGAGAACCAATTCCAGTAAAAAGAATGGCAGCTCAGCCGGAAAAGTAATTTATAAGGATCAATGATGGTTGCGTGTATTCGCAAACATATTGAGTCAACAGACTCAAAATGATAATGACAAGGAATGTCATTAAGACTACGAGACTTATGGGATTATCCATAATGCAAGCAAGCAAGAATTTCAAGAGCCAAAAGCCCCAAAGGATTTTCGGAAGATCGAATATTATTTCGAAGACTTTTGTGAAACACATGAACAACTGGGGATGAGCGGATACTTGACAAGTGCGAGGATTTATTCGAAGGGGTATTCATGTGGCAAAGAACTGCTAGGCAGTAGGCACAAAGTATTCTCGGAATAATAGAGAAAACTTCGGGGTATCTTGTAATAACAAGATCAATGGGGGATGATCGTATGAATGGCAAGTGTAAGTAGTTATCCATACGGATTTATCGGTGGTCAGGAATAGTCAAAGTGATGGGCACAAGTCTCGAGAGAACATCAGAGAGTATCTTTGGAATCTTCTGATGTAGCAGGCGATCCTCTGCAATAAGGGGCTCTTCGGGTGGATGCGATCACGAGATCCTAATCTTAGAGTTAGCAAATTCATTTAACCCGAATAGTAGAGAGATCAGAGTCCCAGAGTATAGACGAGGAATAAAAGATCCTAATACCACCCGATGGCGACGTGGGCCCGTAAGGCTCACAGCCATGTTAGTAAAAGTTTTGTAGTGAGTAGACTCGACTTCGGCCAAGGAGTGTGGAAGGGGGATTCCTACAGGCAGTTGGCTCTGATACCAACTTGTGACGCCCCCGATTTAATCGTACACTAATCATGCATGCAAATGTGTACGATCAAGATCAGGGACTCACGGGAAGATATCACAACACAACTCTAAAACATAAATAAGTCATACAAGCATCATAATACAAGCCAGGGGCCTCGAGGGCTCGAATACAAGTGCTCGATCATAGACGAGTCAGCGGAAGCAACAATATCTGAGTACAGACATAAGTTAAACAAGTTTGCCTTAAGAAGGCTAGCACAAACTGGGATACAGATCGAAAGAGGCGCAGGCCTCCTGCCTGGGATCCTCCTAAACTACTCCAGGTCGTCGTCAGTGGGCTGCACGTAGTAATAGGCGCCTCCGGTGTAGTAGGGGTCGTCGTCGACGGTGGCGTCTGGCTCCTGGACTCCAGCATCTGGTTGCGACAACCAGAAAGAAAGGAAAGGGGAAAACGGGGGGAGAAAGCAACCGTGAGTACTCATCCAAAGTACTCGCAAGCAAGGAACTACACTACATATGCATGGGTATATGTGTAAGGAGGCCATATCAGTGGACTGAACTGCAGAATGCCAGAATAAGAGGGGGATAACTAATCCTGTCGAAGACTACGCTTCTTGCAGCCACCGCCTTGCATCAAGTAGAAGAGAGTAGATTGAAGTCCTCCAAGTAGCATCTCCAAGTAGCATCTCCAAATAGCATCTCATAGCATAATCCTACCCGGCGATCCCCTCCTCATATCCCTGAGGTAGAGCGACCACCGGTTGTATCTGGCACTTGGAAGGGTGTGTTTTATTAAGTATCTGGTTCTAGTTGTCATAAGGTCAAGGTACAACTCCAAGTCGTCCTGTTACCGAAGATCACGGCTATTCGAATAGATTAACTTCCCTGCAGGGGTGCACCACATAGCCCAACACGCTTGATCCCATTTGGCCGGACACACTTTCCTGGGTCATGCCCGGCCGCGGAAGATCAACACGTCGCAGCCCCACCTAGGCTCAACAGAGAGGCCAGCACGCCGGTCTAAACCTAAGCGCACAGGGGTCTGGGCCCATCTCCCATAGCACACCTGCACGTTGCGTACGCGGCCGAAAGCAGACCTAGCCTAGTGGCGTTCCAGTCCAATTTGGCGCGCGCCGCTCCGTCGCTGACGTCTGAAGTGCTTCGGCTGATACCACGACGTCGGGATACCCATAACTACTCCCACGTAGATGGTTAGTGCGTATAGGCTCGTAGCCAGACTCGGATCAAATACCAAGATCTCGTTAAGCGTGTTATTATGAAGCAACCGCGGACGCCGACCAGGGCCAGGCCCACCTCTCTCCTAGGCGGTCTCAACCTGCCCTGTCGCTCCGCCACAAAGATCCACACAGAGGGCCGTCGGGACAAAGGTCCTTTCAACCCCCAATCCGTGAATCACTCGCGGGTACTCCTCGAGCGGACCCGACTTTAGTCACCATTTGTATAGTATGTATGTATGTATAGTATATATCCGTGATCACCTCCCAAGTGATCACGGCCCGATAGTATAGCAAGGCAGGCTGACAAGAATGTAGGGCCAATGATGATAAACTAGCATCCTATACTAAGCATTTAGGATTGCAGGTAAGGTATCAACAGATGTAGCAACAATGTCAGGCTATGCAACAGAATAGGATTAATCGAAACAGTAACATGCTACACTACTCTAATGCAAGCAGTAGAGGGCAGAATAGGCGATATCTGGTGATCAAAGGGGGGGCTTGCCTGGTTGCTCTGGCAAGAGAGAGGGGTCGTCAACTCCGTAGTCGAACTGGTCAGCAGCAGCGTCGGTCTCGTAGTCTACCGGAGAGAAGAGGTGGAAGAAATAATGAATACAGAGCAAACAAAGCATCACAAAATATAACAAGGCAATACGCGGTGTTCGGTGTGCCCTAACGCGGTAGTAGGTGATACCGGTGAAGGGGGGAAAACATTCGGGAAAGTATTCCCGGTGTTTCGTGTTTTCTGACAGATGAACCGGAGGGGGAAAGTTGCGGGTTTGATATGTTAGGGGTGTGTGGTGGACGAACGGGCTACGTATCCGGGTTCGTCTCGTCGTTCTGAGCAACTTTCATGTAGAAAGTTTTTCCATCTGAGCTACGATTTATTTTATATTAATTTTTAAAGTTTTTGAATCATTTTTAGGATTAATTTAAATATTTTAATTCAACATTATCCAGAATAGTGCTTGCTGATGTCAGCATGACGTCAGCAGTCAACAGAGGTGTTGACTGGGTCAAGCTGACGTGTGGGTCCCGCATGTCATTGACTATTTTAGTTAATTAAGTTAATCAGTTAATTAGGTTAATTAATCTTAATTAGTTACTTTTAAAAGAATTAATTAAGTTAATTATTTAGTTAATTAATTAATTAATATTTAAGTTTATCTATATTTACTTACTTATTTATATTTTTAATTTAATTAAACTTTTTTTTTCTTTTTTTTTGAAACCGTTCTGGGG
>NC_041383.1:397788218-397792965 GCF_002162155.2 Triticum dicoccoides | reverse complement strand
CGAGGTAGCTCCGGGCGGGGTCCCGCGTCGGCGTGGTCCTGGACGGTCGACGGGGCGTCGGTGGGGCGCCAGGAGTGGCCGGCTCCGCGAGAGGGGTGACGGCGACGTCGAGGCGGCGATGGGGCGATGGGATCTGGGGGGTTGCCCCGATCCAGATCGGGGAAGGGCGAGAGGGAGGAGTGGGTGCGAGTGGGGGATCAGGGGAGAAGTGGGGGTTAGGGTTTCGGTCTAAGGACCGAGGGGGTTAAGTGGTGGTGCGGGTGGGCTGGCCTGTTCGGGCGGCTGGGCCGAGGCCCAGTGTGGCCGGGGGGTGGCCTCCCTTGTTTCCCTTTTTTTGTTGTTTTTTTCTTTTTCTTATTATATTTATTTTCTGTTTTAAATTTTAGACCCACATTATTTTTACTTAGTAAAATATGACAACAGCTCCTAAAATAACGTTTCAAAATAACCCTCAGCCACAAAAGGTTTTAACCCAAAATAAATTAGTTTTGTGTTTTATAAAATACCAAAGGCATTTAAAAAAATGTTTTTGCTATCGTTTAAATCATTTTAGTGCATTTATACATTATATAAAAATGTGGATTATTCATCATAGTCATCTGTGCAATAACTGACACAACCCGGACATTTTGGTTTTTAATAATTGAAAACTTTTGATGTTTGCCTGATTTTGAATTTGAATTGGAATCGGTTTCGAACTAACGCAAGATTAGCATCAGTAATCAAGGTGACGTGGCATCATTAGCAAAGGTTTACTGTAGCTTGATTATCCCGGCGTCACAATATGTCCAGTTGAATATGGGTGGCATGAGTTATTATTGTTAACATCACCCTTGAGGTGAATACGTTGGGAGGCGAAACTATAAGCCCCCATCTTTCTATGTGTCCGGTTGAAATGTTTTGCTCATGTGTATGCAGTGAGTGTTAGCAATCATAGAAGACTATATGATGGTTGAGTATGTGGACTTGCATAATGACTCCGATACGCGACCCTTCCTCAAAAGATGATGAATTGTAGTTGCAAAGTTGAGTGAGACCATAGTTTGTTGGTTTCTAATAGAGATTATGCTTTATACTTCGATTGTGTGATGAACTGTTACTTATTCATGAGAAGTTTATGATAAAGCTCTTTGATAAAAGTCTTATGTTTAATTTTGTTATTGTTATAATAATTTACATGATGCTTCTATGTCCGTATTTTTTTTATCGACACCTCTCTTTCTAAGCATGTGGGCATGTTTTCCGATTTCGGCCTTCGCTTGAGGACAAGCGAGGTCTAAGCTTGGGGGAGTTGATACGTCCATTTTCCATCATGTTTTCCTACTGTTATTTATGATGTTTTTATGCATAATAATGCCTTTTGGAGTAATTCTAATGTCTTTTCTCTCATAATATGCAAGGTACACACAAAGAGGGAGAATTCCGGCAGCTGGAAATCTAGACCTGAAAAAGCTACGTCAGGCTACCTACTCTGCACAACTCCAAACAAGCTGAAACTTCAAGAAGAAATTTTATGGAATATATGATGAATATTGGAGCAAATAAGTACCAGAGGGGGCCCACCAGGTAGGCACAACCCACCTGGGCGCGCCAGGGAGCCCAGGCGCGCCCTGGTGGGTTGTGCTCACCCTGGCCCACCTACGGTGCCCATCTTCTGGTATATAGGTCATTTTGACCTAGAAAAAAATAAGAAGAGGACTTTCGGGGCGGAGCGCCACCGTCTCGATGCGGAACTTGGGCAGGAGCACTTTTGCCCTCCGGCGAAGCGATTCCGCAGGGGGAACTTCCCTCCCGGAGGGGGAAATCACCATCATCATCATCACCAACAACTCTCTCATCTCGGGGAGGGCAATATCCATCAACATCTTGAACAGCACCATCTCATCTCAAACCCTAATTCATCTCTTGTATTCAATCTTGTTACCGGAACTATAGATTGTTGCTTGTGGGTGACTAGTCGTGTTGATTACACTTTGTAGTTGATTACTATATTGTTTATTTGGTGGAAGATTATATGTTCAGATCAAATATGCTATTTAATACCCCTATATCTTGAGCATGATTATCATTTGTGAGTAGTTACTTTTGTTCTTGAGGTCACGGGAGAAATCAGGTTGCAAGTAATCATGTGAACTTGATATGTGTTTGATATTTTGATAGTATGTATGTTGTGATTCCCTTAGTGGTGTCATGTGAACGTCGACTACATGACACTTCACCATATTTGGGCCTAAGGGAATGCATTGTGGAGTAGTAAGTAGATATGGACTGCGAGAGTGACAGAAGCTTAAACCCCAGTTTATGCGCTATTCCGTAAGGGGCCGATTGGATCCAAAAGTTTAATGCTATGGTTAGAATTTATTCTTAATACTTTTCTCATAGTTGCGGATGCTTGCGGGAGGGTTAATCATAAGTAGGAGGCTTGTTCAAGTAAGAACAACACCTAAGCACCGGTCCACCCACATATCAAATTATCAAAGTAGCGAACACAAATCGAACCAACATGGTGAAAGTGACTAGATGAAATTTCTGTGTACCCTCAAGAACGCTTTGCTTATCATAAGAGACTGTTTTGGCTTGTCCTTTGCCTCAAAAGGATTGGGCTACCTTGCTGCACTTTTGTTACCACTATCCTTAGTTGCTCATTACAAATTATCTTGCTATCAAACTACTCTATTACTTACAATTTCAGCACTTGCAGACATTACCTTGCTGAAAACCACTTGTCATTTCCTCCTGCTCCTCGTTGGGTTTGACACTCTTACTTAACGGAAAGACCTATAATTGATCCCCTATAATTGTGGGTCATCACTAGTACCGCTCCATGCGGTACTTCCTCTCTGGCGCCTCCTCTGTACCATAGTGTCGTTGTATTGTGTGACCCAAAGTGGTGGTACCGCTTAGGGTGTACGGTAGTACCGCTCCAACACTGAACGTGCTCACTATACAACTGGAACTGCCGCTTGAAGCGGTAGTATCACTCCTAGGAGTGGTAGTACCACTTTACTACCGGTTGAGGCATAACAATTGGATTTGTCCCCACCTATGAAAGGGGGTCTTCTTCCCCAATGGATCTCATCCCTTCGAGCTCTTGTTTCCCCTCCATTGTTGAACCTCTTTTGAGCTTGCTATCTCTCAGTCCCTCCAACGAGTCTTGCTCCTTCTTGAGGGAAAAGAGAGATGAGATCTAGATCTATTGTTCCACCAATCATTTTCTCCTCGAAGTGAGGGGAACCCTTTGGATCTAGATCTTGGAGTTCTTTGTGTTCTCTTCATGTGTTTTTCCGCTCATATTCCTCCATAGCATTAGTTGTTGTGGTGAAATTTGGGAGAGAAGGACTTGGGCACTCCGTCTGCCTTGCCATTGCAGGGTACATCATCTGAGTTCTCCATGGTGATACATGGAACTGAAAGTTGAGTAGCTTATTAATCTTGGGTGCTTGGTACCCTAGATCTTGTTCCTCTTGGGTGCTTGGGTGCCCTAAGACGGTTGGTGGTGTCGTGGAGCTCAATCATTATGGTGGAAAGCTCCGGGGCAAGCATCAAGGTCTCCAATTAAGTTGTGGAGATTGCACCGAGCAACTTGTACGGGTTCTGGCGGCCGCCCCAAGGGTTGCCAATTGTACGGTTTCGGTGACCGCCCCCAAGGGTCGCCATTTGTACGGGTTCGGTGACCACCCTCAAGAGTCCCTTAGTGGAATCACAACATCTTGAATTGTGTGAGTGCGTGAGGAGATTACGATGGCCCTAGTGGCATTTAGGGGAGCATTGTGCCTACACACCGCTCCAAACAGAGAATAGCATCCGCAAGGGTGTAAACTTCGGGATACATCATCGTCTCCGCCTGCCTTGGTTATTGCTACTTCTTGAGCTTGCGTTGGTTTTTCCCCTTGAAGAGGAAAGGGTGATGCAGCAAAATAGAGATAAGTTTTTTCCTCAGTTTGAGAACAAAGGTATCAATCCAGTAGGAGGTACACGCAAGTCTCCAATCTATGCACCTGCACAAACAATCAAACACTTGCACCCGACGCAATAAAGGGGTTGTCAATCCCTTCACGGTCACTTGCAAGGATGAGATCTGATAGAGATAGATATAAAAGATTACTCAAACGTAAACAAAGTAAAAACAAATAAATTTTAATAAGGTATTTTTGGGTTTTTTGGTTTATAGAACTGAAAATATATGATGGAAAATAGACCCGGGGGCCATAGCACTATTGGAATCAGGATCCTTGCCGTCAGCTAGCTGATGGCAAAGAGGGTCTTTGCCATTAGCTTGACGAAAACTGACGGCAAAGAATGAGCTGACAGCAAAGAACATGTTTGCCGTCAGCCTGCTCTTTGCCGTCCACTAGCTGACGGCATAGAAGCTTTGCCGTCAGCTAGCCGATGGCAAAGAGAGTGGGTGGCCCACTAACGAGAAGAACTTAACGGCCACTTTCGTTGCCCTCCGGTAGCGGACGGCAAAGAGAGTGGCCCACCTAACGGCCGTCCCCCCAGCCCTACCCTACTACCTAGGCTCTTTGCCATCTCCTAGCAAACGACAAAGAGATTTGACCTATCAAAAAAGGTGAGTGCCCGCGCCATCCTCTTTCTCTCCCCTCTGTCTCTCTCCCCTCACTGTGCCGTCCCCGTGCCCGAGCCGCCCCCATCGTCGACCCCCCGCCCCCCCCGCCGCCGAGCCCCACCGTACCCGACCCACGATGCCGCCCGCCGCCCCAGCGCCCCGCTGCCCGGCGCCGCTCCG
>NC_041383.1:397749638-397787977 GCF_002162155.2 Triticum dicoccoides | reverse complement strand
TTAGTTGCTTTAGGTTAATCAGTTGATTTAGGTTAGTTGATTTAGTTGCTTTAGGTTAGTAAATTTAGTTGCTTTAGGTTAGTTGATTTAGGTTAGTTGATTTAGGTGCTTTAGGTTAGTAGATTTAGTTGCTTTAGGTTAGTTGATTTAGGTTACTTGATTTAGTTGCTTTAGGTTAGTAGATTTAGTTGCTTTAATTAGGTTAGTAGATTTAGTTTCTTTAATTAGGTTAGTAGATTGTATATTGTAGGTTAGCTTTTTTTAGATTAGTAGATTGTAGGTTAGATTTTAGGTTAGTTTTTTATATTAAGAAGAAAATAAGAAAAAGTAGGAGTGAAGAGGAAAAAGGAAAAAAAGGAAAATGAAGGAGAAAAAGAAGACAAGAGGAAGAAGGAAAATAAGGAAGAAGAAGAAAAAGAAAGATCGAGGGGGAAAGGAGTTTATTTTAGGTTAATTTAGTTTAGTTTAGGTAGCTAGGTTATTTTCTAGGTTAGTTAGGTTAGGTTAGTTATCTTTAGACTAGGTTAGGTTAGTTTCTAGGTTAGTTAGGTTAGGTTAGTTATCCTTAGAATAAGTAGAAGGTGTTAGTTAGGTTAGTTTGATTTTCTAGGTTAGTTAGGTTAGTTATGTTTAGACTAGGTTAGTTAGGTTAGCTTCTAGGTTAGTTTATAGGTTAGTTAGGTTAAGTAGTTTGAGGGGTTTTGGTGATGTCATTTTGTTCTCCAAGAGATGATACTTGGCAAGATAACCAGATATTGCATTGTTATACATGCTAGAATTTTCTTGAAATTTATAGAGAATATTTCCTATGTAAATATCCCAAAAGCTTGAAATATCAGATAAGGGGTTTTGGTGTTGTTTTCACCCACCAAATTTTTATTATGTTTATGTTGTACTAATTTCGTTTACTCTTTGTCATTGCAGGTGTTGACAGATGGTGGGGCGGGTCGAGAGCGCTCCGAGCCTCCTTCTTCCTTGGCGTGTGCTAGGAGGAGTGGCTATATTCCACCCTAGAAGCTTTGTAGAGTGCTCGTAGACAGCATGGTGACACTGGCGGGCCCTTCTTCTTTGACCGGGAGAGGTCGTTGGAAGACGAAGAGGGGATCTAGAGGTGGACATGGCGGCAGGAGAGGTCGGAAGGCTGTTGTGCCTTCCTCGCCGCCACCCAAAGCTGATTCTCCGGACCACCGGAGTGCTCCGTCTCAGGTGGAGCCATCAGACTTGGACCCGTCTCGGACTCTGGTCCACGAGCCTCGTGTCGCCGAGCCTTCGTCCTAGGAGACCCGGGCCCCACACTCTTCGTCCCACGAGACTCCAGTCCCAGAGTCTTCGTCCCAAGTGACTCCGGAGACTAGTGGCCATGCTGATGGTGAAGAGACCTGGTCTGATGATAGTTTTAGCGATGGCGAGCTGGTTGAGCAGGGCAAGAAGGTCTACCAGTATGGTGGTACGAAGCTCCCAGCCGTGCCGGCGACCCGCGATCAGAGGTGGTTGATTCAGCCTAACGGGGAGAAGTCAGTGCATTTACTCTTTTTAACCTTTGTCCTTCATGTTTCTTCAAATTAATATCTAATGTGTTGGCCTTGTCATACTGCAAGGGCTGGATACACCCCGATGGTGTCTGCAGGCCCAACCAGGTCATTGGTACTCTACTCCGACACCACTTCCCGGGGTGGGTCACTGAGGGAGTCCTGGATTAGGGGGTCCTCGGACAGCCGAATTATGTACTTGTGCCGGACTGTTGGACTATGAAGATACAAGATTGAAGACTTCGTCCCGTGTCCGGGTGGGACTCTCCTTTGCATGGAAGGAAAGCTTGGCAATTCGGATATGTAGATCTCCTTCTCTATAACCAACTCTGTGTAACCCTAGCCCCCTCCAGTGTCTATATAAACCGGAGGGGTTAGTCCGTAGGACAACAACAATCATAATCATAGGCTAGCTTCTAGGGTTTAGCCTCTACGATCTCGTGGTAGATCCACTCTTGTAATACTCATATCATCAAGATCAATCAAGCAGGAAGTAGGGTATTATCTCCATCGAGAGGGCCCGAACCTGGGTAAACATTATGTCCCCCGCCTCCTGTTACCATTAGCCTTAGACGCACAGTTCGGGACCCCCTACCCGAGATCCGCCGGTTTTGACACCGACATTGGTGCTTTCATTGAGAGTTCCACTCTGCCGTTATGGTAAGGCTTGATGGCTCGCCTTGTTATCAAGGACAACATCACCTCTGGGGGAGCCCTGGATCTAGGCCAAACTCTCCGACTAGGCGACTTCGTGATGACTGCCCGTTCGGCCGCGGCGCCGACGATGACTTCTCGGGTCATCAAAAACAGCCTCCACGTGAGCTTAGAATTCACCGAGCAGATGGATCCAATGGAGCTCTCCTCCCTGAACGAGCTCTTGGATCGCATCACCGCCTTGGGAGTCGCTATGGACTATGATCGGATTGGGCTTAAACCCGACCAAAGAGAGATTAACTCTCCGTCGGTCACCCATCAGATAGCGGTGGTGGTCGAGGACGAACTATGTCCGGATTCCCGAGCTCTCCGAGCCAGATACCCATCTACGGGAGGACATGGCCCAAGTTCCAAACCTAGAATCGGACAGCAGGCCAGAAAAATTGGGCAACATCTCACAGCCCGAACTGCCAAGCTCAGAAGCTTCTCTGCCCCTGGGTCTCAGATCAGGTCAGGGTTTGGACTTAAATCTACCCACCCACCCAGATACAAGCGATCTTTCCCACATTAGACAAGAGCCCCAAGACACAGTACAACACTTCTGGGCTGGATTCCTCCTTGTAATGAGCAAGGTCAAGGACTGTCGCGAGGAAGATGCAATCTCATTCCTTTGCAAAAATTGCACGGACAAGGGAACTCTCAACGCCATAAGTCGCTGTGACATAGCACACTTCGCTGACTTGGCGGCCATAGTATAGAAGTACTGTGTGATGGAAAGCGCCTGGAAAACCCAAACAAAATTCTGGGATCCTCCAGCTCTCACTAAACCCCTCGTCCGAACTAAAAGGGTGCGCTCTCGCAAGTCACCCGATCCAATTACAAAGAAACCAAATCCCACTACAGGGTGTGGAACCGTATTGGAGGGATGGCTCAATGGGCCATGCAAAATTCACAGCACACCAGATACCATACCAAAACACAGCCTTAGAGCATGTTGGATACTCTGGCAGGTGGCCAAGAGCGGCGAGGATCTCCTCATCAATGATACCACAGAGCATCATCCCGCGGAAAATAACAATACAGTATTGACAGTCTTCAAGACTTTCGCCTCAAATAACAGGCGCAAGCGAGCACTCCGCAGCCTCGCTGAAGTCTGCCATGTTGCAGCAATAAATCCATGGAACGACACAACCATAACCTTCAATGCTAGTGATGAACCTCAATTCCGAACAGTCCGAGCACCAGCAGCTTTGGTCCTTGGTCCAATTGTGGACGGCTTCCGGCTTACTTAAGTGCTCATGGACGGCGGCAGTGGATTAAACCTCATCTACGAGGAAACTCCCAACAAAATGGAAATAGACAAGAGCCGCATTGAGCAAAGCAGGACGACCTTCAGAGGAATCATCCCTAGTCGGGAGGCATGATGTGCGGGAAAAATCACACTAGATGTGGTATTCGGCACGCCGGAGAATTACAAGTCCAAGGAAATCACATTCCAAGTGGCCCCGTTCAGTAGTGGATACCATGCCCTTTTCGGGCGGGATGCATTTGTGAGCTTCCAAGCTATACCCCGTTACGGGTACATGAAGCTCAAGATGCCCGGGCCCAACGGAATCATCACTCTAGCTAGTGATCCGGATGTAGCACTCCGCACTGAAAACAAAACCGCCGCACTGGCCCTTGAGGCATTATCCGAAGCCCTCGCGGCCGAAGAACTAACTGTGCTGCACTCCACAGTGGACAGGGACGACGTGATACTCTACAAACGATCCAAGTCCACCTCTTTCAAACCAGCGGACGAAATAGTCAAATTCCAGGTCCACCCAACGGACTCCACAAAAACAGCATCCATCGGGGCACAGCTAAACCCCACAATAGACGCCGCACTGCAGGTGTTCTTGCGCGAGAATTGGGACATCTTCGCCTGGCACCCTTCAGACATGCCAGGCATCCCACGTAGGCTGGCCGAGCATAGCCTAAACATACTGAAAGGATACAAGCCGGTCAAGCAGACTCTGCGGCGCTTTTCAGAACCCAAACGACAAGCCATGGGAGAGGAGCTAGCCAAGTTACTTGAAGTCGGGTTCATCAGAGAAATAAAACACCCGGACTGGCTAGCAAACCTGGTGATGGTACCAAAGAAGGGCAAATCCTGGAGCCTATGTGTCGATTTCAAGGACCTCAATAAGGCTTGCCCCAAGGATCCCTTCCCTCTCCCCCGCATCGATCAAATCATCGACGCTACCACAGGACATGACTCATTGTGCTTCCTCGACGCATACTCCGGATACCATCAAATCAATATGGCGGAGTCCGATCAAGCCGCAACGACATTCATCACTCCATACGGCCCCTTCTGTTTTAACACCATGCCTTTTGGGCTCAAAAACACCGGCGCAACCTATCAACGCATGATTTAGACATGCCTGGAAACACAAATCGGCAAAACAGTTGAGGCATACGTAGACGACATGGTCATCAAAACCATACACGTCGAGTCTTTAATAGACGACCTGAGGCTTACGTTCGACAATCTCCGAACATACGACATCAAGCTTAACCTGGGAAAATGCGTTTTCGGCGTCCCTACTGGAAAGCTCCTGGGCTTCATCATTTCGAATAGAGGAATTGAAGCAAATCCGGCTAAATCCGAGCTCTATCACAGTTGGCTACCCCAACAGACCTCAAGCAAATCCAGAAGTTCACTAGATGTGTGGCGGCCCTGAGCCTCTTTATCTCCCGATTGGGAGAAAAGGCACTACTCCTCTATCGCCTTCTTCGATGCACTGAACACTTCGAGTGGACGGATGCGGCTATGGACGGACTGGAAGAAATAAAGGCCCTCTTGGCCAGCAATCCAATCCTAGCCGCACCAAACATCAGCGAACCCATGTTGGTATATATAGCTGCAACACACCAAGTTGTAAGCGCAGTGCTCGTCGTCGAACGAGAGGAGGACAGACATAAATTCCCGCTTCAAAAGCTGGTATACTACATATCCACTGTCATCACACCATGCAAGTCACGGTACCCACATTATCAAAAGATAGCATACGCGGTTTTTATGGCATCCCGGAAACTACGACACTACTTCCAAGAGTGTTCAATCACGGGGGCCTCTGAAGTACCACTCAATGATATAATAAATAACCGCGATGCCACGGGCCGGATTGCTAAGTTGGCCATCGAGCTCCTCCCGTTCGACATCATATATAAACCACGGCGAGCCCTTAAGTCGCAAGTACTGGCTGACTTTGTCGCTGAATGGACATAAGCTGAACTCCCTAAAGAGTACGGCGCGTACTCAAATTGGATCATGCACTTTGACGGCTCTAAGATGCTGGCTGGTCCGGGAGCGGGCGTTTTCCTGACATCCCCCACCAGAGATACAGTCCAATATGTACTAAAAATACTATACACAGACTCCAACAATGCAGCCGAATATGAGGCTCTATTGCACGGTCTTCGGATGGTAGTCTTCATGGGCACTCAACGCCTAGAGGAGTGGGGGGATTCGAACCTCGCAATATCTCAAATAAGTGGAGACTTTGACACCAAGGATCTGAAAATGGCGGCTTACCGCAATGCCGTCCTCAAAATGTCAGCTCGGTTCGAGGGGCTCGAATTCCATCATGTGGTCCGAGAAAAAAATCAAGCGGCAGATATCCTCGCCCGCATAGGCGCTAAACGCGACCCCGTCCCGCCTAATATATTCTTGGAAAGGCTTTTCAAGCCGTCCGTGGTATGGCAAGGGGAGACTGGCAATACTAGTCCGAATCCGACCACAACCCCAGATTCCGAACACACTGACATAATCGGAGGCTCCGCCACCGAAATAACACCTTCGGCCCACGTGATCATGGCTGTCATCGCCCCGTGGACAGAACCCTTCTTAGCCTACCTAAATAGGCAAGAACTCCCTGAGGACCAAAACGAGGCACGTTGCATTGTGCGGCGTTCTAAAGCCTACAAGGTCCACGAGGGAGAACTTTATAAGAAAAGCGCGACTGGAGTGCTCCAATGGTGCATCTCCGAAGAGGAAGGGCGGCAGCTCTTGGGTGAAATTCATGCTGGACTCGGCGGCCACAATGCCGCAGCTTGGGCCCTTGTAAGCAAGGCCTTCCGTACAGGTTTCTACTGGCCGACAGCCTGAGCAGACGCACAGGGCTTCGTCAAACATTGCGTCGGCTGCAAGCTTTTTGCAAATCAAAGCTATATGCCACCTACCGCTCTCCAAATAATCCCTATAACTTGGCCCTTCACGGTCTGGGGGCTCGATATGGTTGGACCCCTTAAATGAGGAAGCCATAAGAAAAAACACTTGTTGGTCATGGTGGATAAATTCACCAAATGGATAGAAGCCAAACCAGTTAAAACGGCCAAATCCGGACCAGTGATAGACTTCATATCAGGGGTCGTACACTGTTACGGTGTCCCCACAACATCATCACCAATAATGGCTCCAACTTCATAGCCGACGAGGTGAAAACTTGGTGCGGCAACATGGGCATTAAGCTCGACTACGCCTCCGTCTATCACCCCCAAACAAACGGTCAAGTTGAACGAGCAAATGGTATTATTATGAGCGGCATCAAACCCAAACTAGTGCGATCCTTGAAGGAATCAGATACGCACTGTGTCGAGGAGCTCGACTCCGTACTATGGGGGCTGCAGACAACGCCGAATAGCACTACCAGATACACACCATTTTTATGGTGTACAACGCAGAGGTGGTATTGCCCTACGATATCATTCATGACTCACGTCGAGTGCGCATGTACGAAGAGAGAGAAGCCGAGCTTGATCGACAGGACAATTTAGATGCCCTGGAGGAGGAGCGTGACGTTGCAAAAGCCCGTTCCACATTCTATCAGCAACAGGCTCAAAGGTATCAAAGCAGAGAAGTACGGGCCAAAACTTATAACGTTGGCGAACTCGTTCTACGCCTACCGGAGAATAAAAAGGACAAGCTCAAGCCCAAGTGGGAGGGTCCCTTCATCATTGATAAAGTCCTCACCGGAGGAGGGTACAACCTGCGTGATGCATCTGACAATCGACTCGAGCCAAACCCATGGAACGCGGCCAGACTCCGAAGATTCTACGCCTAGTGCCGAACTCTGTGTTCGTCTCCTTACTCCGCCTTTCTTTCTTAAGTTATATCCTCTTTATCTCTTTCTTTCTTTCTTCCTTTTTATGGCCTTAAAGGCTTCAACTGTGTCTTGACTACACAATCTTGACGCGCTATGTGCGCTCATTATACCTGGGGGCTTCTTACACAGAAGCTTAATATAATTATCTCCCGGGCTTTATGCCCACTACACATGTGTCACTTTTCCATATGTACCTTTTTTCGCCATTATATGCATCGATATGACTTAAATTTTGGCGAAGCTGGGTTGCCTGGCTCCTGTGTTTATGCCCTATGTTCCCGTTAGTTCGGCTAGGGCATAAGGGGAGTACCTCTGCGATTGTTACTGTCGGGTCAGCCGGATGTGTACCTCAGACTGGGTGAAGCCAAAAGCTAGCATTCTTAAGGGAATATTCGGTCGGTGAACAAAATATGTTTCTTACCTATTTACGATATAAACCCCCAGATGTTTCATATCCTGCGTCTCTGTTCGCAGTTCGTACATGCACATTAATGCATGCGTACCCAGGGAAAGGAACCCTTAACGGAACTATTCTCCCTGGAAGATGTTTCTTACTATCCATGTAATATAACATAACTAGTTGGGTACTTGTCTGTTCAAGCACTTATGACTCCTACGCCTGGTTTCCACGCGTACCCCGATTTACATAACTGAACGGGTATTCGGATACACTCCGGACTGTCGGGTCCGGAGGTTGAAGCGAAAAGGTGTGCCATGACAAATGATTTACAATCCGGCTAGGGAAAATATGTCATTTGAAGTACACAGTCACTTAGACTGACTAAATTCTTCCTCTATACCATCCAATAGGTTGTCTAGCCTACAATCCTGTTGGGAATACTTTGTGGCTAATCCTACCTGGTCATATACCAGACTAACGGGGATCTCTTTCCCATCTGACCCTACATGTCTGACCTCGGCCATATGATCCGGGTCAGCCTTGGTGTACCGCGTCTTCACCATGGCCCAGGCTTCCCTCGCACCTTGTCGACAAGCCGATATCTTCCATAATCGGAAGCACCGCCGCGCTCCCTTGAGCATGTCTACAAGCTCCCCCATGCCTCCTGGCAGGGAGGCGGATGACCACAAGGCCTGGGCAATACCCTACATCACCTGCCGAACTTGTTCATGCAGTTGTGAGAGCTCTTGCAGAAGATCGCCTGCAGATCCGGCATCTCCTCTTCGGGATGACCTGTCAGCATACCTACAGACATGACTCTGTTAGCCCGTTTCTTTGCCGAACTGTATAAAGGTTCATTTGAGCACTTACTAAAAATGCCCTGTCGAAGCCTCTTATTCTCCTTCACGGAGTCAGCAATCTGGGCCCGAACATCTTCTAGTTCAACGCCCATCCCGGTATTGGCATCTTGGAGATCGTTTTTCTCCCGCCTAACCCATGTAAGCACACGCTCGCCAGCCTCTAGCTGTCGTTTAGCTTGTTGCTCAACTTCTTGTATGATCCCCGGATTCCCTTCGGGATTATCTGCAGAATCTATTGTTAGATTCACAAAGCATGCCGAATACTAACCGGTACACGTAATTACATTCTTTTTGAGACAAGTATTACCAGATGAGGCCTTCTTAAATTCCTCGATTCCGGCAACTGCGGCCCTTAGTTGGGCTTTGCACTCCTCCAGCTCTTGGAACAAATGGGTGTTCTTCTCTGTAAGAACCTATGCATACAATGATCCTTAAATCAGTTGTGCCAACTGTTTCAAGTCTAAAGGGCTACTGATATACATAATTATCAGATTTTCTTACCCATATATCCTTTAAGTACTGGTCCGTGGCTCTAGCAAGACCACCTTGAGCAGCTCGGATGTATGCGTCTCCTGAGTTGAAGGCATTGAACGCCTCTTCGGAGAAATTAGGGTCGCGGAGTACGGCCCATCGACGCCTGTGATTCATGGCGCTCTCCACTTCGGAATTTGTAGCGGATATTCTATCCGCATCCTCTGTAGGAGGACCGTTCGGCGTTGTCCCCACGTTAGCCTCTGCCCCTGAGTCCGGCTCTAGAGTCCGGCTGGTGGAGATGTGGCCGGCAGGCTCTCCAGACACAGTTCGGCAAGCGCTTTTTCTGCCAGGGGACCATGGGCATTGTTATATTTTAAAGACGATAATCACGGAGCAGGTTTTTAATCATACCTCTGTGATGGTGTCTCGGTCCTGACCGCCTTTCTTTCAAGCCTACCCGGCTTTGGTGCCTCTTGTTGGCGAGTCACTGCGGGTTCGGCACGGCACCCCGACGACCTTCCCTACAAAACGCAATACATGTGCGGGGGGTAAGGCGCAAAGAAGGGATCCTTCTTGGAAGTTAGGACTCCGGTTTTACTTACATGTGATGCAGGGAGTAGGCCGGGATAATCAGCTATGATGGCCACCAAGGCACCATCACAGCTTAACTGGTAAAATGTCTTGTCGAGAGCTCCACAAATATGTCCGGATCTTCTTCAAGTCCGGGGTCGAGGGCCCGGTTGGGGTCCTCTGGCTGTGGGGACGGGCTGTGGACCTCCCTCACAGCTTTTCGTAGTTCCTGCTATGAATTAGCAAGGTAAATATTTATGATGATAGAATGCAGGAATGAACAGAGTTGAGTAAAGGATAGCAGCTCACCCAGCTAGGGGGGTTGTACATGGAAAATCCATCCCGTGGCTTAATGCGGGTGAACTCATCTTCTTCTCCTTTATACAAATCGGACAATATTTTGCCAGAGCGGTGGCGGAGTCCGGACCTTTACGACCGCAGCGGGTGGCGTCATCTTCTCCATTGAATTGACACATGGGATTTCCCCAGTACCGGAGTGGCTGCACCCCCCGCATTATGCATATTGACATAACCTGGACAGTGTTTTTATCCTGCCCATCAGATAAAGGACCTCTCTATTGTCTTCCTCCTGGGGGCTCCGGGGACGCCAGTTGCGGCGTTTCTTCAGTGGGGAATTGGCAAACTCAGGAAGACCCATTCGAATAGGGTCCGGAAGGGGGACGCCATCTATATAAAACCACTCCGAAGGCCAGTCTTCGGATGTCTTCTTCGGAGTGCCGGACAGGTATCTGGTCCCGGCGATGCGCCATATTTCAGCTCCGCCCACTTGATATATTGATCCCTCCTGATTGCGAGGGACGAGGCAGAACAACCTCTTCCATAGCTCGAAATGAGCTTTGCAACCCAGAAATAGCTCACAAAGGGCGACATAACCTGCGATGTGCAGTATGGAAGCAGGAGTGAAGTTACGCAGCTGGAGGCCGTAGTACTCCAGGAGCCCGTGGAGGAACGGATGGATTGGAAATCTGAGGCCCCTCAGCAAGTAAGGGACAAGGCATACTCGCTCCCCCCTGGATGGGTTGGGAAAACTCTCTACTTGCTCCCCACCATTGTAAGTGGCTAGTCCGGCTCGGACGGGGACAAGATATGCAAGCGGGAGAAACCTCTGGGTCTGCAACTCCAACAATTGGCCATAGGATACAGAACACTTCTCCCAATCACCTGGCTTAGCGCTACGGGAGCGAGAGGAGGAGCTGCGGCGGCCGGCCATGATGGGATGGCTTTTTTTGGGCACGCTCTGATGAATCCTCGCTTGGGGAAGATGGTGTGATTTGGATCTGAGGATCCCTGTCTCTTTTATAGACAATTTACTTACATGGTCAGGGTGGCAAATGTAAAAATGCCCTGACTTCTCGCATTCGCTCGACACGTGGAGACTGCCATTAGTAAGCTACAGAAGTCGAGGAGTGCAACATTAATAGGAAGCCGGACACTGCTCGTTACAACAGGTACTCAGAGAGAAGAACCCGCCTTGGAATGGCGAAGACAATCTGCGCGCCGGACTCATCGTCATTGAAGCCTGGTTCAGGGGCTACTAAGGGAGTCCTGGATTAGGGGGTCCTCGGACAGCCGGACTATGTACTAGTGCCGGACTGTTGGACTATGAAGATACAAGATTAAAGACTTCGTCCCGTGTCCGGGTGGGACTCTCCTTTGCGTGGAAGGCAAGCTTGGCAATTCGGATATGTAGATCTCCTTCTCTGTAACCGACTCTGTGTAACCGTAGCCCCCTCCGGTGTCTATAGAAACCAGAGGGGTTAGTCCGTAGGACAACAACAATCATAATCATAGGCTAGCTTCTAGGGTTTAGCCTCTACGATATCGTGGTAGATCCACTCTTGTAATACTCATATCATCAAGATCAATCAAGTAGGAAGTAGGGTATTACCTCCATCAAGAGGGCCCGAACCTGGGTAAACATTATGTCCCCCGCCTCCTGTTACCATTAGCCTTAGATGCACAGTTTGGGACCCCCTACCTGAGATCCGCCGGTTTTGACACCGACAGTCATGTTGCCCGGTGAGGGTCAGGCTCCATAGCTAGCAATGAGCTGGGAGCTGTATGTGGCTGCCCCGACCCCGCCAGAGGAGAGGGTCGACGGTGTCGTGTGCGAGACAGTGGCCGACATTGTGAGGCGGCAGTTTTGGGTAATTTCTACTTTACAGAAGTAAAAATCAACATTACCTAGTGATTGTACTAATTAGTGTTGTCTTGTTCGATTGCAGACCTTCTACAGGGTTGCTGAGGAACACGAGGCAGAGGCCGCTAGGGTTCTTGAAGCCGAGTGCAAGAGCCTACTTCAGAACTTACGACACGAGGCTAGGGTGCAGGCTGTTCGAGACTACTACGCCTCGACTAACATTAGGAGGGCCAAGCAGAAGTGCCGCCGCAAGTATCTGAGTAAGGAGAAGTACATGAAGGTAATTACCTATTCTTAAGGCCTTGTACTTAGTTTCCTTGATTTCATTCGTAGGTGTAGCGCTGAAATTTCTCTTTGCGAAACTTAGGTGCCCCCGAGATGGTGTGCGGATATGATGGACTGTTGGTGTTGGTGGATGAGTGGTGCTCTCCCCAATGGCTAGCCGAACACAACAAGGCCAGGGACAAGCATTCCCGAATGCGAGGTGTGCCACATAATCAAGGGAGCTCCAACCTGTTTGAGTACGGGGACCACCGGGTATGTGGTTTCAGCCCTTAATGATTGATGCACTTTCATTCTTCATGCTAGCTTCAACCCTTAACTAATATGTTGTTCTTCTCTTTTAGGCGAAACACAAGAAGAAGGAAGTGCCACTGCTGTACGACCTCTATTCCATGGCCCATATGGCCCTGTTCAAGAAGGCCAAGGAATTCTCTGAGGATGACCTCGATCATCCAGAGAGCTTCACCAACATCTCCTCCCACAACAAACTCATGAGGTACAGAGACTGGGGGAAGGCGATGAAAGGGGATGACTTCAACCCGAGCCAGAGTCCTTTTGATATAGAGCTCGTGATGCTATCTGGTGATGGGAGGAAACATGGCTCGACAGCCATTGGGGATGGACTGATACGTTGTCCTAGCAGTCTCCCGGAGATCAAGAAGCACCACGCGAGGTCTCTTCCTGACATACCGCCTCGACCACGGCCAGTGTACATCGCCATTGAGGCTAGGGCCCAGGAGCTTCTAGTGGAGGCAAATAGGCAGCCCAAGGATAGGGAGACCGAGCTGGAGCAGAGGACGGCTAGGATGCTAGAGGAGGAGAGGAACCGGAACGACGCGTCTCATCGGGCCCTATACGAGCTCCTCGTGGTAAGTTTCTCCTGCTTATTAGCCAAATCATGCATGTAATGTTCGTTTCATTACTAACTAATATGACTGACTCGTGAAATCAAAATGTGCAGTCCGTGTGCGAGAAAAACGGTCAGATCCCTCTGCCGATGCCTCAGATTGGTATAGCGGACACGGTGAGCTTCATTTGAATGGTCATTAGTTACTAGTATTCACATTTCAGTTGCATCATGCTAACGAGACATTGCAAATGATCTTTGGTGCAGCATGCCTCCCAACAAGCATGGACTGATCCTTCTCCGTATTGCACTGGCGCAAGCCCGACCCCGGCCGGTCCTTCTCCGTCTGACACTGGCGTAAACCCGACTGGCCCTTCACCTCCGTGATGACGGTAACATTTCTCAAGTGTTTTGCCTACCAAATGCATAAAGACCTAGACTTAGCTTTATGTCCTCCAAAATGATTACCATAATGACCTAGACTTAGCCAATCTTCCTACAAAATGACATAATTAGCTTACTTAGCTCCAAAATGATCTATACTTAACTAAATTAGCTCTAATATGCTTAGTTACCCATGTTAGCTAAATAAATACATATACTTAGCTTACTTATGTCAAAAATGGCATAATATGCTTAGTTAACTCAAAAATGGCATAGTTAGTTAAGTTAGCTCCAAAATGACCCATTTTACCTAGGTTTGCTCTAATATGATCCATTTTACCAAGATTAGCTCCCAAATGAGCAAGTTTACCTAGGTTAGCTCCAATATGATCGATTCTACCTACGTTAGCTCCAATATGATCCATTTTAGCTAGGTTAGCTCCAAAATGATCCATTTTACCTACGCTAGCTAAAAATGGCATAATTACTTATGTTAGCACAAAAATGACCTATACTTACCTTAGTTTCCTCCAAATTGACATAATAAGTTTAGTTGGCTAAAAATGGCATAATTACCTATGTAAGCTCTAAAATGACACAAATAAGGAATAAGAAGAAGAAAACCAAGGAAGAGGAGAGAAAGAAAGAATAGAAGAAGAAAGAGAAGAAAAAGAAAGAATAAAAGAAGAATGAGAAGGAAAAGGGTAAAAACCTTCTTCTTCTTCTTCTTCTAACTTGCTTACTCCCGTTTTTGCAGATTTGATTCACTTTATGGAAGCTGGATTGATGGACTGCTAGTTTTAGTTTCTGTTTTGATTTTGTGTTGATAAACAATGTATGTTGAATAACTCTATGAAACTATGTATGTATGTTGATGAACTCCGTGAAACTATGTATGTACTGGACGTTTTAATGCCCTATGTGTTCTATTGCGTTGATGGACTGCTAGATGATGGATACATGGGCTATGTTTGAGGTTGAAACTATATATATAATTTATGTCTTTTGAAAATGCAAGGATATAACAAAAAACAGAAAAAACAGGGGCTATACAGGCTATTTGCCGTCCGCTAGCAGACGGCGGAGAGCTTTGCCATCAGCCAGCAGACGGCAAAGCTGCCACGTGGCAGCTACTTGTGCAACCTGGGGCACTGGTTGGCCTATTTGGTTACTTTGCCGTCTGCTGGCAAACGGCAAAGAGCATTGCACCTTTGCCGTCTGCCAGTGGACGACATAGCTTGACACATGCAATTCTCTTTGCCTTCTGCCAGCGGATGGCAAAGCACGCCGTTAACCCCTTAATGGACCTAACACGACACTTGTGCCGTCCGGGCTCTTTGCCATCAGCTGGCGGACGACAAAGAGCATTTCATCTTTGTCGTCCGTCAGGAGACAGCAAAGAGCCCTTCGTCGTAGCCTATTCAGCCGTACTTGTTGCCATCTGCTGGCGGACGGCAAAGGCCTTTGCCGTCAGCCATGGCAGACGACAAAGTGCCTAATTACTATAGTGTAGGTTTCACTAGAGGCTTCTCTCTTGAAAGAAAGCATACAGTGGGTGAACAAATTACTGTCGAGCAATTGATAGAAAAGCGCAAAGTTATGACGATATCCAAGGCAGTGATTATGAATATAGGCATCATGTCTGTGTCAAGTAGACCGACTCCTGCCTGCATCTACTATTATTACTCCACACATCAACTGCTATCCAGCATGCATATAGAGTATTAAGTTCATAAGAACAGAGTAACGCCTTAAGTAAGATGACATGATGTAGAGGGATAAACTCAAGCAATATGATGAAAACCCCATCTTTTTATCCTTGATGGCAAAAATACAATACATGCCTCGCTACCCCTACTTTGTCACTGGGTGAGGACCCCGCAAGATTGAACCCAAAACTAAGCACCTCTCCCATTGCAAGAAGAACCAATCTAGTTGGCCAAACCAAACTGATAATTCGAAGAGAAATACAAAGATATCAAATCATGCATATAAGAATTCAGAGAAGACTCAAATAATATTCATAGATAATCCAATCATAAATCCACAATTCATCGGATCTCGACAAACACACCAAAAATAATATTACATTAGATAGATCTCCAAGAACATCGAGGAGAACATTGAATTGAAGATCAAAGTGAGAGAAGAAGCCATGTAGCTACTATCTATGGACCCATAGGTCTATGGTAAACTACTCATGCTTCATTAGAAGGGCAATAGAGTTGATGTAGAAGCCCTTCGTGATCGAATCCCCCTCCGGTAGGGTGCCAGAAAAGGCCCCAAGATGGGATCTCACAGGTACAGAAGGTTGCTGCGGCAGAAAAAGTATTATGGTGGACGTTTCTGGTCGTTTGGGAATATTTGTGAATTTATATGCCTAAGATTAGGGTTGGAGGAGCTCCGAGGGGCCCACAAGCCCTCAGTACACCCCCCTAGGATGCACCCCTGAGGCTTGTGGTCGCCTTGGGACTCCTCTGACTTCATCTCCAAGTCCTATGGGTGTCTTCTGGTCCAAGAAAAATCATCATGAAAGTTTTATTCCGTTTGGACTCCGTTTGATATTCCTTTTCTGTAAAACTCAAAAACATGAAAAAAAACAGAAACATGCACTGGGCTCTAGGTTAATATGTTAGTCCCAAAAATAATATAAAATAACATATTAATGCATATAAAACATCTAAAACAGATAATATAATAGCATGGAACAATAAAAAATTACAGATACATTGGAGACGTATCAGTTATCTCTAATCTGAGCCCTTTACTCATGCACTTTACTTTGTGATAGCCATAGTGTTTCATTTTATATATCTTGCTATCACTTAGTTGTTTATCTTGCTTAGCATAAGTTGTTGGCGCACATAGGTGAGCCTAGTTTTTTTAGGTTTTGTGCTTGTCAAATTAAACACTATTTTTATTCCGCATTTGTTCAAACCTAAACCGTAATTATTTTAAAGCACATATTCCCCTCCCCTTTGATTGCTTGTATCTACGTGGTATTTCCCCGAAGAGGAGAGGATGATTCAACACAACAATGATAAGTATTTTCCTCAGTTATGAAACCAAGCTTATCAATCCAGTAGGAGAACCAAGCAACACTATGTAAATGGTACATGCACACAAATAACAAATACTTGCAACCCAACGCGTAAGAGGGGTTGTCAATCCCTCCTCGGTATTGAGATAGATTAAATTGTATGAGATTGGATAAATAGATCTAGCGAAAACACAAAATAAAATAAAGAAAGAAAAAGTGCAGCAAGGTCTTTTTGGGTTTTTGGAATAATAGATCTGAAAACAATATGATAGAAAATAGACCCCATAGATTTCACTAGTGGGTTCTTTCAAAAAAATAGCATACAGTGGGTAAACAAATTACTGTTGGGCAATTGATAGAAGAGAAAATAATTATGACGATATCCAAGGCAATTATCATGTATATAGGCATCACGTCCAAGATTAGTAGACCGACTCCTGCCTGCATCTACTACTTTTACTTCACACATCGACCGCTATCCAGCATGCATCTAGTGTATTAAGTTCATGGAGAAACCGAGTAATGCAATAAGAATGATGACATGATGTAGACAAGATCTATTCTTGTAGGAATAGACCCCATCTTTTTATCCTTAATAGAAATGACACATGTATGCCTTGCTACCCCTTCTGTCAATGGGTGAGGACACCACAAGATCAAACCCATCACAAAGCACCTCTTCCCATTGCAAGAAAAATCAATCTAGTTGGCCAAACCAAACCAAAGTTTCGGATAAGAAATACGAGGGTATAATAATCATGCATATAAGAGATCAAAGAAGACTCAAATAATATTCATGGATAGAACTGATCATAAACTCACAATTCATCGTATCCCAACAAACACACCGCAAAAAGTCATTACATCAAATAGATCTCCAAGAACATCGAGGAGAACATTGTATTGAGAATCAAAAAGAGAGAAGAAGCCATCTAGCTACTGCCTACGTACCCGTAGGTCTGTGGTAAACTACTCATGCATCACCAGAGGAGCACCAATGAGGATGATGAACCCCTCTGTGATCGTGTTCCCCTCATGCAAGGTGCCGAAATAGGGATCTAGATTGGATCTCGTGGTTCTGGAACTTGCAGCGGCTGAATTGTTTTTTGTCCACTATGCTAGGGTTTTTGGAATATTTGGGTATTTATAGAGCTGAGAGGCGGTGGAAAGGACCTCCATGGCCCCCACCACTCATCAGGGTGTGCTAGGGGCCTCTAGCATGCCCAGGTGGGTGGTGGGCCCCATGGGCCTTCCCTCGTGCACTTCCTTGCCTCCCAAGTTGTCTTCTGGGCAGAAAAAACCCTCCAAAAAGTTTTTTTGCGTTTGGGCTTCTTTTGGTATTGATATTCCGCGAAGTAAAAAACAAGCAAAAAACAACAACTATCATTGGGCACTATGTCAATAGGTTAGTCCAAAAAATGATATAAAACTGCTATGAAATTAATGTAAAACATCTAAGGATGATAATATAATAGCATGGAACAACCAAAAATCATAGATACGTTGGAGACGTATCACCCCTCCCTAGGCGACATCCATGATCTTTCAGAAGGCATTGTGGAATTAATTTATAGATGATGGGTTGCAGGAGTGACTGAAGCCTAAACTCCAGTTTATAAATTGTTCCGTGAGGGGCCGTTTTGGATCTGCATGTTTAAAACTATAGTTAGATTTAACTTAATTACTTCTATTGTATTTGTGGATGCTTGCATGCAGGGTATATGTATAAGTAGGTGTTTGTTCAAGTAAGAACAATACCTTAGCTTCGATCCACCCACATAATACTTGCCAAAACAATGAACGCTAAGGCAATGAAACATGGTGAAAGTAACTTGACGATATTCCCATGTGTCCTCAAGAGAGTTTTAATCACTATAAGAAACATGATGAATAGTCATTCACCAATTTTCAACCATTCTTTTATCTTAGGTTCTTGTTTTCTGCTTCTTTTTTGATAATAGCCAATTGCTTCTTCTTTTCATAGACTCTATTCCACTCTTGCAAAATATCTTCAATAGACATCTTAGAAGACATGATTAGTAGATTTTTTTATTTTTGATTTAAGGGAAAAATGAAAGATAAATAAAAACTAACAAAATCAACTATGTGTGAGCGGGAAGGTAATAACCAAGCACTTTTGCTCCCGGGTAACGGCTCCAGAAAAGCTTGATGACCTGCAAGAGCACAGGGCTATTACATCTCATGGTAAGTAGAGTATGTCGATCTCACATGGGGCGGTGGTTGCACTGATAATTACCAACCCTGCAACTAGCCATCACTTACATGGTTACGTTTACACCAAAGCGTTATCTGGAAATAATCTATTCGTCGGTTGCTAGTGGAAACGATAAGGGTGGTTAACTAAACAACTACGATGAGGTAAAAACATAAATAAAACAGTGGGAAAGATAAAGGAGTGGCGCTTGAGTAATAAGGGCATTCTTGAGGTATTCAGAATCATCACTGAACATTCCTCCTACGAATACTAAGCCACTTTACATGTGGAGCCGGTACAGATATGTGCATACACGCGGCAGCCCCGTATCACATAGGCGACCACCGTCCTTCCCCACTTCGGTTATCAAACGATGATTAAGGCGAAAAATGTCCCTGTGGACAACCAAAGTGGTCTCCGTTTTATCCCCTGCTGCAACGATCCGCTATGAAGGGAGATGGGGCCTGTCACTCACCCACCTCGCCAACCACATGGTTCGTCAACATTAATAACCTTCCATCCAAAATTGGCATATATTGGATGCACGACTTCACCAAACGTCAAGAAGGCTACTAACATAAACATGCAAAGAGGATATCGTATTGCGCAAGACAATCGGTACTAGCACATACTAGAGTTAATCTTATTCCCCCAAGAACTAATGAATTACTCAAACATGGTGATGGAGTACAGAGAGGTGAGGGACAAGTTACAAGCCAACACGAAGTTGGAGATGGAGAGAGACATGACGACTATGATGACGAGGGCACCGGCCCTCTGGACGGCGCCAAATGTGGGAGGCGTCTCGTCCCTTCTCTTTTCCTTGTCTTGGCCCTTATCTATGGTGGAGTTTGCTGCAGTGAAGGTGTGGTGGTTGTAGATGGAACTTGTGGAGAATGAAGATGAGATGAGCCGACGGCTAGGGTTGGAGGTCTTCATATAGGGGTGCTCCTCGGGCGGCATCAATTGATCTAGCCGCCTCCCCTTCATCCAAGGGCTCAAGGGGAGCCAAATCCACGTCCCAAACAAGCCTTGGTCATCAAGGATCTCATAGAGAAAACAGGGATTAAATCGGAGCAAAATCTGGAAAGTTCTGGCTAATTTTCGTGCCTGTCTATAGCTCAAACAACTGCTCAAACGAGCGGCTCCGGTCGTATGAAAGGTTGTCTTTCCTTCTGGACTTCGGGAGCTGCTTCTTTATTTCGATCGCCATTTCTACATACGAACTCTTATTTCAACATTTTGGGCTCGTTGGATTGCTAGCAAAAAGCCTGATGGGTCTGTGGACTTAGATCTTCATTCTGGACACTTTGATAAATGTCAAATCATAAAACTCTTCAAAGGGCCTTGATCTGGTGCTTGGAACTTCTCTAGTTTGACCCCTAGCTCAATTCTTTTGATGTCCCAAGTCCATGAACATGTCAACACACTTACAAAGAGCACGAAACAAAGAAAACTAATAAAAACTAAATAAAAATAAAAGGTGTGCAACAAACTTGGTAAAACAAGTAAATACCAAGAACTATGCATTGGAGACATGAATAAGTGCTAGATGGATATGATATGAGGGACTTTGGCACTATAATGTAATCTAAAAAGTATGCATAAAATCCACTCATCAGGCGGTGACTTGGGTTGATGAAGATGCCTATGGTGATGATGACGAAGACTGGCTTGCTCTGTGATGTTTTGTTATCCATTTAGCGTTTGTCCCTTTATAAAGGTTGTACAGGTGGACGAGGAGACTCGGTTTCCATGCCATGCAACCACTCATATGAGCGGGCTCAGTCGCATGGAATGTCGTCTTTTGCTTTGTTTCTTCTGTCGCGCCTCCCACTTGATTCTCTCTATCTCCACTTTACTTCTTCCCAAGTATTGGCTTGATTTCGTCCATAAATAACCCATTTCCCATGGAAACAAAATAAAGAAATATTTTTTGGATTTCTATGCATTCATTAATCATTAGTGGCAATATTGGAGCGAAATATCTCAGTTTTAATGAAATATATTTGTTTAAACTCAGGTTAGAGGAGTGTAAAAAAATATCAATCATCATCGCGTACCGATGTCTCCAACGTCACCTACTTCGACCAGTCTTCGCCAATGTCATCGTCAACAACATCGCTCTTACAACAGTCACGGCTACAAACAAATAGTACGTGCATCATGATCTATTCATGTCTCTAATATGGTTACTGTTGCATATGCGATGTTGTTGTATATGTTTTCTGTTTATTAGTGTGCATCGACTATTGGATAATTAGGCAATTTTGTGACTAATTTTAGAACATAATTCATGACTAAAATTATTATTAAGGGCCAGTTCTTTTCGCCTCATGATTCTTCGAATCTGATTCTCGAAAATGCCCACGGAATCAGGTGCTCAAATAATCATGTTGGAAATATGCCCTAGTGGCAATAATAAAGTGGTTATTATTATATTTCCTTAATCATGATAAAGGTTTATTATTCATGCTATAATTGTATTGATCGGAAACTTAAATACATGTGTGAATATATAAACAAATACTAAGTGCCTAGTAAGCCTCTACTAGACTAGCTCGTTGATCAAAAGATGGTTAAGGCTTCCTAACCATAGACATGTGTTGTCACTTGATAATGGGATCACATCATTAAGAGAATGGTGTGATGGACAAGACCCATCCGTTAGCATAGCATATGATCGTTCAGTTTTTGCTACTGCTTTCTTAATGTAAAATACATATTCCTTCGACCATGAGATTGCTACTTCTTGAGCCTGTGTTGGTTTTTCCCTTGAAGAGGAAAGGGTGATGCAGCACAATAGATACAAGTATTTACCTTAGTTAAGAACCAAGGTATCAATCGAGTAGGAGAAACGCGCAAGTCCCCAATAGATGCACTGCTACCTCTTGAGCTTGCGTTGGTTTTTTCCTTGAAGAGGAAAGGGTGATGCAGCAAAGTAGAGTAAGTATTTCCCTCAGCTTTTGAGAACCAAGGTATCAATCCAGTAGGAGACAACACGCAAGTCACCGAATACCTGCACAAACAAACACCAACTTGCACCCAACGCGGCAAAGGGGTTGTCAATCCCTTCACGGTTATTTGCAAAGTGAGATCTGATAGAGATGGATAAACGGTAAAGTGGTATTTTTGGTATTTTTGGTTTATGGAATGGAAAGTAAAAGATTGCAAATAAAGTAAATAGGAAACTAAAATTGTAGATCGGGAACTTATATGATGGAAAATAGACCCGGGGGCCATAGGCTTCACTAGAGGCTTCTCTAAAGATAGAAATTATTATGGTGGGTGAACAAATTACTGCCGAGCAATTGATAGAAAAGTGCAAAGTTTTGACGATATCTAAGGCAATGATCATGAATAGAGGCATCACGTCCATATCAAGTAGACCGACTCCTGCCTGCATCTACTACTATTACTCCACACATCGACCGACTCCTGCCTACATCTGGAGTATTAAGTTCATAAGAACAAAGTAAGCATTAAGTAAGATGACATGATGTGGCGGGATTAACTCAAGCAATACGATAAAAAACCCATCTTGTTATCCTCGAGGGCAACAATACAATACATGTTGATTCCCCTTCTCTCACTAGGATCGAGCAACGCAAGATTGAACCCAAAGCTAAGCACTTCTCCTATTGCAAGAAAAGCCAATCTAGTTGGCCAAACCAAATCTATAGTTCGAAGAGACTTGCAAAGATATCAAATCATGCATATAATAGTTCAGAGAAGATTCAAATAATATTCATAGATAAGCTGATCATAAATCCACAATTCATCGGATCTCGGCAAACACACCGCAAAAGAGTATTTCATCGAATAGATCTCCAAGAACATCGAGGAGAACATGGTATTGAGAATCAAAGAGAGAGAAGAAGCCATCTAGCTACTAGCTATGGACCCATAGGTCTGTGGTAAACTACTCACGCTTCATCGGAGAGGCAATGGTGTTGATGTAGAAGCCCCCCGTGATCGATTCCTCCTCCGGCAGGACGCTGGAAAATCCCCCTAGATGGGATCTCACGGGTACAGAAGGTTGTGGCGGTAGAAAAGTGGTTTTGTGGCTCTCCTGGAAGGTTTTGGGATATTTGAGAATATATAGGCGGAAGAAATAGGTCGGTGGAGTCACGAGGGACCCACAAGGATGGGGGCGCGCCCTACCCCCCTGGGCGCGCCTCCCGACCTTGTGGCCGTGTCGTGGCTTTCCCGACGTGCACTCCAAGCCCTCTGGATGTCTTCTGGTCCAAGAAAAAATCATCACGAAAGTTTCATTCCGTTTGACATTCCTTTTATGCAAAACTCTAAAACAAGGAAAAACAGGAACTGGCACTAGGCTCTAGGTTAATTGGTTAGTCCCAAAATCATATAAAATAGCATATTAATGCATATAAAACATCCAAAGCAGATAATATAATAGCATGGAACAATAAAAAAGTATAGATGCGTTGGAGACGTATCATGCACCTGCACAAACAATCAAACACTTGCACCCAACGCGATAAAGGGGTTGTCAATCCTTTCACGTTCACTTGCAAAGGTGAGATCTGATAGAGATAGATAGAACTAAATAAAAGATAAAATATTTTTGGGATTTTAGGTTTATAGATCTGAAAATGAAAGATTGCAAAACAGTAGATCGGAAACAAGTATGATGGAAAATAGACCCGGGGGCCATAGGTTTCACTAGAGGCTTCTCTCATGAACGCAAATAATACGGTGGGTGAACAAATTACTATCGAGTAATTGATAGAAAAGCGCAAAGTTATGATGATATCTGAGGCAATGATTATGAATATAGGCATCATGTCTGTGTCAAGTAGACCGACTCCTGCCTGCATCTACTACTATTACTCCACACATCGACCGCTATCCAGCAAGCATGTAGAGTATTAAGCTCATAAAGAACGGAGTAACGCCTTAAGTAAGATGACATGATGTAGAGGAATAAACTCAAGTAGTATGATGAAAACCCCATCTTTTTATCCTCGATGGCAACAATGCAATACGTGTCTCACTACCTCTACTTTGTCACTGGGTGAAATCATGCAAGATTGAACCCAAAGCTAAGTACCTCTCCCGTTGTGAGAGAAACCAATCTAGTTGGCCAAACCAAACCAATAATTCGAAGAGAAATACAAAGATATCAAATCATGCATAAAATAATTCAAAGAAGATTCAAATAATATTCATAGATAAGCCGATCATAAGTCCACAATTCACTGGATCTCGACAAACGCACCACAAAAGAAGATTACATCGGATAGATCTCCAAGAACATCGAGGAGAACATGGTATTGAGAATCAAAGAGAGAGAAGAAGCCATCTAGCTACTAGCTATGGACCCGTAGGTCTGTGGTAAACTACTCACGCTTCATCGGAAGGGCAATAGGGTTAATGTAGATGCCCTCCATGATCGAATCCCCCTCCGTCAGGATGCTGGAAAAGGCCCAAAGATGGGATCTCACGGAATAGAAGGTTGCAGCTGTGGAAAAGTGTTTTGTGGCTCTCTCTGACGGTTCTAGAATATATGTGAATATATAGGATGGAGAGCTTGGTCAGGAGAGTCCCGAGGAGGCCACAAGGTAGGTGGCGCCCCCCCCCCTAGGGCGCGCCCTCCAACCTTGCCGCTACCTCGTGGCTCTTCTGGCTTGGACTCCAAGTCCCCTGGGTGTCTTCTGGTCCAAGAAAAATCATCGTGAAGTTTTATTCTGTTTGGACTCCATTTGGTATTCCTTTTCTGCGAAACTCAAAAACAAAGAAAAAACAGAAACTGGCACTGGGCTCTCGATTAATAAGTTAGTCCCAAAAATAATATAAAATAGCATAATAATGCATACAAAACATCCAAAACAGATAATATAATAGCATGGAACAATCAAAAATTATAGATATGTTGGAGACGTATCAGAGATCATGCAACTCCCGGATACCGGAGGAATACCTTGTGTGCTATCAAACCTCTCTCCGTAACTGGGTGATCATAAAGGTGCTTTACGTGTATCTCCAAAGGTGTCTGTTGAGTTGGCGTGAATCGAGATTGGGATTTGTCACTCCGTATGACGAAGAGGTATCTCTGGGCCCTCTCGGTAATACAGCATCACAAGAAGCTTGCAAGCAAAGTGACTAAGAGCATCTCCAATAGATGATGTATATTTTGGTGCTGCAAACCAGTGATGGTCCAAATTTGGAGCACCAAAAAGTGTTTTTTACATCTTCGAAAAAGGCTCAACTCCAACAGATGGTCCAAAATGGAGATGTAAAAAAGAGCAACTCCAACAAATGGTCCAAAACGAAGATGTAAAACCGGCCGGCGGCCGCGCGGCTGCTGTTTAGCCACTGTATAGCTGCACATATTGCAAAAAACATCTAAAAACAACATAAAAATTATACATTCCCACAATATAAATTATTACATAGTTTCTCAAATCCACGAGATCAAATGCAACACAAATACAACATAGTTTTTCACCTTGTGCATTGTGAAAGACGAGTTCTTACCTTCAGGTTTTGCAACCAACTTGGCAAATGTACTCCACCTTGGGTAGATCCCATCTTCAAGATAGTAACCATAGTTGTATGTGCGGCCATTTGCTTCAGGTCACTGGTGGTGCTTCTCCATTTGCTAACTTGGCAAACATAGGTGACTGATCGAGCACGTTGATGTCGTTGCAAGATCTAGGCATCCCAAAATATGCATCCCAAATCTATGTTTCATGATCGGCAACTGCCTCAAGAATGATAGTGGCATCCTTCCCACGACCCTTGAATTGTCCATGCCATGCTTTTGGGGAGTTCTTCCATTCCCAATGCATGCAATGCATAGACCCGAGCATACCTAGAAACCCTCGAGCTTTGTTCATCTCCAAAAGCCTCTAAGTGTCCTGAGCATTGGTTGCTCTCAAGTACTATGGACCAAACACTTCTACCATAGTGATTGCAAATTGCTTGACATAGAAGATAGAAGCGCTCCATGCCATCGCCAAGGTATCATCAATGTAATTTGCCGGAACACCATATGCCATCATGCGCAAAGCGGGAGTGACCTTCTGCTCAATGCTATGGCCAAGCAATCCGACACAGTTCCGTCTCTGCTCGAAGGCCGGATTATGCCACTTCACAGAATTGCAAATGTGGATGAACAAGTCTTTCGACATTCTGAAACAATGTCGAAAGTATTTCTCCGGGAAAACAGGTGGTGATCCAAAGTAGTTGCGCATCAATCGTTTGTGTGCATCAATCCGTTCTCTCCAAATGAACGCACAAGCATAGAAGGAACTACCGTGCTTCGGCTTCTTCCCCCTTGTGCATGGCCACTAGCATAGCAATGTCCTCTTCTTCATGCAAATCAAATTCCTCGTCCAACGATGAATCGTCCATGAATGAGGAGTCAACCGAGCTCATCTACAATGCAGATAACCACCATCAAACATACTATCCAATCCCAATTGAAATCATCAACCTTCATTATTTTTTACCTTGGGGAATTCCGTCGAACACCTTGTGCCTGGGGTGGAAGAAGATGGCCGCCGGTTGGCTTGGTCGCTGCTGCGGACGGCTGCGGATGGCGGCGCAGAGGAGAAGGGAGGTTGGCAGCCAGAAGAGAGGAGCTATATGGGCTACAGGAGAGCCCGAGTCGGCAAATCCAGCCGCGAATGCTTCCCAATACAATAGCGTTGGGGCGGCCGTGACGCACCCTTCGGCGAGGGAGGCGACGCGGGCTAGGGTGGGGAGGGCGGCGGTGGCGGCGACGGCGATGGCAATTTGGGCGGTGCTGTTGGGGAACGTAGCATGCAATTTCAAAATTTTCCTATGATCATGCAAGATCTATCTAGGAGATGCATAGCAACGAGAGGGGAAGAGTGTGTCCACGTACCCTCGTAGACCAAAAGCGGAAGCGTTAGGTTAACACAGTTGATGTAGTCGAACGCCTTCGCGATCCAACCGATCAAGTACCGAACATACGACACCTCCGAGTTCAGCACACGTTCAGCTCGATGACGTCCCTCGAACTCTTGATCCAGCAGAGGGTCGAGGGAGAGTTTCGTCAGCACAACGGCGTGGTGACGGTGATGGTGACTTGATCCGCGTAGGGCTTCGCCTAAGCACTATGTGAATATGACCGGAGGAGTGAACCGTGGAGGGAGACGCCGCACACGGCTTGGAACAATTGGTGTGTGTAACGCCCAAGATGCGGCTATATCTCCCACATGTCGAGGCACGAGTTAGAGGCATAACCGCATTTTGGTATTGTTGCAAGAAGGGTCATCTTCACACAATCCCATGTACAAGAACAAGGAAGGTGGTCGGGGAGATTGGATCGGGAGGAGATCCCGAGGAGATGCGAGAGAGTGGCGGCGACGGCTGCGGGAATGGATGGATGGGACGGCTAGGTTCTAGGGTTAGGTAGGTTTACACTGATTATATAGCAGGTGGGTTTTTGGTTAGGGGCTAATCTGGTCCATCTGATCGTAATCGAGCGGTCGAGAATAAATAGCTTAGGTTAGTCCAACAAAGAACCAAAGATATTTTAGGGATGATTGGGGATGATCCGGAGCCAACGGTGATGACAGCCGGGCTCAGGTTCGGACAGCTTTCGGACGCATGTGAGGGGGATTGTGCATTGTGAAAATAGGCTCAAACAGTCGGATAACAAAAGAACGGTTGGTCTCGAAAGGGACAACGGAGGCAACGAGGAAAAGCGGGAACTACAAACAAATGCAAGTTTTGAAAAATGACGGCAACAGAGTGCTGATGCAATGCGAATGATGCAATGATGAAATGCAACAAGCAAATAAAACACACGACGACAACGAAAAACATGGGAGGCGTCTGGAGCGTCAGTCTTGGGGCGTCACAACTCTCCTCCACTTACAAGAGATCTCGACCCGAGATCTAAGGATGGCACCAGGGAGAAACGGAAGAGGAAGAGAAGAGGTAAAACTAAGTTGCTTCTTTGACAAACGAGCGAAACCAATGAACCTTGAGAGGTTAAACAATTCCAAGGAAAGAATACAACAGAGATGTACGAAGTTGAAAACACTCCATTAGAAAAAAGGAACAAGGAACATGACGAGAACCTTGTAGGTTGAAACATGGAACAAGAGCTCAATGAACCAATAAGAATATGCCACCACACCGGTATAACGAGATAGCCAAGGAATAAGAATGATAGAATTTGGACAGCTCTCCGGTTGAGCATGGAAGGAATGGAACATGAACTTGACAAGATGGGATGATACTTGACGAGAGCAACAACGCAATGCCTCCGGAACCAAAAGAAAGAATGGAATGAAAAGAACAGATAAAATGACAACTCCTTTCACAAATGATTTTGAAAAAACATCCTTACGAACAAGGCTTGAATGGAGTTGTGGAAAAATCAACAGCGAAAACGATAAGCTGCTTGTGGGCTTATGAAAACATCTCAAAACTTGAGGTGAAATTCTGCCACTAACGAAAACAATCAATTTGATTGAGAACACCAAAAAGATGAAAAACTTCTTCCACCAAGATGATAAAGAGATAACTTGGATCATTGTATAATCACCACAAATAGCAACAACCCTTAAGGAAAGGCTTTAGGTGAAATCTATACCAAGATAACACCAACGAAGAGATTGATGGATTGCAAAGGATCTTCTGAATGAAGAGAAAATGATGGGTTTAAATATCTGATTCTTAACAACTTGTGAACCTTGAAACACAAAGGGAAATTGTCAAGAATGGCATAACACCATCTCAAAAATAAGGTAGAAAGAATTGCACTTCGGAACACAAGATGAAGAATACTTGAACTCCTCAAAAGAAGACATGTGTTGAACACCATGTTAATTTTTGAGTATAGCTTGGCGGATCTTTGACTCTGAGAGAAATCTTGAAGAACAATTGAAGAATGAAAGGAATCCTTGACGAATCACCATGTTGAGCCTTCGTGAGAACTTCAGTAAAAAGAGAATGATAGAAAGAAAAGAGAAGTTTAAAGAACAAGGTGAAGTCTTGCAATGATTTAGATGGAGCTTCAGGACGATATAATGAGAAAACTTTGAACTCCGAAAAAGAAATACGAACAACTAGAAACCGAGAACTGATATCATGAACAAACTCTGGAAGAAAAGAATTGAGTCACCTCGAGGAAAACAAGAATAAGATTTATTGTATGTTTATCCTTCGTCAACTTAAATTGATGACACACAATGGATTTGGCATACTACTCATTCTCATTGAAAAAGGATTGACGAGAGATATTGCTCAACTTGGGAAGGTCTTCAACGAACGACCGGTAGGATTTGGGAAGAATGAATGAATTGATATGAAAACAAAGGGAAGAGGAATCTTGAACGAATCACCATAAGAATTTTAAACGGATGATGAAAAGAGAATGAATCGCCGGAAAGAGCTACAATACGAACAAAGATACTTCAGGGAATATGGAAGCACCGGAAGAATTTGAGAACGCGAAAAGAATGTCATGAATGAAGAATTGTTCTGAAGTGACGGCCTCCGGAGAATCAAAAAGGAAAGAACTCATGAAATGTTGCTGATGAGTATGAAATAATTCTCATAATCGAAAACAATTATGAGGATAGCAACAAGCTAGAACCACGAATCTTCAAGAGAACGAAGCAAGATTTAGGAGAAATCCTTCTTCGGTCTTCAAATGTTGAGAATGATGATGAGAACCACCATGAATTGTTGAGGCACTCCGGAATGAAGAATAGAAAGGTTGAACCAATGATGAAAAGAATATGAAAGCAAACTTGGAGGATACATTTGACTGTTGAGAAATCATTCTTATGTCAAACTTTGAAAGAATTTGAGAATCACTTCGGATAAATTAGAAGTGTCAGGTAAGATCCTAGGAAAAGACCTGTGGGTTATGGCCCACTAAATAGAAAACACCATTGAACGATTGCTTAGGAAGAGATAATGCACCGGTTGATTTGAACCACTTGAACGAGGTAACAACCTCGAAATAGCTTGGAAGGAATAAGAATGGACACTTGAATCTTAAAAAAAATTAGTGAAAATGAGGAGAGGAAAGTCAAAACATCTACGTCACGAGATCTCACCAGAGCGATGACGGGGGACGAGGAGTAAAAAGAATCCTACTCTCCAATATATATAATTCTAAGACTCAAAACAGTTTTGTTCTAGACTCAACAACGTCAGCGATTCGATCAAGCAGGGGGCTCCTAAGTCGGGGATGGCTCTGATTACCAACTTGTAATGCCCAAGATGTGGCCATATCTCCCACATGTTGAGGCATGACTTAGAGGCATAACCGCATTTTTGTATTGTCGCAAGAAGGGTCATCTTCACACAATCCCATGTGCAAGAACAAGGAAGGTGGTCGGGGAGATTGGATCGGGAGGAGATCCCGAGGAGATGCGAGAGAGTGGCCGCGGTGGCTACGGGAATGGATGGATGGGACGGCTAGGTTCTAGGGTTAGGTAGGTTTACACTGATTATATAGGAGGTGGGTTTTTGGTTAGGGGCTAATCTGGTCCGTCCGATCATAATCGGGCGGTCAATAATAAATAGCTTCGGGGAGTCCAACAAAGAACCAAAGATATTTTAGGGATGTTTGGGGATGATCCGGAGCCAACGGTGATGACATCGCGGCTCAGGTTCGGACAGCTTTCAGACGCACGCGAGGGGGATTGTGCATTGTGCAAAGAGGCTCAAACGGTCAAACAACAAAAGAACGGTTGGTCTCGAAAGGGACAACGAAGGCAACGAGGAAAAGCGGGAACTACAAACGAATGCAAGTTTTGAAAAATGATGGCAACAAAGTTCCCATGCAATGCGAATGATGCGGTGATGAAATGCAACAAGCAAATAAAACACACGATGACAACGAAAAACATGGGAGGCGTCTGGAGCATCGGTCTTGGGGCATCACAGTGTGTCTCCAAGGGGTGCCCTGCCCACGTATATAAAGGAGATAGAGGGAGGAGGCAGACCCTAGGGGGCGCGCCAAGAGGGGGGGGTCCTACTAGGACTCCTAGTCCTAGTAGGATTCGCCCCCCTCCCCTCCTATTCCTTCTCATGGAGGGGGAAAAGGGGGAAGGGAGATGGAAGAGGAGAAGGAAAGGGGGGCGCGCCCCCTCCCTTAGTCCAATTCGGACTCCCCATGGGAGAGGGGCGCGACCAACCCTTGTGGGCTGCCTCCCCTATCCCCTATGGCCCATGTAGGCCCAATACTTCCCCGGGGGGTTCCGGTAACCCCTTGGTACTCCAAAAAATACCGGAACCATTCCAAAACTATTCCGCTGTCCGAATATCATCGTCCAATATATCAATCTTTACCTCTCGAGCATTTCGAGACTCCTCGTCATGTCTGTGATCTCATCCGGGACTCTGAACAATCTTCGGTCACCAAAACACATAATTCATAATACAAATCATCATCGAACGTTAAGCGTGCGGACCCTACGGGTTCGAGAACTATGTAGACATGACCGAGACACATCTCTGATCAATAACCAACAGCGGAACCTAGATGCTCATATTGGCTTCTACATATTCTACGAAGATCTTTATCGGTCAACCCGCAATGACAACATACGTTATTCCCTTTGTCATCGGTATGTTACTTACCCGAGATTCGATAGTCGGTATCATCATACCTAGTTCAATCTTGTTACCGACAAGTCTTTTTACTCGTTCCGTAATGCATCATCCTGCAACTAACTCATTAGTTATGTTGCTTGCAAGGCTTATCGTGATGTGCATTACCGAGAGGGCCCAGAGATACCTCTTCGATACTCGGAGTGACAAATCCTAATTTTGATCTATGCCAACCCAACAAACACCTTCGGAGACACCTGTAGAGCATCTTTATAATCATCCAATTACTTGTGATGTTTGATAGCACACAAGGTGCTCCTTCGGTATTCGGGAGTTGCATAATCTCATAGTCAGAGGAATATGTATAAGTCATGAAGAAACCAATAGCAATAAAACTTAACAATCATTATGCTAAGCTAATGGATGGGTATTGTGCATCACATCATTCTCTAATGATGTGATCCCGTTCATCAAATGACAACACATGTCTATGGTTAGGAAACTTAACTATCTTTGATTAACGAGCTAGTCAAGCAGAGGCATACTAGGGACACTCTATTTTGTCTATGTATTCACACATGTATCAAGTTTCCGGTTAATACAATTCTAGCATGAATAATAAACACTTATCATGATATAAGGAAATATAAATAACAACTTTATTATCGCCTCTAGGGCATATTTCATTCAGTCTCCCACTTGCACTAGAGTCAATAATCTAGATTACATTGTAATGATTCTAACACCCATGGAGTCCTGGTGTTGATTATGTTTTGCTCGTGGAAGAGGCTTAGTCAACGGGTCTACAACATTCAGATTCGTATGTATTTTGCAAATCTCTATGTCTCCCTCCTTGACTTGATCGCGGACGGAGTTGAAGCGTCTCTTGATGTGTTTGGTTCTCTTGTGAAATCTGGATTCCTTCGCTAAGGCAATTGCTCCAGTATTGTCACAAAAGATTTTCATTAGACCCGATGCACTAGGTATTACACCTAGATCGGATATGAACTCCTTCATTTGCTGCTTCCGAAGCAGCTATGCACTCCGCTTCACACGTAGATCCCACAACGACCCTCCGCTTGGAACTGCACCAACTAACAGCTCCACCATTCAATATAAATACATATCTAGTTTGTGACTTAGAGTCATCCGGATGAGTGTCAAATCTAGTATCGACGTAACCATTTATGATACATGTCGTGGGATTATCACGCCAGATGTCCTAGTGTGAGGACTTAGTCGTGGAGCCATCGCAACGTGGTTAGCTTAAAGGGGTTAAACGGGACAAAGGACACAGGAAGTTTATAATGGTTCAGCCCCTTGCGGTGAAGGTAAAGGCCTAATCCAGTTTGAGGTGGTATTGCTTATGTCTCGATTCCTAGGGAGCGATTACGCTTGACCTAGCTTTTGATTTGTTGTCTCCTACCCTAAACCGCCGCCAGGTCATCCATTTATATACATAGGTTGATTCCCTGCGGCTTATAGAGTCCCAGCCGGCTCATAAACGTGTCTGGCCCGGTCACTGATTACACTTGCCTTACAAGGTAAGTTATACACATATGGCGGTTTACACTTATGGGCTTTAAGCCGCCCTGAGCTTTGGGCCCTTTTAACAAGTCTGCTTCATGGACCACCATCCTCAACATCTTCATGGGCTTCGTCTTGATAAACCGCCATTGGGGTAACTCGGCCCCTCCTAGGCGGGTCATACCCAATAGTCATATCCCCAACAATAGGCCCTAGGTTGATTTGAACTTTGTTCATTTCAATCTCCAACACTTAGAAAAAATCCTTCTTTGTTTGTTCTTACAAAATATTGTAACCCGCCATGACGTCATCTCCTGGAATTATGGAAAACAACCATGACATCATCTGTCATTAATTTCGCACAATACCCAGCATATTTAATAGATCCTTATCTTTAATAATTATCCTGGAAATCGAGACATCCGATTAGTTGGATAATCATTCTTCGGCCTCCTCGTTTTTCACGCCCACCTGTTACCCTTCCTTATAAATAGGGCCTGATAACCTTTCCATTTTCCCCCTTCTTTTTCTCATCTCCAACCTCTCCCTTCGCAAGCACCTGCATGCCTGAGCACCGCCGTCGCCGAACTCGTTGGCTTCCTTGACTCCAGCCGCTGCATCGACCTGAACGAGACCAGAGAAAACGCAGTGCCTCTCCGTTGCTTGGTGGATCTAGTAAGTGCCTCTCCTTTCTCCACTGTAGATCTCCGTTAAGGTTTATTTGAAGTTCTTCAGAGTTCATCCTTGTTCTTAACTGTAGCTTGCAACTTTGATCCAAACTTAGCACTTCTCCTGCATGGCGGTAGCCTGTGATACTTGTTTTTGTTATTAGATCATCTCCTTTGCGTTGGAAAAAACCAATCTGAACATATGAACTGCTTGAGCTCTGTAATTTAGGTCAAACATATTTTCCATTAACCGAAGTATCACAGATCCGAAATCCTAGCATCAATCTGTGAAACGTGTTTGCTTCGACACTTAGTAGAATTCGCTCTTGTCAGATCTTGAATACCATTGCTGTCATGGCGGCTTACATCACCAGTTTATAACTATCCATATATCATTTAAGCTGCCACTCTGAATATATATTGTAGTGTTTTACTTCCGGCTTAATGAATCAACTTAAACCGGTAAAAAAAATTCTTTCTGATAGGCTTCTTTCTCCACAATGCCACCAAAGACAGTCACGTCATGTAATTGGGTTTCCTCGATTGTCACTGAGAATACGCTCAAAGACTTTGTCAAAATCGGGTATCTGCCAGCAAAAGATGTCATGCATTATCACGCCCCCAATCCAGACGAAGAAAAACCTTAGCCAAAGGATGATGAAGTCATTGTTTTTACTGATCACATGAATCGGGGCTTCTCACCGCCCGGTTCTAAATTTTTTCGAGATGTTATGCACTTATTTCAACTTCATCCTCAGGACATTGGACCCAATTCTATGTCAAACATCTGCAACTTTCAAGTTTTCTATGAAGTGTACCTTCAAGAAGAGCCCAGCGTTGAACTCTTTAGAGAATATTTTTATTTGAACCGCCAAAACAAGTTCATGAACGGACCCAACTTGGAACTTAGCGGAATCTCAATTTAACGAAGAAGAGATGCTATCTTCCCCTATGCTTGCTTGCCGAGTCACCCTAAAGACTGGAACCAGACATGGTTTTACTGCAAAGATACTTCTCCGGCTGACGAGAATCCCCTACCGGGTTATCGTGTCCAGCGTCTTGACCCAAAGCATCATCTTCCTGAAAAGCTTACCACCGCTGAACGTGCAAAGCTTGCTCCTACCATTGCAAAGGTCAAGGCTCTGCTGAGAAATGTGTTAGCCGACATTGACTTGGTTTGGTGCTGGGTTTCTTGGAGAATCATACCCTTGAGCCGCCGACCCGGCTTAATGTGTACGTACACGGGTGGTACAAAGGATCCACTGCGCCACAGCTTCGTGCGTTTAACTGACGAGGCAATCAATGAGATGACAAAGACCCTTCTGAATGAAGATCCGGAAGACTGCAACAAAGTGGGTCTGAACCCTTTCTGCAAACTTAACCCGCCACCGGATGTGAGTCAGCAACTTAATTACTTTTACCCCATCATTCAAATACTCTATTAACTCAACTTTGATGACTTTCACAGGCTGAATCTGATTTTTGGAAAAATAAATATGATCATGAAGCTGCCAAAAAGGCCAGGACTGCAAGGAAAACCGCCAAGAAAACTAAGAAGAAATCAAGTGCTTCCGGGATGTTTGAACTGAATGATAGCTCTGAGTCAGAGGTAGCCCTTGACTCCCTTGGCTCCTTTTTCAACTATCTTTTTGACACTGATTATTATCAGGATGACACGGGGGCCAGCCAAGCAGTTGAAGAAGAGGTAACTATTATTTCCTTTGGCTCAGCACCTTTGCCAGAACAGAAAATTCGACGAGTAAGCCGTAAAGTAATCTTTTCACACCCCTTAGCTCATTTGGATCCTCACTTTCTTTTGAAGCAACAGCAGCACGAGCAACGGTGACAGACTCGGACCAGTAGAGGTGAAGAATTATCCTCCGGCTTACTGAATACTCCAGCTCCGCGGAAGCGCTGAAACGAGGTCTTTCCAAATTTAAACTCTTTTTGCCCACTAGTGGGTCTCATTCGCCAGCCACTTAATTCTTCTGATTCAAACAACATGAGGCTTCTCGCCCTTCCTCCGGCGACTCATCCCAGACCCAGCTGCCGGCTTTCAAAACTGCCCCTGGGTAACAACAATTGCTTTTTATTTGCTACCTCCTTATGCTCTTATACTTGTACTGACTTGTCATAACCCGTGCAGTGGAAAAGCAAAGCCTAGTAAGAAGACAAAGGTGACCAAGCCGGCTGAAGATCCTAAAGTCGTTGAACCGGAGCAGTAAGTCCCAGCATTAGACGCTTTTGAAAAACAACCAGAAGAACCTGCCCATGATGTTCGCCGGAAATTCCTGATCTTTCCTGTGACCACACAAATACCAATCCTTTGAACTCCAAATCATCAAGCCCACTTAAACCGTCAGAAGAGCATAGTGAAGATGTTATGATCACTAGCACCGGCTTTAAAGAGCTGGGAAATCCAACTGTCTTGGCTAAGCACTCCGCTAAACAGGAGTTGATTGAAAAGCGGAAAGTGAGATTTGATGTCGCCCACTATTCTCAGTTGAGCAGTAGTGAAGTACTCTTTGGCTACCTCAACCAAGTACACACCAACCGTGATCTTGAAATCAATATGGTGAAGCAGATGCATCAAAAATATGAGGTATGAATTCCTTCTTAAATAAGTTATGTACATCCTGCCAGCCCCCAACTCTACTGGGTATGATAGGCTTGAATATGATGTATACTTAGAATAACCATGAGCATCTTTGGTAGAATCCTTCCAAAGCCGGCTTTCACCATTGAAGTTAAACCGGATTTTAAACAATTAACATTGCCTATGTAGTCCCCAAGGGCCGGTTTAATCAGCATGAATGAGCCGATCATGTTCACCATTGTTTATAAAGGAGGGCTTAGCTATAGAGCCCCCATGAACCGGCTGTGATTGTTTACGGCACAACCGGGTCATCATAAAGTAGTAAGGAGACGCAAGCAATATGCATTAGCCACCAAGTGCCAAGTACTCTTACTTGCAAAGTGCTTGGGACTTATTCACATGAGCCGTTGTATGAAGAATTTTTCGGCAGGCATTAGCCTCCAAGTGCCAAGTACTCTTGCTTGCAAAGTGCTTGGGACTTATATTCCTATAACCCGGATATGAATGTGTTTGCAACTCTGTGCTTGTACTGGACGCCACTACTGAACTTCAATCATAATTGGCTGATGCAAAGACCCGGCTGGAGAATCAAGAATCTGAGACCCGGAAAGCCAATTCAAAATTCCAATTTAGCATGGCTGAAACGGAAAAATTGAAGACCAGCTTTGAGGCTGAAAGAAACACCTGGGCTGAAGAGAAAACCGCTTTGACGCAGCGGGCTGAAAAAGCGGAGGCGGTTCTACAAGAGGTGACTGTTGAGCTCACCAGTTTAAAACACCGTGTATCCCAGATGGTTTCTGCTATCTTTGGCGAGTCGCCTTTCTAACATCAAAATTGAATCTCTTCCTTGATGGTATAAACTGCCTCTAACCAATTTATGACTATTACTCAGGTCCCAGGATCAGCAATCTTAACCAAGATATGCTTGTGAAGCTCAAGGCTGTTTACACACTTGTTGAACAGCTATATACTGGAGCTCAGCATGCACTGGCCACAATTTATCCGACGAATCAAGCACCTACTCTCCTGATTGATGTCTTGAAAAAACTCTCTGTGCTGCCTGCTAGGATGGATGAGATGAAGCAATCATCTGCAAGAGCCGGTGCCCTGACATCTTTAAGCCGGGCCAAGGCATGGCTAACGGAGTTAGACCCGGCCGAGATAGCTACTGGGTATCCAAGCTTAAAGGAATACGACACTCCCTTTGAGAAGAAAGACTTTGCCGCTTGCGTAAAGGAGATACATCCCCTAGCCAGCCTGATTGCAAATGAAACGGATCTTTCAAAATACTAGCCCGCTTATAGCATGGAGAATCAAAAGATGCCTACGCCGGCTTACAAGGTGATGGATCTAATCCCCCAATCCGTAAACATACTTTCGCCCCTGAAGTTGAACCATCCAAACTTATAGATGATGAAGCTGAATTTCAAGCCTTGTGTGGCATCGATTGGTCATCACCAAATTTCCAGACGGCAGAGGAGGATGAAGAACCGGAGAATGATGATCCAGAAGCCTCAAGTCAGCAAGGACAAGAAGAGTGATCCGCCGGGCAGTTTACATATTTGATCCTTTGAAAACATTTGATCTTTATTGGCTCACTGAGTCATGTAATAGGCTAGTGAAACTTTGATCTCTCGTGCCATCGTGCATGTTTTTGTTTTGTGCAACACTGTTTGATCCGCCATTTGAAAAAGCTATCATTTTATGCTTATGATGATGGCGACTTATGTAGGTGAGATTAATCATTACCCTGCACACAAGTAAATCACAAGTGCCCTGACGGTTTACTGCAGGACGGGTCATAATACCCCATATAAAACCACTGGTGACTAAAACAGTGCATAACCAGGGTCGGTTTAATCAGAATTAAATATAATAAAAAATATCATACCTGTGATATGTGATTAAACTGTCGGATTATCATACCAAAGCAGTAAGGGTGATAACCCAACACTTAGAAGACAATACTTCCGAGTATTTAATATCATCATATATTGGCGACTTATCATCCAAAGCCAGGCCGGGTTATCATAAACCATGGAGATACTCAAATATAAGCTGCAAAAGTTGAGGCTACATGGCCTGGTGTTCCAAGCCAGTTCATGAGGGTAGTAACGCTATGTTCTCTTTGGTGAATACACCTATGTTTGAACAGGAAGCCCCCACGTGCTTTGTAACCACGGCGTATGAGCCGGACCAAGAGGGATATTCAAAGCTATGCTTCAAATATGAGCAGGAAGCCCCCAAGTGGTTTGTGGCATTGAGCCGATCAAGAGGGATATTCATAGCTATGCTTCAAATATGAGCAGGAAGCCCCCAAGTGACCATTGCGGTGATCAAGAGGGATATTCACAACTATGCTTCAAATATGAGCAGGAAGCCCCAAAGTGACCATAAGTGTGGCATTGC